>NC_136910.1:37848779-38055989 GCF_949606895.1 Notothenia rossii
AGTCTACAAAGCCTCTCTTGTGTGCTGTTTCTGTCTCCAGAGAGTAGAGAGTAGGGAGACGTTGAGGGGACAATACGCTCTAGAACAGATATGTTTGCTGCATTTGGCACGGCAACAATTGATCTTCTTACAATCAGAGGAAACTGATTGAGGTCAGCTCCTAATTTGGGTCCAGTTTTTTTAACTTCTTCTTTTGAATAGAGTTTATATTCGTGCAATTATGTAGGCAGGACACTCACTCACTCACACTAGTTCTTTTTTACAAAGACTTCCATAATATGAGCCTTATCGTTTTTATATTTTCTACAACCATTATCGGTTAACAGATGTGAGGGATCTTGACAAAAAAAATCTAAATCCTGTATGTAGAGCTAGGCTTTATGAAGGAGCTCATGTATCACAATATTTATTTTTTTCCTAACTTGTTTACACAATGATCATTTCCATGAGTAATGTGGATTTTATTGACTAGTGAATAGCTAAAGGTGTTTGGTAATATCAGAAAAGGACTTCACACCTACTACCGTCCAGAAAGAAAAAGACTAATGCAAGAACAAATACAAAATCAAACCTTGCAGGGGATACAAAGGTGCAAGGGGCAAGTACAACGAAGAAATAAGTCAACTATGTACATGTAAAATAGAGTAAGAGAATAATAACAGAATGTACCTTTTTGATTTTCCAAAACAGTTGATTTGAGTTGTTTGTTAAATCAGTGACTGGGGGGGGCTTTGACTGACTGCAAGCAGCTCCGTGTAGCGGACACCAGCAGTGTGCAGGAAAAGAAGAAGTGAGAGTGTGTTGGTCGGGCTCTGAGTCGCTGAGTGGCCGTTTCGTGGTCGGGATCATGGCTCCTTAAGAGCTTAGTGGAGCTTTGCAGAGTTTTCCAAAAAAGGAAATTAAAGACAGGCATTTGCCCTGAATAGCTCCCGTCAGATCACTCACTCCGCTGTGTTCAGTCTGAACCAGCATTCCCCTCACTCCCCTTTGTACTTTCCTTCATTCCTTTCCTCTCACTCAGCGCTCACACACACTGTAGCTGTGGCTCTGTGTGTATTCTCTTACACATCCTGCCTGTATACTTGTCTTTTTCACGTCCTTTTACTACGGCCTTCTTATATTTTACTTTCTGTATGCACAATTCCATGGTGCTGAGGGCATTAAACAAAGTATTTATATCTCTGCATGTTTAAACACATACTAGTTTCAGTGGATTTATTAAGTAGTCGGTTGGCAGAAGCGTTAAGATAAGATATTACTTTATTGATCCCAGTCTGGGAAATGTTTGTTGCAGCAGCATAAAAAGACAAGGCATTGTACAATAACAATTCAAAGACTAGAAATATACAAGAAAGTAGAAAATATACATAGTGAATTGTTGCTGGTCGTTTTACTCGTGTGTGCTAATTAACCGATATCTCTCTAGATCTTTGACTTTTTAATATTTATTTAAATTCAAAAATTGTGATCAAGTAGCAGACATGTGAAGAAAGGTAACTATGGACTGATGGCTTCGGGCCTTGCATATGTGCATATTTGTATACAATTTATACTATTGATTGATGTAGTGTTTATTGTATTTTATTTTGAAATGTGTTCCCCTTTCCCCTTGTCTGTTGCCGTTGATTGTGTGCACCTGGTGACCTGTGTTGTCTCCTCCCCCCTCACCTGTGTCCTGTTGGGTTGATTGGGTTGGGCATTTAGGCTCTGGGGTTTTGCTGTTTGGCAGGTAGTGTGTGGGAGATCCCTGTGGTTGGTGACGGTGTGCACATGTTCAGCAGGATTGAGGCTGTGTGTCATGTGTTTATGAGTTAATAAATGCCCACGCCGGGTTGTATTTTGGACGTTCTGCCTCTGCCTCTTTGCTTGGTCGGGCCGCTCCATTGTCAGCTTCACAAGACAAAATCACCCAAAACCATTTGAAGACTTCAAATTATGTCTGTTTTTTTTATGTTATTGACCAAATTATAAGTCTAATAATTGTACAAAAAATATATATAAATTGATAATGAAAACTACCATTTGTTGCAGCCCTTACTTTAATAAAACGCATACAACAAATTTCATCACATTGAAAAACATGAAATAAAAAAACAAGAAATTAGCCTCATGATTGATTGCTTTTATTGAGAGGTTAATAAGAAATAAATAAGTAATCAACCACTTATATTATAAAGATCTATATTGGAATGAATCGTACAGTGTATGGACAATGTGTGTTCTTTTAATAATTGCCTTTGTGTTTTATTTGCTAATTAATGAATTTCTCTCTCCCTCCACAGAGTGCTGATCTTCGAGGACAAAGCCAACGGCGGCGCCTGCAAACCGGACGGCCCCCCCCCAAAGCGGGACATTTCCAGCCTGCCTTAACTTATATCAGAGTGCTGGTGGAGCAGAGGGACCGTCGGTGTCGTCGAGTCGTTCTCTTAACATGTGGAGTGTTGTGTGGGACCAGGGATGGAGAAGTTGTGATACACGGTGTGTGCAGGGTGTTTGTTATTTTGGAAGAATGAGCCCACAACTCACTAAATGATGTTTGACTGTGAATATTCATCTTATTTTCCCTTTAATTGAAATGTAGCGTTGGTTAGTTGTGAATCTGCTTCATAAATGATATTTTGTAGTAAGTGTTTCATGGATACATTTTAAGGGAAGACTCCAACATTTTCCAGTTTTTTCTTTCCTTGTTTCGTATTGAGGGCATTAATTTTAGTGAGGCGAGAGTAGGATGCTTTTGGGGAAGCACGAGGAAAATGAAAAGCAGTTTTCCGGCACATTACCTGCACTGTCCTCAGTGTTGTTGGATGGATTCCTGCCAGGCTAATCTTGGTCAACTTCTCTCTTTAGATCAGAGATTAGGCCTAGCCCATTTCTTCTGGGTCAGAGTCATCAAGCTTTGGAGCCTAAATACTGATCTGGCATCAGTAACTAGGTTATCATGGCCACCTCATGATCTGAAAAACATTTTTCTGTACTGCTATGCGTTTTTAACATTCACTCACTCGTTGGGAGAGGAATAAGAGATCATGTTGACCATGTGACTTTCAGTTTCAGTAACAGCAAATCATACTTTTTTAACATCTGTAAGGCTAAAGCACAGGAGTTTTGGAAGGAGTGTGATTTAAAGTCACACAAATAAAAACAAATGTACATAATATACTACACTCAGTACAATCATATTCTTTCCAAGTGCCTCAACCTGAAGATACTGTAGAGCTCAAACAGATTAAAAAAGGAGAGAGTGCACAGTTCAAGCAGTCCTCTTAGCTTACTAATTCAAGAGAACAGTGAAATAATTGTAATTTCTTAGTTTTGATGATGTATGTTGAATTATATTGATATGGTGTTTCCACGACATTCTGAGTGAAGTGTTGTTTTTTCCCTTTTTCTTACCAGGATTTTATTTTTGTAACATCCCAGAAAGTGTTTAATCTGTTAAGTGATGTCATTGTTTAGTTTACCCTTCATTTGTCTTGCAATGCATACATATGTTATTTCTCTTTGCTTTAGTTGATTTTGTTTCTCCCCTAACTTCTTTCATCACCCCTCTGTGATGGGTTCATTGTCCTGTGAAATGTGTGCCTCAGTGTTCCCTTAACTCACTTACTGTGACTTTGGTACTTGTAGTATTTTTTTAACCCACTTAAAAATATCTTAAACTATTATGTCAATTTTGTTTTTCAGCCTGACAGGTATATCACATCTTTTAATGTTGTTTAAATGCAAGTGTTTGCAGACACCAAAGGAATTAAAATTATTCTTACACTGGCCTGTTAAGTTCTGAATTGTTTTGGGGATCTATTTCAAATTATTTACTAATTTTGAGGCTGAAAAAAAGGTTTTGTTAAATGGGCAAACATGAGTGTCTCAATTGTGGTTAAATATCATTTTAAATTCAATAGTAAACATCAGTGATTTTCAGAACCGTTGTCCCTTTTGTGTTTGAATGAGGAGATGATATTCTACATTCAGAGGGAGATTAATGTATTCAAGCTATTTGCTGCAGCCTCCAATCTTGCATATAAAAGAAGAGTAAGACTCACAAATAACTCCATAGTCATAAAGACTGGCTGACCATGAGCTTACATACAGTACAAACTCCATGCAAAAAATGCTTGGCTTTTGGTGCGGGTAAATGTATGAATGCATTATCGAAACTGCGTAAACATCCACCAATGTATCTAATGGCAGAATTATAGTGTGTGATTTTTGACCGACTGGTACATTTTGTAATAATGCTTTGATTCCATATATGTTGCTATCATTAACTCCATGTCACTTTATGTCCATCTGTATGCACACCTCAGCAATAACATGTTTAATGAAAAGTCACTAACTGCTAGTGCAAACACTCACTTGTTTTATCTTGTGTAAAGGCCATTCATATTTATGCCATTATGAGAGCAGGTGCTTGAGGGTAGAATCGTGTTGGTAAGCAATAATGAAATGAGCATGCTTACGAGCGGTTCCAGTAGGATCAAAATAGAAAACTGCAATTAAAATGATAATCAATCGTTGATGCAATAAGCTGCCAGGACCTTCTGTGTGCACAGTGGAATACATAACAGAGGGACAGTGCTGCACAATTGTGTAAGGAAGGACAATATATCCAGCTAATTAATTACACTGAGCCCTGGACCAATGTAATCTGCTGTGTTTGTATTCATATAACGTTTGCATCTTTAGACAGGATTTTTGAAAGGAAGTCTAATTACATGATTCTGCTGCATTGCTGCTACATCAGACCATTTCACTCCCTTTTCTCTCACATAATACTATTTTTATGTTTCTGTTCATCCTCAGTCAGTGTGCTTGAGCAGATGTTGCACAATTGTTTCTCACCATTGACCCACTTGCTGTTTTTATAGCTCTAGAACAATTGCCAGGTATGGCTGATCAAAGTACTCAAAAGGTGTGTCATTCTGTATTAATGCTCCTTTATGGTCTATGGCTGAGTGGAACCTGAAGGCAACAATGCAGGGCATTTTAGGACAGGACCTCCTCCTCCTCCTCCTCCTCCTCAGTATCTGCTCACATGAACAAACACTGCCATCTACTGTTGGCTCAGAGTCAGGACATGACTGAGATGTGTGACTGGTAATGAATGAAGACTGCTGATTTAACAAGATATGGAGAAAGAGATAAAGACTACTTGAAATTGATTTATGAAAATTAGAAGCTACATTATCTCCATTAGTAATACAAACTGCCTGAATTGAATAATAAAGATATCATTTTATGAACTAGGAGTGATAAAGAAATCAAGCTTGAGCTGTGGGCCTCCAATAAGACCATCACCAGAAGAAAATTACAAAAAATGATACACAGGTATAAAACAGTGGTAGATGTAAGGTGTAATTATGTCTATTTCCCTCATATAAAGCTGCAGTCGAAAAAAAGGTTCAGAGAAATTGGGACACATTTATTTTAAAAGAGTGAAACAAATAAAACATAGTAGTGTGGTAGTAGTAGACTAATACAATAAAATAAAATGTACCGTCTTGACTCAGATTGAGCCAAGACGTTTAACTTTTTTTAACAGAAATCTTGCTAAACAAACTGAAAGTGTGGAGTTTAAAGTAAGTATTATTTTTGGAAGTATTGAGACTTGAATGAAAGACACAATTTGAGTTGCATTATGGGAACTGTAGGATTCAAGCGAGGTGTATGTGATGGCTGTTTTGAGTTACTTGAAAACCTTTTTGAACTTGAACACCATATCTAACCTTTGAACTACTTCCTAAAGTAAATGCCAAAATGAAAAAAACTGGATTCATCGTCAAAGAACATCTTAAGCAACTCTTCTTTTCTAATCAAGAGCCGAGCACAACCCTGACATGGGAGGTTTGGGGGTTTTGTATGTATGGCTTCCTGACAGAAAAGGTTTACTACAACCAAAATCCTTTATTTTTATCTTAACCTGACCAAGTGTAGTTGTTACCTAAAACTAAGGAGATTTCTACGTAAAATCTGACTTCTTCCATGTGCCAACAAGCTTTATTTGAATCAGCAAGATAGAGAAGCAAGCACAATATACCGCCACTGAGAAGACTGGGTGATCACATCTGAGGGTTTTTTTGTATCTAAAGCTGTACAAAAATGTTTTATTGACAGACATTGATTGGCCTACACTTCTAAAGTTCCCACCTGATACATTGGAACATAAACAGAATTAGATATGCATGCACTTTATTGTAGCGAGGCTAAATGACTTATTGTGTCCTCAAATGAGGAAGTCTAAAACGGTTTAATCTAATCAGTATTCTTACATCAGAAAACATATAGAGAGCAAAGCGCACACACACACACACACACACACACACACACACACACACACACACACACACACACACACACACACACACACACACACACACACACACACACACACACACACACACACACACACACACACACACACACACACACACACACACACACATGTACACCAAGTGTCATTGAGCAGGACTTTGGTACTATGTTAATTCCTACTAAACCACTCTGGGGAGCCATGGTTACTTTTCACCAGGCCAGACCTTCTTTAATAATTGGTCACTGACTGAGTGATACATGTATTTTTCCAGCCTGTCCATTGTGTTTGAGAAAATAATTAAGATATTTACTGTTATTTAAGATATCCCTTAAAGTACAGTGCTTTGCTGTTCTTTAGTTGATGCTTTGTGGCTGTGTGGTCATATTATTACTGTCACTGATCAGTGCTTTACATCCTAACAAGCTAATTGTTATTCACCATGTGTCTCACAGTCTTCCAGGCCATTAGATACAGTATTTGTGTCTTGGTTCAAACTCAAGAATCCTTGAGACTCAACAGCAACTTTTAGCTGCCTTTGACTTTATGGAGATGCACAGAACAAAAATAAGTGATATCTTTAAGATATCCAAGCAAACACAGAGAGTTCACATATGTATTTTAAATAAAAAAGTAATACATTATGTAAAAAAAATGTGAAATATAATCAACACTTAAATCAGACTTAAGTTCCACCTGGAGTAAATTCACAAGCTGCCCTGCAGTATACAAAGTCATTCAAACTAACTGCACCTTTACCAGGTTTGAGAACACTTTAATGATCAATCAATATAAAACATATAATATTATTCTGAAATGGACCAATCTGCACAATGAGAACTTTTACTTTTGTAACTTTAACCCTCCTGTTGTGTTTGTTTCCCCCCCCCTTACTTTGGTGTTCATGAGGCTGTTGATATAGGCTGTGGCTCAGTGAATAGTGTGCTCGACTTGGAATCAGGGGGTAGCATGTTCGAGTCAATTTGACCGGTCCTGTTTTAACTGCTATTACATTAACACAAAAACCATTAATCATCACCAAATTTCATTTAACACCCTTTCAAACTGTAAATATTGTATCAGACTACTGGTCTTGTATCAGACTACTGTGTGTGTGTGTGTGTGTGTGTGTGTGTGTGTGTGTGTGTGTGTGTGTGTGTGTGTGTGTGTGTGTGTGTGTGTGTATAATAGTTGTGTGTGTGTCAGGTGTGATTCACATGGGGGGATGGGCACATAAGGGGGGAAACACATCTAGTGTATGTGTGTGTGCAAGGGTGTAACTTTGGTTTGAGAAGTGGGGGGAACACAAAACAGAGGGTGCTCTGCAGTGAAAAATGTTCTCAATTTAATTCCATTTCCTGCCTTTCTACAAATATATTAGGGACTATAGTGTTAACAAATCCAAGAAAAGTGTGTAGTGTATATAATGAGTGTGCACACTTATCTAGTATCCTATCCATGTGAACCTTTTTTATTTGTGATGACCTCACATCCTCTAGGGGGGTCCGAGGGCATGCACCCGGGAAGATTTTTTTCTTAAAATTGAAATTCAAATGCATCTGTCTGGTGCACTTTGAGGGCAACATTAAGAGATGTATGGATAAAGCTCTCTCAACACTCATATGAAACAGAACTGTGTATATTTCAATAAACAAAAAACCATTAGAATATGCTCACAACCAATAACAAATATTTGATAAACTCCTCTCTCCTATCTTTATCTTACCTATCTGCATTCTTTCTTTTTATTTATGCATATTTGACTAATCACTCCCCTTTTTTATTTTTGTACTGACCTATAGTACACATTGATTTCTTAACTTATTTTATATACAACTAATATTACATAGATGGACATATTTGTTTACATAGATTACCAAACCATTTGAGACCCACTGAGATAACTTAGATTAAAGTTTACAATCTAATCACTCAGAGTCCTTTACTTCCCTGAGCTGACGTTATCTCTCTCAGTCCGACAGGAGAGGACTCTCCCTCTCGTTATTGTTGAAACAGCTTCTAATCTCCGTTAGCTCCGAGCTAGCCCCATATGCTAACAACAACCCCCGTAACTCTCTCAGTCTCTCTCTCTCTCTGTCTCTCTCTCACTCTCTCTGTCTCTCTGTCTCTCTCTCTCTCTCTCTCTCTCTCTCTCTCTCTCTCTCTTTCTCTCTCTCTTTCTCTCTTTCTCTCTCAGTCTCTCAAAGTCCGACAGGAAAGAGCTCATCCTCTCCTTATTGTTGAAACAGACTAATCTCCGTTAGCTCCGAGCTAGCACCAAATGCTAACAACAACCCCGTAGATCTCTGTGTGTGTCTCTCTCTCTCTCTCTCTCTCTCTCTATCTCACAATATGCGCTCATGCCACACACACACAGACGCTCCTCCGTGACGATGATCGCTTGCGTAAAAAAAAAATGTCCCCCTGTCCCCAGTGGAAATGACGCCCATGTGTGTGTGTGTGTGTGCGTGTGTGTGCGTGTGTTCCTGCGCGCGTGTGTGTGTGTGTGTGTGTGTGTGTGTGTGTGTGACAAAGTTGACTTAATCATCAACATTTCAATGAAAGTGGTGATCAGCCATTTTTTATGTTAAAATGTCTAATGTGAAGGATATCATAAAGCCTTAATGCAATCGAATGTAAAACAAAAAAGTTGATGAAAGTAGTAAATCGGTCAGATTTGACCCGAACACAACAGGAGGGTTAAGTTAGTATGTTGATGGTATTACGTTTGTACTTAAACTTCAGAGTACTTCTGGTAGCCTACTTTAAGTATATTTTGATGCTTAGTTATGCGTTAGTACTTTTACTTGACTTAAAATATAAAACCATACAATTGTTGATATAGGCGTTTCAAATTGTTCAAGTTAGAACTTGAAGGCACCATACTACGCCGCATACGCTGCTGACGAATCGTGCAGCAGCCGCGGCGCCGCCTCCCTCCGTGTGGAGCGCAGCCGCCGCTTGAGTAGAGAGACGCACACAGCGGAGTCCGGCCCATCTCTGCTCGCAGCTAGCTAACCCCGCAGCAAGGCCACTGCGGGAAGATGGCGACGGAAAAACAGAAAAATGAAGGAAGAGTTAAAATTGGACATTACATTCTCGGAGACACACTCGGAGTGGGGACGTTTGGAAAGGTTAAAGGTATGTCTGACGGTCCTGACGTCTGTGCGTCCTGCCAACTGAAAGATGGTGGCTGTTAGCTATTAACAGCTAATGTTAGCATGCTAGGAAAAGGCTAACTTGTCGCAATGCCAGAAACTAGCTAGCACACTTGTTGTCATCTTAGTTAGCTTAACTTGTGTGTGACAAACGTGGCAATTTATGGGGGCTTTAGCTGTAGTTGAAAGCATACAGCCACACAATGCAAGTTGTATGACATAAGTATTTTATTTAAAAACATAATCAGTCAGCGGTGGTTGCGATGCGAGCTAGCCGGAGAGCCACAAGTCGCTTGTCAAGACCAAGACACCGGGAAGTAAACCCCCCTGACTGCTGTTAGTTAATTTGGCTGAGTGCCTATACATGAGTACCATTTAGCTATGCTGATACATGTCATAATATGTTAAAGTTATGCAGTTCTGCAGTCAGTGCTGTAACTAAGTACATGTTCTAAAGTACTGTACTTAACTATCATTTTGGGGTACTTTTACTTTACTTGAGTATTTTTGCTACTTTGTACTTCTCCCCACTACAATTCAGAGTTACATGGTATACTTTTACTCCACTACATGTATTTAATACATTTAGTTACTTTGCAGATTTGTATTAATAATGTGAAATATAATCAACACATATGGGTTGTGACGTTGTGACCGGGGACACATTTTCATGTATAAAAGACGTACAAAAGTGCATTTTGCATGATAGGTCCCCTTTAAATAAGACTTTAGTTCCACCTGGAGTAAATTCACAAGCTACCCTGCAGTATACAAAGTCATTAAAACTGGCTGCACCTTTACCAGCTTTGATCACACTTTAATGCATCAATAATTATAACGTAACATTTGATATATGTTATTATGTAATAGACGAATCTGCATAATTAGTACTTGTACTTTTAGTGATTTAAGTTGGGATATTTAAATCCTCTGGACCAGAGAGAGGAGCTGTGGATTATTGTTATTGATTAATGCCTCAGTGTTTCTTAGGGTCAAAAACACTAAACTCACAACTTAAAATGAAAGTGTTTAGTTTATTTAATAAAAGAGCACATGTTCAATGTGAAAAGGGATAATAGATATAGATTAGTTGCAATTTGGTGCTATATATATATATATATATAAAGGGGGGGCGCGGGGCTCCGTTGGCGGGGCGCAGAGCCCCTCCAAGACAATGGTAGGGGAAACACTGCTATTTACCTCTGAATTGTAGTGAGGTAGAAGTACGAAGTATCCAGACATTGAAATACTCAACTAATGTACTAGGGTATCGAAATTGTACTTAACTAAAGTAGTACATCTACTTGGTTACTTTACACCACTGCTTATGAGTTATATTTGCCATTCTAATTAAAGACAGATTAATAGGTTTTCTTTGGTTGGGGAGGGTGCAGTGCAAACCCTGCGACTTGTACGCCCAATGTTGTCACTCCAGAGGGCGGTACGGTTAGTCAATACATAGCTTTGCTTGTATCAACACTTATTGGTCTTGCATATCAATTGGACTTACTCAAATGTTCCATCTTAGAAGTGCCCCTGTAATGGACTGATGTGATAGATAAAAGGCTCTTCTAAAAAAAAAACACTTCTGCAGGCTGCTTTCTGCTTCATCATGCAGTGCATTGCGTCTCCTAGGAACAATTGATTAAGCCATAATATACCCAAATGAAGTAAACCAGCCAGGCACTGACACAACAACCACAAGCTTTTTCATTTTTCGTTTTACAGTCAGTTAAATCTCAGTGAGTCATCTCTGCACTAAGCGTCTTGTTGTTGTTAGAAAGAAGACCACAGTCTTAGGTCTTTGATTATGGTTTGCTTACTGGAGACATTGTTAATAGTTTGCTTCCAGCACAACTGGTAAATCATTAACAGCTGTAAACTAACTCCCACTTCTTCGCACAATCCCTTCAGATGTTATTTGTTTTTTCTTTATTGGTCTGTTGGATTGTTATTTTAAGATGTTTTAATAGTTCTTGGTTTTTAGAGATTTGTGTCGAACTTAAATATATTACCTATTACTCTATATGAATTAGGTAATGCGATCACAAAAATAAATAAAAACTTGGACTTGGAAGTTCCCCTCATCTTAACAGAGCATTTAAGTGACTTTTAGCTCATGGTTTTCATTTTCAGGCCCAGGGCTTCATTTTGGTTAATTGTCTAATTCTCTCAGCTTCACCCCCAGATGCAACAGGCTGCTGCTCTGTGTATTCTGTGTACAAAAAAAAAGCAACAGTTTGCAAAAACAATTATCATATCAACTTTATATAAGGCTATGATATATAATATGTCAATGTTGTTTTCACAGCTTGTGTCTGCCACACCCAAGTGGTAAAATTACAAGTTACTGCAGGTCTAAAACGTATTGCATTGTTCTATAACAATGCTCCTTAAATTCTTAAATACTTTTATACGTCCTGGATTGTAATTGCATTTACTCATGTATGTTCATTTTGTTTTTATCCTGCAGTGGGTCAACATGAGCTGACCAAGCACCAAGTGGCGGTGAAGATCTTGAACAGGCAGAAGATTCGCAGTTTGGACGTGGTGGGAAAGATCCGCAGGGAGATCCAGAACCTCAAGCTTTTCAGGCATCCTCACATAATTAAACTGTAAGTCCTAGATTACACCCTGCTCGCTGCTCCATAATCCCCCTGACGGTAAATTAAAGCCACCCACTGAGCTATTTTCAGGCGTTACCCTGTTAAGCCCGGAGCCCCCGCCCCCGGGGGCTAAAAACAACAATATTCACGAAACTGTGTCTCAGAGCTTCTTAACCTGTTGAGCTTCACGGACCCGTAGGCGGGGGCAAAAACGCAACATCTGCAAGAAACAGCGTCTGAGGGCTTCTTAACATTTAACAAACTATGTATGTGTCATACCCACCTAACGGGAAGAAACTCAATCTTGATACAGGGTACTTATTATATGTTATAGTTTGGATTCCTAAAGCTTTTAGTCTACTATCTCATCATTCAAGGGTGGTTTTCATTATAAGTAATGTATTTTGTTTGGACGGACACTATCATTTACATTTTTTTACTATGTTCAATCTGAATTTACTTTAAAATAAAAAAAATCGATATTGATTCTGAATTTTCTACATCCAACTCACAGGTTTATCATTGATTTGAGAAAAAAGATTATTAATTTACCCCTTTTTAGAAGAGAAGTTATAGTCATTTGTTCTGGGCATGTCATTTTCGAGCCTGAGACCTGGAAAACAGGCTCAGGGCTTAACAGGTTAACATTTAAAAACCTATTAATGTGTCATACTCACTTAACGGGAAGAAACTCAGCTACCTGACGATATGAACCATTTTTACCGAAACAAAACACAACTCTAACGCCGAGCGTCTGAATTAGCACTAAGCGAAAGAGTGCTAACGCACTTGGCACATAACTCACGGTAGAAATATGTTATACTTCATCGGATCTGCACAAACTAGATATCTATGAAAGCTGAGATTCCACAGATTCCAATGGTATAAGTATCATCACTGCGACCAAAACTCGCGAAGGCAAGCAAATACAACACACAACTTCACTTTAAGGGGCCAAAACGGCAAATACGTCTTACCTTTGCTGTTTTCTGATCCAAAGTTTTGTTCAATGGCATTAAAACGCATATAAACGCTGCTGAAGGTTAATCCAATGTCTCTGTGTCACTTTGAAATGATTACTGATAATCCATCGTCATATTTATGGCAATAAGCCTAGTTTTCATATGGAGTGTATGAGAGCTGTAACCCAGCTTCCGGTTTTGGGTATGCTGGCTGGTTATCACTCTCATTCACCAATGGTAATGTTTAGATGGATTTAGGAACTTCCCCTCGATTCTATTGGCTCTAACGGTTCAAAAGAGGTGTCAATCACCAAAATTGACCGATGGGTGCCAGAGATATGGCAAATACACCCAAATGGTTTTTTTCTGAACCTCTCTAAAAAGGTCATATTTCAGTTGTTATGCATCAATCTTGATACAGGGTACTTTTTATATGTTATAGTTTGGATTCCTAAAGCTTTTAGTCTACCATCCCATCATTCAAGGGTGGTTTTCACTATAAGTAATGTTGTTTTTTTTGGAAGGAAACTATCATTTACATTTTTTTTTACTATGTTCAATCTGAATTTACTTTAAAATAAAAACATCTATATTTATTCTGACTTTTCTACATCCAACTCGCAGGTGTAGCATTGCTTTGAGAAAAATGATTATTAATTTACCCCCTTTTAGAAGTGAAGATATAGTCATTTGTTCTGGGCATGTCATTTTCGAGCCTGAGACCTGAAAAACAGGCTCAGGGCTTAACAGGTTAATGGAGTGTTTTAGAAAACATCCCTATCTGTCTGACCCAGTCTACTCACCCTTCAGTCCTAGGCTCAGTCTGCATTATTGCATCCTCCCTGTTGACCTTTAATTTTAATATAAAAATTGCTTTACCATTGTTTTTCCTCGAACTTGCTGAGAGATCAACTACACTCAAATGTAATATTCACTGAGGGTGCATTCACTATGTATTTACAGAAGCCATAGGTCTGTATTGAGCATTGTAATACAGCAGGAAATGATAATAAACTCCAACGCAGGTGTATATCTTTTATCTGATTGTTTTAAAAAAGCTAAGGCACTGCTGACAACATCTACATGTGTTGATGCAGATTGATACATGATGTTCATGTTTCTTTCCAGGCCACCTCACTGACTGCATAGTTTTGAATGAGTCATTGTTTAACCTCACATGTCCAAACTGACTGTGACAGTATTTAGCGGCCGGCTCATTACACTGTTAGTCAAGCATATATTGTAAGCACATCAAGCCTGCAGTAAACACTGTTCATTTGGAAACAGGAAGATGCTCTGTTGAGGTTACACTGCTGCTGAAAGAGACACTAATCAGTACTTCATACTAGGTATTTGAATGTCCAAACAAGCAGCAGAGGACCAAGGCCAAAGCTACAGGGTTGTCAAAACGACCATGAGGTGTGTCGTATTGCCTGAAATACCATCTCCATGTCCTGCATGCACAAGAATGTCAACGCCATTGAGAGGAAGAGGAGATCACATCTTTGACAAACACTCGGGCAGAGGGCATGGCGTTGCCTGTCTAGAGTGAATAATGTCATGTGAGGACAAGTGAAGCAATACAACACATTACAGCTTCATTTGGTTCACAGGATGTGTGTAGTGATTGTGAATGATTAGATGAGCAGTTAGTCAACATCTGTCACATCTGCCAAGTTGCATTTCTTGTTGGCTGTGCCACAATCTTTATTGTCTTTACCTTTGCACGGACAATGTAATGATTGGAGATTACACACGAGACAGACACTCTTATACTCAAATATCTAACACTGTCACCTTGTCATGACTTTGATTTAAGTCGTTTTAAAACATCACTATTCAGAGCTACAGGGATTACAGAAATGTCAGCTTTTAGCTTACTCTGCTGCTTGATGTTGACTATGAAAATCACAGGCCTCTTAGTTGTAGTGTAAATAGTGAAAGGTATGATGGGTTCCATTGTTGATTCTCAGTTGCAAGAATTTCTAGCTAATCCCTGCACTGAAAGGATTGGTTGCTGTCCAATAACACATTCTTCAGTCACTTGATCAAGTTTGAACTAATGCTGCTGCAATACAAGTTATCTGAAATACTCTAGAGGGTTGATGCTGTACTTCATACCTTGCAGCCTAGATCAAACCACAGATGTGCTGAGTCATGGATGATTTAAATAGTGGTATATGTAGTAAACATATATGGATGTTTGTGTTCTTTTGGTTTCACGCCAGACGTGATAGACATCAATACGCCCATTCGTTTGCCATGAATTCTCCAGACAATAACACTGACTGTGTAGAAGGTAGTTGGCAGGGTTAACTCTTTTGAATGTATTTGAATTCTTATTTATAGCTCTACAGGGTAATTACTGGATGCTTTCTGTATTGCAGTACATGTGTAAAAGGGCCTTTGGGGTGCTTTCACTCCTGATGTTTGTTTCATGGGGCCCAGTGAAGACAAGCATGAGATGGTGCAATGAAACGGGTTCATTTATTATGTCATACAGTGTCTTCATTTAAAAGAAGAGTTTCATTAAAGCAAGGCATACATTACCAAGATATTCTATTTTAGCCGAACTGCTGCATTGTCGTTTTACCTTAAATAAACACAAATTCCCACATGGGCCTAGATATACTTAGTGTTCATTTTGTTAGCAGTGTTAAATATGTCATTGTTTATGTCCCACAAGATTGTAATTTTGTGTTTCTGTCTGCAGGTATCAGGTTATCAGCACCCCGACTGATATCTTCATGGTGATGGAGTATGTCTCAGGAGGAGAGCTATTCGACTACATCTGCAAAAATGGAAAGGTAATATACCATGATACTGGAAAAAGTCTTAAAATCTGTTTTAAGGATGTACCACATTTTCTGTCAGTCTTTCCATTTTCTCATATATAGCAGATGTTGTATATGTTATAATCAGTGAGGGTACCAGATCATAAAAGTGCATTATGTACTTTTCAATATTATTGCCAGCTTTTGGTACAGATACATCAACCTGTAAACCAAAAACCAACGGGGGTGGGAAAAGAGATCGAAGCCCGACAGGAAGTGCTGCTTAGTCAGCTGTGATGTGCCAACTGAGTCACAGAGAAGATCACGCCTAATGGATAATTTCTGCTTTGACAGTTGGAGGAAAAGGAGAGCCGTCGGCTGTTTCAGCAGATTATTTCAGCGGTAGACTACTGCCACAGACACATGGTGGTGCACCGGGACCTGAAGCCTGAAAATGTGCTGCTTGATGCACATATGAATGCCAAGATTGCAGACTTCGGTAAGTGAGTCTCATCCTAAACTCAGGTCTTCACAGGTGATTATGTTAATGTTCAATTTAGGACACACGAGTACAGGACTTTGTTCACTAACTCAAAATTAAATGCACAATAAAAAGGCTAGGGAGCAATGTTTTAATGAGCAGGTCCCCGTTTTGATCTGTATCATATGTAGAGATAAAGCAATCTAATATGCCTTAATGCTATAAGGCTGCTCCTGACCTTATTATAACAGTGTACACTCTGTGCAGGACTATCAAACATGATGTCAGATGGAGAATTCCTGCGAACGAGCTGTGGTTCTCCAAACTATGCTGCTCCTGAGGTCATCTCAGGAAGGTAATGTTTTCTATATGTCGTTGGAAGGTGATATTGACTCAGGACTCAAACACTCTCCTACTATGTTGCTAAGAAGTTCCTTTCATGATCAAAAGATTGTTTATTTTTCTCGTCCTCAGGTTATATGCCGGTCCAGAGGTGGATATCTGGAGCAGTGGGGTCATTCTTTATGCCTTGTTGTGTGGGACACTTCCCTTTGATGACGACCACGTGCCAACACTCTTTAAGAAGATCTGCGACGGGATCTTTTTTACCCCGCAGTATCTTAACCCTTCTGTAATAAGCCTCCTCAAACACATGCTGCAGGTGGACCCCATGAAAAGAGCCACCATCAGAGAGATCCGGTAAGCCCGACGTGATTTACTACAAATCAAACTATTTCTTAAACCACCTGATCTATATTAGTGCTAGTTTCAGTGTAGCATTCACAGTATGTGCTGTGTTTAATACAACAAATATTGTGTCTTTCACAGAGATGATGATTGGTTCAAACAGGGCTTACCAAAGTACTTGTTCCCTGAGGACCCCTCCTACAGCAACAACATGATTGACGACGAAGCCCTGAAGGAGGTCTGTGAGAAGTTTGAGTGCACAGAGGAGGAGGTCCTCACCTGCATATACAGCCGCAACCATCAGGACCCCTTGGCCGTCGCCTACCACCTCATCATTGACAATCGTCGCATCATGAGTGAAGCCAAGGACTTCTACCTGGCGTCCAGCCCTCCGGACTCTTTTCTAGACGACCAGCTCCTGACCTCAACTGGTGCCACTGTGTCCGGCATTGTCAAGCCCCACCCCGAGCGAGTACCCTTCCTCTTGGCGGAGACTCCCCCCAGGCCTCGCCACACTCTGGATGAATTGAACCCCCAGAAGTCCAAGCACCAGGGAGTAAGAAGAGCCAAGTGGCACCTGGGCATCCGCAGTCAGAGTCGACCCAACGACATCATGTCTGAAGTCTGCCGGGCCATGAAACAGCTGGATTATGAGTGGAAGGTAAGAAAGAGGACAAAATATACCTAAGAGAGTGCTTTAATTGTGTCTTCACATTATTGTAAATAACTATTTGTCATATGAGACTTCCTTTTTAAAAAGATTCATACAATCATTGTTTTATTCACCCTTCGTAACTCTTGCAGGTTGTGAATCCGTATTATCTACGTGTGAAAAGGAAGAATCCCATTACTGGGATGCAAACCAAGATGAGCCTTCAACTCTACCAGGTGGACAGTAGAACCTACCTCCTCGATTTCCGTAGCATAGACGGTAAGTTACTAAACTATTTTCTCTGTTACTTTTCCTAAGATGTGAAGCTTTCTGTGTTTCATATTAAAGACAAATTACATAGCTTTGGAACTAAGAAAAAGTGGCTTTTTGTCTAAAAAGACAATTCACCCAGAATCACAACACATTTTCCTCTTACTTTTAGTTTTTAACATGTATTTTTGTGTTATTTTAAGAACTGCAAAGATACAGCTCCCTGTATCGAGGTAATGTTTACCTGGTTTCTGTCCTGTGGTATGCTGTGTCAGTGTAAACTTTATCAATGATTTACTATGGGGTTGAGGGCTTTAGTCCAGTAGTGTAGGTGTGTGCCGCGGTGCCTCAAAGGCACAGATAAGAGTGTTGTTATGAGCAGTATCATCGTGGCACAGGCATGCTCTGTAAAGGGCATGAGACTACATTTTGGCCCCAAGCTTCAGCCAAGTCAGCCAAGGAGTTAATGTTTAGCTGCAGCTGTAACTGATGGCTTTATGGAATTGAAGGCTGATTAGTTTCGACATTAGAATTAAAACTTATGAAGCGCCTTAGTAACCGATTTGTTTCAGCGCATGCCACATTACTGCAACATGAATTCCAGCCGGGTCATAACCCTTCTCTCCCCCATGTCTCGAAAATGATAGAGGCCCTATTGTGCTTTTCCCTTTCCTGTCGTGTGTTATAGGTTGTTGTGCATGTAAATGGTCTGCAGAGGCTAAAATCCCTGGAGTTTTGCTCCCACACACTCCCCCCCCCCCTCCCCCCCCCCCCCCCCCCCCCCTCCCTGAAATGCCTCCATTGGACTCCTTGGTTTACTTCTGTGACATCACTATGTAACACTTGTGCATCTGTTGGGATCCAACACATAGTAGGTGATAGGCTAAGGGGCTGAATGTCTCAAAGCGGTTGACGAATCACAACAGAGCTTGCCAGCTAACCAATCAGAGCAGACTGGGCTCTGGTTTCAGACAGAGGGTGAAAAGAGGGCACAGGCAGTATGAGAGAAATAAAGAGCTTTTTGAACATTAAAGCAAGGAGACATGTCACAGTAGACACACTACACGATATTGATATACACCTGAAAATGATCAGAATATATCCTCTTTAAATAAAGGTAAAAATAGCATTACAACTATTTATACCTAATGTTTCTTTCTAAAGCAGGAAAGATATTCAATACATTAATATATTAAATGTGTAATATTTTAATACCTCTATTTTTTAAATATGTGACAAGGCCTGTGTGCTGTGGGTATAGATCTTCATATGGAATTAAATCAACAAAAAAATGTTTTGTGTGGATTTAGTATAAAACATGTTTTGTCTTTTGTTATTCAGATGATATGGTGGAGACCAAATCTGGATCTGCTACCCCTCTCCGATCTGGGTCTGTGGGCAACTGCCGCAGCACTCTAAAGAACGATGTAGAGGGGGCAGAAACTCCAACCACGTCTATCCCTGTGCCCCTCGCCAAGGCCGCAGAAAGCTCCTTAGCCTCATCGTTGACTTCATCCATCGACTCAACGGGAGGGGCGGACACCGCGATCGTCCCTCGACCCGGAAGCCACACCATCGAGTTCTTTGAGATGTGCGCGAATCTTATTAAACTACTTGCACGATAGCTTGCAAAACAATCGCTAGCCTTTTTTCCTCTCCGAGTGTCTTTATAGCAATAAGCATGCAACCGATTCATGGCTCAATTCATCCGGGCTGAGGATGAAGTGATTGTTCCATGGCACTGACGCAAGTTAGTGTTCCCTAAACTGAAGGGATGTATACTGAGCTGGCAGGGAATGTAAGGGGGTTATATGGAAAAGTGAAAGACGAGCTACTCTAAAGCTAGGACAGAACAACATTAAGGAGGGGTTTTTACAGTTTCCTGATCAATTTAAAAAGCAAATGTCCACATCCCAACTATACATATATACGCAGTTGATTACACTGAATTGTCTGTACTGTAGCCAGGGAGCACTGCTTTCCAGTACAGGGAACAAGATCAAGTTTTGGCCTGCAGATAAGGAAGCCACACGTTGGGGGTGGGTGATTTTAGGTGGCAGTCGTAAAGGATGCAGGAGGCACTTTTGCACAAGTTTCTTTAATTTCCTGCTGCTCTTGTTTTCCTCTCGGTGGGGATCAGAGAGGTGGTGCAGATGTATGGGGGCTCTGCACTGGCTATAACAAGGGCTGTCATGCCCATCACATTCATTGGACTCTGAAGAAGTACAATGACCCCTTTATTTCTGTCTTGTGTCAGGGACTAAAGAATGCTTCATCAGATTTATGATTGGTCTTTGGAGTTGTCAGAGACTAAATTGTCATGGTTTTGTCCTTGTTGTAAAAAATTGAATTTGTCTGTCCCCTACAGTTTTATATATAAAGACGTGAATATATTTATCAGTGGACGGAGTATTGCTTCTATTGGACATGGATTTTTCGTTTTCTTTATTGCATCAAGATCCATTGCTGGATGGTATATATTTTCCTTTTTTACTGTCTGGTTTTTAAATCAATATCACAGCTCTGTTTCCTTCAATCACAACTATTCTGATACTTGATTGTCTTTCCATATAAATATAGCCTGCTTTTACCATTTAAGAGGTGTTTTGCCATGACAGTCAAAATCTAGAAATATATCATTTTCAGTGTCTCATTAAAACGGCAAGTTGATTTTTGACTTTTTTGTTGTATTTTTTTTCTTTTTTTTTTCTTTAGATTCATTATTAGGATTGTTAAGAATGATTACTGAGTGAAATGCCTTTTGCCTACATCCAATTTGTAGATGCCAATCCATTACAAGTGTAGAGGCCTTGGGGCTCAATTTGAAAATGATAAGTAGCAATTACATGCAGCGCATGGCGATGTCTTATTGGCAGACAAGCAGTCATTTTTGCCCACATTCCCTTGGAAAAAAGGTTTACATATGAAACAGATTTGTGAGCTTGGATTTGTGAAGCCCTTCCTGGTCGATTGCATTTCGGATAGAAGAAAAAAATATCACACAAGCATTTAGATCATAAATATGTGTGGGGGTGAATTATATTTGATAAAAAAAATGTCATTCTACTCTTAAGCTCACAAAGTTTAAGATACATATTTAATCACAAGTATGATGCATCTCCCTTCATTTCCTATCCACTGTCTTAAAGTTTGCTGTGGTTTCTGTTGTTTGGCTGCCTTATTATTGTCAGTACTGTCAATCGGTTTTATGTCAGTAAAAGTTGGAATCCAGTGCTGGTCAGAATTATTGGCACTTTTTGCAATTTTAATGGTTGGAATCGACTACATATTTTGACAGTTTTCATTCACAATAACTTCATTAGAAATTCACAGATTATTTTAAGTGTTAGTATCACAAAAAAAAGCAAATAATGCACTATAAAACATAACAGAAACATCTGATTGTTGTTGCCATATTACTTCAGTCCTCAGTTACTGCTACCATCTTTTAACTATGGTAGCGGGGAGAATAGAAAACCAGTAAACTGGTTTCTAATAATATCTTGATTTTTGTCTTAATTCAGCTAAACCAGGTTTTAAAGAACTTTGCATGTTCAAATCTTAATATCAGACACGTTTTAAATAAAAGAAACGTTACATTATATCTGAGTTAAGAATTGTAAGCAATTGCTCTGTTTTCAGTGTTTACCCCTCCAAAGCTTTAAAACCCTTACAATCTCATTTGTATAAACAATTTTACATTCAAGACGTATAATGTAACACAAATTGCCAAGAGTGACAGTAATTGTGATGATCTTGTTTCTCCTGCTGTCCTGTGGGGCAGGTTTGGACTGAAATATTTAGTTGATATTTGACCTTTTATGTCTCAGTTTTAAGACTTTCTGATAAACAGTGATCATGGTAAATAATCCCATTATGTTCTTGGGAAGTAAAACTAAACATTTTAGTTTTATAGGGCAGTTGCAAGTTTTGACTACAAGGCTTTTCATGAGTTTTGTAGGAAAGATGAATGTGTGAAAGTGTGACCTTTTTCGACAGTGTATGGAGTTGTGTCCCAGTAGACTGTTATCAGATGAATTCTGTCAGTCTAATTGTTTGGACTGCTTCAAATAAATATTATTTTTGTTTGGTGTGTAAAGGGACCCTACCAGATTGACCTGTGTAAATCTGAATGGACAGTGTTGAAATCATTTGTATACACAACTGCCTAATAAACTGCTAAATTGCAAACAAATGTGTCTAGTGTTTTGCAATTAACTTTTTACACTAGAATGTTACACCACAGTCATTAAATAAACCGTTTTCTCAGTGAATGGAATGTTAATTACTCAGACTGCAAACAGGGAATGTCTTCTTGTCAGGGGAAGACCTTAGTAATCTGAAATCCCACCGATTTAGGTTCCAGCTATATTAAGTGCAGTACAGTACATATAGGAACACAATTGTTCCAAAAGTATAAACAAATGAATATAATATTTACAAATATATGCAAAAACAGGTATTGAAGAAGATACAAGACAAGATACAAAAATGCAATACAATAAATAAATAAAAATGCAATGCAATACAGGTTACAAATTACAGGTGGGGAAAAAAACAGTATTAACAAATGTGATCATCTGCAATAAACAACAGTATGGACAGTGGCATTCTGTGATAGAAAGCAATGATGAATTAAGATTAAATAAACTCTTTTATGGCTAAAAAAATTGTTCTGAGTCATCCATGTGTTGCCATCTAGTGGGGAAACGGAGAGTCAGTCCTGCCAGATCTAAATAACATTTCAGTAATTGCATTTCTTTAAATCATAAAAATAACTAAATGTTATAGTATATCAAAGTATTTTTAGGTCAGCAGAACTTTCTTCGTATTTATAATTCAATTTTTTTTCCGTTACTGGCATGCTAGTAGAGTAGTAGGCCACATAAAAAAATACGGTTTGTGTTTCTTTAAGAGACGATGTAAACATTCAAACAACTTCCGGGTCACCAAATATGGCCAGAGGTTAGCTTCCTTTAGCTTGTCAATTTTAGCCCACGGAAAGCTGTAGACGTTTGTGCGTAATTACTGTTTTTAAAAAAGAAATTCAAATGTGATATATCATGTCAAAACAAGATAATTGTGTGAGCAAATGTACTTAGACATAAAAATGTGTGGCGAATGTTAGCTAGGTTATTATAGCTAACGTTAGCTAGCCTTGTTGTGACTGCCATGGTGGTCTTTAGTTTTATAAAGTCGCTTTTTTAGTATTTGTTTGTAATATTTGTTAGTTATGTTACTGTCCTTAAATAGGATATACATATAACTGTAGCAGCTAGATTGCCGGGTAAGATAGATAGAATATGTCATGGTAAAAGTATGCTAACATCAACAGCTAGTTGGTTTTACGATATTTCAAAATAAAAGTTTGGACTTTCCTGTACATATTTGATACTATTCATATGAGATAATAGTATATCTGGGCATATTGTTAGTAAACCCACTGTCGTTTCCCTGCAGCATGGCTTCATTTGGTTGGAAGAGGAAAGTTGGTGAGAAGGTTTCAAAGACAGCTGTGCAGCAGTTTGTGGCTGAAGCAGAGAAGCCAGAAGTTGCTGGACCCAGGAGAGAAGATGAGGTGGACTGGCTGCACGCCATCAAAAGACGGAAGGAGATCCTGCTGGAGGACTGTGCAGCCAAGAGCAAGAGGCTGAAGGAGGAGGGGGCCGAGCTGGCTGGGCACGGCAGGTGAGCCATGCTGAGGGTTAAAGCTCCTCTGTGTGCACATCACAGTCAGTGACAGCTTTAAAAAGGGGTGGAAGAAGTACTCAGACATTTTACTTAGTTAAAAGAAGAAGTACCAGAGTGTAGGAATACTCTGTTACAAGTAAAAGTCATGCAATCAAAATGTTACTCAAGTAAAAGTAAAAACGAATTGGCATCAAAATATACTTGTACCAAAAGTAAAATAACTGGTTATTCAGATCGGCCCACTGCAGCTAGTTTGAATGACTTTGTATACTGCAGGGTAGCTTGTGAATTTATTCCAGGTGGAACTAAAGTCTGATTTAAGACTTCATTATAGTTCACATCATTAGTCATAATCTGCAACTTAACTAAAGGTATTAAATTAATGTTGTGGAGTAAAAGTACACAATTTAGCTCTAAATTTGAGAAGAGTAGAAGTACAGAGTAGCAGCTTGAGTAAATGTACTGCCAGTGGTTAGTTTACACCACTGGCTATAAACAATAACAGTCAGACATGCAAACTTTCATTATTTGTACAACTTCTTTATTTAATTCCTCGTGTACAGAGACACATATATTTTACATGGAAATGTTAGTCGTTGGCGGGAATAGTTAGGATTTTTCTCATTATGATTCCAGAAAAAATGCAAAGTGAGTTGGTTGCTTTGATAACAATGACAAGTGGTGAACAAGTCAGTTAGTAATTTGAAAGACTGTGTGCCAGTTTTATAAGTTGCAGGATTACAACTTGAATTGTATGTTATTCTATGATGATACTGAGGGCTTCCTGTGTGTGTGCTGTGGGATTCTTGATGTGGACTACTGGATTTGATAGGAGGGGTTTTATCACGCTTAATCACTCGGTACATACAAAGTGATTAACATAGCCAGTGAACCATCAGATCCCCATCTTCTGAAGCAGGATCTGCTTAAGACGAGCTTTAAGTAGATTTGCTCTTTGTAAAGGAGGGAGATTGCATTGAGGATAACAACACTTCCAGCTTTTGCGATGTTTTTGTTGATCATGCAAGATAGACTTGTATTTTACAAGAGCTCAAATAACTATACATGTGATGTTACAAATCTTCCATGGGAGGGCACCATTGTACAAAGCGCACAGACCCATCAAACAAAACAAATGGGTTCATACTGGATGCTTATCAAGTTGAATTCAATTCAATAATATGCATTTTGAAGGGGAACTCAACAGAGCAATCCAACCTGGAGTTTTTCCTTATATTTTATTTGTTTTTTTTAAAGTAAGGTGTGTTTGTGCAAGCTTATGTTTTTGTATAGCTTTTGATTTCCTCAGGATAATATAAGTAAATGGATGCATATTAAGTTATTGATCTGTTGGTGGATTTTAAAAATAATGTCAGCAATGCTCAGCTTTATATTCTGTGACTCTGGCAAAAAATCCCTCAGCTTCCTTTGTATACATTTCCAGAATTTTCCAGAGACACATGCAAAGAGAAAAATAGGCCTAAAACTGTAATCTGATATTCCTCCCATGATAATTGACCTTTTTAGCCCAAGTACGGCCCATAAACTCCCCTCAGCCGAGGATGTAATGCTGTTGCCCTTAGTGACTGCCTGTAATCGTATAAGTGAGGAGAAAGTGGATTTTGCCGGGGAAGTGATGTCCTTCTGCTCCGTAATGGCTGCTCTGAGGTTTGAGATGGTGTCTGGTCGGGGACGTCAGCCAGGAGCTCCTCTAAACACATTGACCTCTGATGCCAGCCGTCATTACCCAGCTTTAGATGCTCCTGATGTAATGAACTCTTTTACCTTTTTTTGAATTGCCTCTCATTTAGTTTGAGACCTATTTTGTGCGGTAAGTAGGCCTGGACGAAAAAAATGTTTTGCACGTTTTTTTAGTGAGGGTTTCCCGTTTAAACTACATGGAAAAACATCATAAACTCTCTACATACCAATTGCAATTCGCAATATTAATCATGAAAATGCATTTAAAACTCTTGAAATCGCAGTTAAACACATTGGAATCACCTTACCTTACAGTTTGTTAACAAACACTTACATTTTTTACTAAGCATCCTTTTAAAGTAATCATCGAAATATATGAATCATAATCTTTAGGTATACCTGCATGGATAAATAAATAAGTAAAAATAGGAACATTATATGAGTCTGATCTTCTATAAATGATTATTCCTTTTGGGTTTTTTTTACAAAATAAAATAATAAAGGATTATTCCTGTATTTTTTATCAGGCTTTACTTTTCACTTTATAGCTGTGAAAGGGAGGTGTGTGGCTTTTTCTTTGTATTCAATACCATCAGTTAAGGTAAAGAAATAAGTCATGCATTGCAAAATCCTGCCTTGTTAGCCTGCTTTCTTTCTTTAGAAGAAAAAGCAGGGCCGGACCAATGTTTGTGATACGTGGGAGTTCGGTGAGACAGCAAGTCAAATCCTCATCCAAATGTTACCAAATATTTTGCTGACTTGCAGCTGTCATGCTGAGTCATTTTTCAGACTAAAACTGAGTTTGAATCATCCAATGGGACAGCTTGTTTAGTTTAGAATAGGTTATCAGCTTAGTGTTGCCAACATAGCTATTTGGGATGTTTCCTCCTTTTGAACAGCAAAGCATGAAATCATCATTATACCCTAACCCTCTACTTATTTCATCACAAAACATGCTGCAAAAATCTCAATTTATTTCACATTAGCTTACTTTTCTTGAACTATATAAGATACTTTTAACCACTGAGTGCAGACGTTAGTGTATCTTCTCTCTCTGCCTTTACTTTGACTGGTATACAGAGGTTTGATAACAGTAGAAGAGCCTTGTATAGCTCTCACGCTCATGTGCTTCATTTCCTCACATGGTTTTGCAGCCTCACATGTCGGTAAGATTTCCACACTGCTCTAGTTCCATTTCCTCACTCGTCTCTCGGACTAAATATCAGTTCAATGTTTTCTCAGGCTTGATCCTGCTTCTGGCTATTATCTGAGTTGTATAACTTATCAGTGTTAAATGTCTGCTTTGTGTGGTTCTTATTGCTTTGAATGTTTTCAGGATATCCTCCTATTAAACATGAGGGCAGACATGCTGTATTGTTAAACACAGGATTTCACTTCATAATCATTCCATTCCCTTATCTTTATCAGGCTACTGACAATATTGACTTGAGGAGCATGTGTCCTTTTGGGTTTGTTAAAACGGGACCATTTCCTCGTAAAATACCAATACAATTGTCAACCTTTATAAACTAATCTATGCAACACAGATCAGAAGAACACAGAGGACAGGATGCCGTGTGGCCTTTGCCCAAATGTATGCAAAACCTGTTTACAGAAATCTCACGAACAAAGTGACTGCGTTATGTTTTCCTGGATAGAGTTTGATATGCATGTATTCAGCTCAGTGTGTGTTTAGCTCTTGTTTACTGTGATGCCATTCTGCCAAACAGGTGCACAGGTGTTGTGGAGTATGCTTGCAGCTTTATAGCATAAATAAGCTTATGTACACTTCTCCTCTAGGAGCCATTCCTGCTTTATTTAATCTAAATGTCAAAAGAACAAAGCATTGATTTGATTATTTGAGTGAAAATGATGAATGAAGTGCACAAAGTAAACATTTACCGTACTTGAATGTGACTCAGCCAAGCTTCATAAAAGTCTATTCATCAGCTTTTGGAGATGTCATTTGCAACAATGAAATGACAGGAGCAGCTTCTCTAACATGCAGCGACAGATATCTCCAGGGGAAAGGGCTTCATGATACCCACTCACAAATACGTGTTGTGTTACATAACATTAAATCTCAGGGCGGAGACAATCAAACTGAGTGTCTAATTTCAATTCTTTTTCTTGAATGAGTCGCGCTTCAGTGCTGCTTTATCCAAAAATGGAACTTTGGCCTGAGTTTATACAAAGCCATGTTCAACACGATGTAATGCACGATGTCTGTGTAGGGCGTTGGTGGCTTTGGGCCCTTAAATCATACGCTTTTCTTTTTTTTTTTACAAAAGCATAATTGTGCTGACATGAACTAATTTAATAACCGACAGCTGCCGTTTAAAGCTTCCTTTACTTAAGTAGAGCTTTACGCTAGAATGCAATTCTATTAAATATCATTTCATGGGAGCATAGTCAAGTGTGCAGACTATCTTTATTTTTAATTGTCATTTAATTTTTTCCATTTTTAACTTTAGATCACAGCCGACAAACATAGATACACTATTACTCATTCAAATGCATTGCGGTTTACAACAGCATTCATAGGTACATGTTTATTTTGATGCTAAAAGAACTTTTTTTTATGATTTAAACCCCATTTTGTGTTTTCTCCAGGCACTGGGAGGCCATTAAGAAGTTGGACGAGGCGATTGAGCTGACTCCAGACAACCCGCTCCTGTATGAGATGAAGTCTCAGGTATGATTTAAATCAAATGTTGATATTTACTATTATTCTCACCATACCATACATACCAGGATGTCTTCCATCTCAAGTCTGTTTCAACCCATTAAGTTCTAAAGCCTCCTTTTTTATTCTACACATTCTTCTACGTTCTATATATGTTCTACAAAAAGATGTCCTACATTACCCGTAATGCAATTAAACAGTGGAAAATTGTGTTTTATATGTGAGGAAACGTGAGCCTACCCTCTAAGCAGCTAGCCGTTGAGTAAAGTGGTTATCATTGTCTTTAACCACATGTCCTAAAAGCAGTATGTTGCTGCCGTTTCCTGTCACAGTACAAGCGTGCCTAGAATGCGATGCAGTCAAACAGCTGCCTTTTTAAAGTACTAAGGTAATCAAGACGGCTTTTTAATTATACAAAATACAGTTTGTTTACCAGAATGTAACCAATCTGTTTTTGAGTAAACTGAAAGAGGCGGCATGAAATCCTTCAAAGCTTTTGAATGCTTTACAGCACAAAGTTAAAAAAAATGCTTGAGTGGATTCTTTTTAGGAGATTCCTCATAAATAATACAAAATATTCAAAGATTGCATATAGGCTTGGCTTTGATATTATATTCTGTAAAAAGCAGTCTTTTGTCATGTCACTTGTTGGTGCTATACACTAGAGTAGGTCAATGTCATTTTCTTAACCTCTCCTCTTGAACTCTTTTTTTCTGTACATTCTCAATTTGTTTAACTTAACATTTCAAAAGAGTTCAATCATGCATATATAGAAGGATATAAATATTTACCTGTTATTCTGTTTATCGCCGTAGTTAGGGTTTCTAGTTTTACATCTGCGTAGGACGATATATCCGACAGGGGTTTCCTGTTTAGGATATTCCAAGCAGTTAATGGCCAACACATGAAGTTCATCAGTCACTTCCAGCTACTCTCCTGATAACCGACCACTTGTTCCCTTCATGACCTTTGGTTTGGGAAAGCTACTCTCCACCAGCATGATGTTGATGCACTTCCCATCCCTGTCTTAGTACTCTGTCTGATCATTGATTAGCCATCATGGCCACATAGACCCTCTTCCAGCTGCCACTGTGGAATGCTTCTAAGATAGATAAGTCAATATGAGCGCAGTGATGACAGAAATGAACGCCTGCAACATGTTTCAAACAGCTCTAATGTCTTTACGCTCCTTTTCCTTATTCCTTTCTCTGGTTACTTTCACTTCCTCGTCTGTTATTTAGCCATCATTCCTTTCTTCGATCATAGGCATCTTTGAACAGACACACTCGATGATTTCCGCCTTCATTTACTACGACTAACCCAATGAAATCTCCTGTATGGCCATAACCAGTGTATGCCTAATACAATA
Source organism: Notothenia rossii (assembly GCF_949606895.1). Classification (NCBI taxonomy): domain Eukaryota; kingdom Metazoa; phylum Chordata; class Actinopteri; order Perciformes; family Nototheniidae; genus Notothenia; species Notothenia rossii. The sequence continues at coordinate 37,878,127 of NC_136910.1, forward strand.
TGATCCATTATAGGATATTTGAGAAGGAAATGATTAGAGCACCAGGCCTGGAAGCCACCACAAAGGGGAAGAGTCCTCCTCATGCTACAAATGAATTTAAGCATGACAAAAAGAAATATGTTTTTCCTCGATTCAGCGTGTGTGTGTTTGACTGCACATGTAAAGCACATCTAACATATCAGTGTCCATTATGAGGCTGAGAATAGGCCTGACCTCCTCTTGTTCCCATTACTGGCCCAGATGACGAGGATGGCTGCACTGATGCTGGTCATGTACCTCCCTTCGTCACTTTCTATCCATTTAACTCGATCAGTATTGTGCCACTACGCCCACTGTGTGACTGTGTGTCTGTTACAGCAGGCTGTTGCACACTTCCTGGCTACATTATAAAGGATTTCAGCTGATGGAGGCAAAAGAAAGTTGTAGATTTTGTTGTAAAGTCACGAGGTTCGTTGCGCTTTTCCAGCTATTTCTTTCCGTATATTTCATTGTGATATGCATCTTTAATATCTTCCTTTGGTATAATTCAGAGACACTGTGGCCCATGCATACTAACAGTTTAACAGCTCTAATAACAGTTTGGTTCTTAGTGTTCAAACTGATATTTATGAATATAAGTGGCTTATGTTGTTTGACTTGGTCTGGGTTTTGTTGCTTAAAAGTGCACTCGTATCTCAGATGAGCTTTTTTCTTACTTGACGGTAATGCAAAATATACAAATTCCAGGTGAAGGTGCATGCATTCAGCTACTGAGTGTCTGAATACATTATGATTAATAAGACAAGGTTAAAGAAGGGAATTAACTATAAGCAAGTAAACTATACAAAGTCGTCTTCTGACCATGACTCTGCAGTGGATGTATTCTGTGCTTTATGTTCAAATAGGGAATTGGTCATGTAGGGCAACAAAAACAAAATCACCCGTCAGTTTCAAAGGTGACATTCTTTTTCTCGTTTTGTGCAACCAACAGTCGAGACTGAAAGATATCTATCTGAAATGATATTAATATGGATATACAATTATGAAAAACAGCAAATAAAAATCACATTTGAGGAGAAAGAAATATCATTTTTGCTAGAAGAATTTCAACTGCCAGTTGTGTTGAGTAATCACACTTTGGTTTTCCTTGTGAAAGTATCTCTTTAAGGGTCTTTAACCTCGTCTGGTTTCTCCTCAGGTGCTCACCATCCTGCAGGAGGTGTTCCCTGCAGTGAAGGCAGCGGAGATGGCGGTGAAATTGCGCCCCCTGTGGTGGGAGGGCTGGCAGACCCTGGGCCGAGCTCAGCTCAACCTGGGAGAGGTGGACCTGGTGAGTATTGATGACACACACACACGCACACACGCACACACACACACACACACACACACACACACACACACACACACACACACACACACACACACACACACACACACACACACACACACACACACACACACACACACACACACACACACACACACACACACACACACACACACACACACACACACACACACACTCCAGATGAAATGTAATTGATCGCAAACGCTGTCAAATTGCATTCAAATTCAGGTATAGTATGTACATGCAAATACCAGATGGAGGAATGTGTTAGTCGTGTGGGAGGACACAGAACTTGTAACAAAAACGAAATTCCTCTGTTTACAAATGACAGATGATTGTGTATCAATTTGACAGCTTATTAGAAAATCATGTTTGGTGATGTTGCTCCATTACAAATATTCATATTAACATGAAAAGAAAAAATGTGACAGTCTACTTCAATAAATAACATTAATAGATATCTAAAAATGTTTTATACTATACTAATATAAACCCATTTTCTTTCATGCAAACACACCAGATGTCATGCTGGCACTCTGAACTGACCGTTACCACATTTCCTCAGTAGTATCGTTAAAAGATGTGTTCTCGTGTTCAGACAATCACTTATGATCTTCCTTTGAACAGCTTTGAATGTTTGATTTTGCAATGAACTCCACCAGATAGTAGCCGCCTATAAATCAGTAGTGTGAGGGGCTGTTAAAGTACGTCAGTTATTTTCTGTTTACTTTTTTCGGCACTTTGCTCCGAGATGTTCCTCTTTTTAAAATCACGCCCTCTCGCCTCGGGCTCGGACGATTGCTTAAATTACAGAGAACACGCCGGGACCTGTGGGTGCAGGAAACCTGCAGAACTCCTCGTTCGCCCGGTTAGAGCCAAACAAACAGGCCTGAACTCTGAAACCCTTCAGCTACAGGCGCTACATGTCCCTCCTTAGAGCAGGAGACCTGTCCTACGGCACAGGGACAACAATGGAAGTGTTGAAAGTTACCTGAGCTAAAAACTAAACACACCTTGTTGAATAATGAAGCTGTTGAGAAGGAAGGCGAAAAAAAGGGGACATCTATTTATAGCGAGACTTGTTCAGTCAAGTTTTAAAGCGTAGTGTGCATCAACACGTTTGAGTGCATTGATTCTCTCTTTTCATGAGTCTTTTCCTTTTCTGGAAAGCACCCAAATCAAACAAGCATATAGCTTCTGATGTTGTTATTCCTCACGTCTCCTAAGGTTTTAAAAACATTGCAAACTGTCATCATTGCAGCGTGACAGCTCCATCTCCATTTATCTCTCACTATTATCACAAAGGAGCCGGTTGATCTGCCTGTTGTGGCGTTTTGTCTGTTGAAGGATTACTTTAGAAATAAAAACCTGATGCGACTGTGGTCTGTACAAGATGAAACCTGTTGTTGTTTTGAGACGATTCAAAAGCCAGAAATCTATTTGAGTGTAACATGTCAAACAATTTTTCAGCTGGACTTGACAGTGCAGGTTGTTCATGTTAGAGGTTGTAGAATTGTTGGCCTTCTGTGAGGTTCCCATGAAGAGCTTTATACGGAGGCTCAGCTTCTCATAAACTACTCAAGTAAGCGTTTAGTTTAGTTGTTCTAATACAAAATGACTTATTGAAGTTGATCTTCTTCATTGAAAAAGCCTCATGATGTTGGAACTAAATGTCCTTGTGTTGTTAAAGCTTGGGTGAAAGGTTTCTTGGGAAATAACAGTTTGTTTTGGTGATTACATTCTTGATGTGTGATGCATCAATGACTCTTCCTCAGCCAGACTGGTACCACAGGTTGGACATGTGGGATTTGTTCTGGGGATGACTTACTGACTGATGACCTTTTCACAATGAGAGTGTGTCAGTGTCGCTGTGAACAGGTGCAACCGAAAGGCAAAGCTGTCTGTAGACGTGTGTTTTCATATGTACACAGCGTGCCAGGGGAAGATGGTTATCAGTGCAGATCCGGGCAGATTTTATGGATTTGTATCGACTTAGATAAAACCAATAAAGTGTAGATCCTTTATTTAATCTAGTTAAATATATGATGTCTACCTCAGACTGCCAGGGTTGTTCTCCTTTATCACAGTCCAGGCTCTTCAGTCAGAAAAGTGTGTGTACATTTAGAAAACACTGAGGTTGGTTGGCAGATTCTCTAAACTCCGACACTCTATTTCTTATCTGCAAAAAGCATTCATTCACTAAACAAATGACAGACGAGCAGCAGATTACATTACATTACATTGCATTTAGCTGATGCTTTTATCCAAAGCGACTTACAGTAAGTACATTCGACCAGGAAGATACAACCTTGAAGAAAACAGAATCATATAAGTACATCAGGTTTCATAGAGCCAAACATTTCAAGTGCTACTCAACTGGCTTTAGATAAGCCAGTCCTTTATTAGTATATAAGTGCTTTGTTAGTAATTCTATCGCTCGAAGTGGAGTCTAAAGAGATGAGTTTTCAGTCTGCGCCGGAAGATGTGTAAGCTTTCTGCTGTCCTGATTTCAATGGGGAGCTCATTCCACCATTTTGGAGCCAGGATAGCAAACCCACGTGTTTTTGCTGATGGGAACTTGGGTCCCCCTCGCGGTGTGGGTGCAGCAAGCTGTTTGGCCGATGCAGAGCGGAGTGCACGTGCTGGGGTGTACGGTTTAACCATGTCCTGGATGTAGGAAGGGCCAGATCCATTCGCAGCATGGTACGCAAGTACCATTGTCTTGAAGTGGATTCTAGCAGTTACTGGAAGCCAGTGAAGGGAGCGGAGGAGCAGCGTGGTGTGGGAGAATTTAGGAAGGTTGAAGACCAGACGAGCCGCTGCATTCTGGATGAGCTGCAGAGGTCGGATGGCACATGCAGGTAGACCAGCCAGGAGGGAGTTGCAGTAGTCTAGGCGTGAGATGACGAGAGCCTGGACCAGAACCTGCGTCGCTTTCTGGGTTAGCTGGGGGCGTATCCTCCTGATTTTGTAAAGCTTGTATCTGCAGCAGCGGGTTGTAGCAGCGATGTTTGCAGTGAAGGACAGTTTGTTATCTAGGATCACACCCAGATTCCTTGCAGTCTGAGTCGGGGAAACAATACAGGTGCCAATGTTGATTGTTAAGTTAGGGAGGCGTGTGGTGTAGTGGGTTGTGCATTGGTGTTTGGATCAGGGGGTCACAGGTTCAAACCCCACTGCAGTCAGCATGTCGTTGTGTTCCTGGGCAAGACACTTCACCCCAAACTGCTCCTGTAAGTCGCTTTGGATAAAAGCTTCTAATAAGTGACATGTAATGTAAGTCAAGAGTGGGACAATCTTTTCCCGGAAGGAAAATTAGTTCAGTCTTGTCAAGGTTGAGCTTGTGGTGATGAGCAGACATCCACTGAGAGATGTCCGCTAGACAAGCAGAGATGCGTGCGACGACCTGGGTTTCTGAGCGGGGAAAGGACAGAATTAATTGGGTGTCGTCAGCCTAGCAATGGTATGAAAAACCATGCGGGCTAATGACAGATCCGAGCGAGTTTTTGTACAAGGAGAAGAGGAGGGGACCAAGAACAGAGCCCTGAGGGACCCCTGTAGTTAATTGACAAGGGTCAGACTCAGACCCTCTCCAAGTCACCCTGTAGGTACAGTCTTTGAGGTATGAGGTGAGGAGGGAAAGTGCAGTGCCTGAAACTCCAAGTTCTTGGAGAGTGCGAAGGAGGATCTGATGGTTCACCGTGTTGAATGCAGCAGACAGGTCCAGAAGGATGATGAAAGAGGAGAGGGAGGCTGCTTTAGCAGTGTGCAGTTCCTCAGAGACAGCAAGGAGAGCAGTTTCTGTTGAGTGACCTGCCTTGAAACCAGACTGGTGCGGATCCAGAAGGTTGTTCTGATGGAGATAACAGGAGAGTTGTTTAAAGACAGCGCGTTCAAGTGTTTTAGACAGGAACGGGAGGAGAGAGACAGGCCTGTAGTTTATAACATCGGACAAAGGTGGAAGGAGTGAAGTTAGGTAGCTTGAAGAGGGAAAAGCTCCAGTTGGGAGAGAGCAGGAGACCAGTGCCACCTCCTCTGCCAGAGGGTCTGGGTGTGTGGGTGAAGGAATATGCTGTGGAGAGAGCTGCTGGGGTGGATGTGTTGGATTGAGTAATCCAGGTCTCAGTGAGAGCAAGGAAATCCAGAGACTGCAGGGAAGCGTAGCCAGAAATGAAGTCAGCCTTAGGAACAGCTGACTGGCAGTTCCACAGGCCCCCTGCAACTAGCTGTTGGATCTCAGTGGAGCATGTGGTATAGACGAGAGCAGGCCGGTTATATCGATTAGGAGATACACAGGGCCAGTGATAGTTGCGAGAAGACACATGAAAAGGGATGGAGAAAATAAACATGATTATAGCATGAGGGGCTAAAAAACCAAAGAAAATAAAAATACTAGCTCAATCAAAGTAGGATTTGCCCCCTCTTTGCCTCCCTCGTGACTCCCGCAGGACTCCAATGTCTTTGTCAGTCTTCGTCTGTCTGACGCTGAAGCTGACGCTCCAGGAAAGAGCTACCTAATGAACAGATCTTCAATGAACTGTCATTGACCTCATCCATCAAAGATTAGTGTTATCATTTTCTGTTTAACTTTATGAAAATGAATTCAGCATTTTACCCCTAACGTTTTTGAAAAGCAGTTCGTGACCAACGTGGGCGACAGCAGTTCTTATCACCGTTTATAATTGGATGAAAAGTCAAAGTACTTTAAACGGAAAGATTCTTTAATACAATGATTGATCTGTTTGCATCAGGTTAGCTTCAGGTGTTGCATTCCCTCAGAAACACTTTTATTAAAAAACATCTGACTTTTAATCTAAGTCACTGAGCGGCTTCAGAGCCTCCGAAGACACCGACATGTTCTACAGGCTGAGGCTTACACACTTCTTTGTCAAATGTGTAGTGTGCTCTTTTTAAAGACGCTGAACTTTCAGTGTTATTCAAGTAAAGTTTACATTAATAATAATAATAATAATAATAATAACATTGTTTGTGGTAAGTGGCTTTTAATATGGGTTTCCAGTCAGTGTTATTCAGATTACTGTTAACACTCTTAAGTGGATTCAGATTTGCCTGAATCTGTGAGAAAAGGCTTGAGAGATTTCAGACTTCTGTCAGAATCAGTTTACGAGCTAATCAGTGGCCTCATAGAGCATAGGGACAGATTTATCTCTCCATGTCACAGCACGGCGTCACAGCTTGACCTCAGGTCCCAGAAACCACCGGAGGCCGTTTGTATTCCTCTTTTATTGGGACAATAATTTTCACATTGATCTACAAATGCACTGTCAGCTGCGAGCTATTGAAGTCTTCCTAATGAAACCATAAATCTGGCTGCACGAGGAATGTTTAACGTCTCGTTCTGTAGACAAGCTGACGAGGCTCTTTCGGCTCCAATCTCATACCATTCATCTGTGACAGAGCAGGGCAGAAAAGGGCCTGAAAAAAAATTCCAGATGAAAAATTACATTCCAGGAAGAAATAAACTCACTTTTTGAATGACCCTCCCTCAGAGTTATGTGTTTGAACCCTAAGCTCACCTGGTGCTTGTCCCTGTAGGCCGTGAGGTCCTTCCAGGTGGCGATCCACCTCTGCCCTTCAGAGCGCTCCTTGTGGCAGGAGGACCTGGAGTGGGCCTGGAGGTTACAGAAGCAGGAGATGGCAACAAAAGAGAAGACCCGGCAAGAAGAGGAGACCAAAAACCAGATCCTTAACGCCCCGGAGCTGAAGCAGGACTTTGATTTTGAGTCGGATGAGGTGCTGGCCGCCTGCGTGGCTGTTGCCGAGCGACAGACACGCTACGAGGAGCTGAAGAGGACCACCGTGGTCATGGACGCTGAGGGGAATATAAAGAGTGTACTCACTGGGGAAGGGGGTTCGGAGGAGCCTTCAACAGACATCTTTGTCAAAGCAAGAGGACTTTGATTTTGTTTCAGCATCAATTATTGTCCTGGTAAAAAAAAACGACAAAGTCTGCTTATAGGTCTATATATATAACATATAGTTGACTTCTCTCATATAGTTTTGATCCTTTTGATGTGATTGTGTTAATGTGCATGTAGACTTTTTACATGTTTTGAAGCGGTCAACGCGTATCCTAGCTCTGTGTGTTTCCTCTGGATAATTTGGGATTCATTATAAAATGTAGGCACAATTTCTAAGAAAATTGACAAATAACAAGAAGGAAAATGAAAGCTTCAATCCCAACTAATTCTTAGAGCTAAAGCAGTGAAAAGCTGCTAATACTTTAATAAAGAAATGTAATTAAACATTTGCGTGAAATTGATTAATCTTTCCAATTAAGTATCCCGCAGTATTAAGGCATATGAACACAAATCTAGTTCCTATGTTATTTTAAAAATTAAGATTTTCTTTTTTGTTAGTTAAATGTGAATGACTTGTGAAGTGTTGTCGTGTTTGTTTGTTTCTGAAAAGAGCATGCATGCTCTGCTTATTGTCAACAAGTGTATAAACCTGAATAAAAAGGTGGAATAGTTCTCTGTGTTTCCTGCACTTTTCTTTCCCTTTTTTAGTCCTGTGCTTTGTTCTTTGTTATCTGGAGATGAGTTGCAAGATATCTACCAAGGTGGATGCAATACCAGTATTTAAAGACCTTGATTCATAAAAAATAAAAAAAAACGATTGCTTGAATTTAACTTTAAAATACATCTAACAGGGTTCTTACGGTCATTAAAAACCTGGAAAAATCATGGAAATTCAAAATGCTAATTCCAGGCCCTGGAAAAGTTATAAAAAATAATATTTTCCCAAAGTTTTGGAAAAGTCATGGAAATGTAACTAAAATTGCATCCAATATCATTTATATTTTATCTAATCGTCGAAATATTAATACTATAATAATAAATACTGTATAGTAATGAAACCTAAAATGGCATTTAACTGACGAGATGTTTTGCTGGTGAGAGATTGTAGTTGCTTTAGCGTGTAGAAGCTAGTAAGCCTATTTGATTTGTTTTAGATAGGCACAACATGTTTCATATGCAGACCTTATTTTCCTGTTCCATGTTAAAATAAACCATTTTCAGTGGTACCGCTGAGACAGAGTAATGTTTTTGGTCATGGAAAATTAGGTAAAGGTCATGGAGAAGTCATTGAAAATCATTGGTGGAAAAGTGTATGAACCCTGATTTAAATATCCAAAGAATATGGTTAGACAAATACAATGTAATAATAAACGTCTGCTTTTAGCAACATCTTACTGCACTTTCTAGGAGGATTCATGCACTTTCTAAAAGTTCAGATAAAGAAATCCCCTTCAAACACTTCTATATAATATCCTACAGAGAGGAACCACAAGACCCCCCTCTAAAAGAACATGTATAAGAAGACAAAGCACAAGTTAACCACAAGCTGCTCTCTGTTTCCTTTCTCAAAGACTTAGACTGATTGTTTTCATTGAAATGTTCCAGAAATACTTCATGATAGCCACAAAGCCAAACATTTAGCGTTACTGCAAGATCTTAATAAGTTTCATTATTAGGTCTCTTACCGGGAAACACAAGTAGAGTTACGGCTGAACATTGTATGAAACCGATTGATCACATCTTTGGATCTGTTCAGAAGGAAATGTTTTCTTTATGATAATTATGAATGTACACGTGCATTGCTGGAGTTGATAGATCTGAGGATTTGGATTACTGATCGTGTCCATTTCAGCATTGTATCACCATGCAGAAAGTTATTGATGGATTGATTTGTTTGTGTGCTATTCATGCAAAGTGTTGTAAAATGCGTTTGAAATGAATGTTTGAGAAATAAGACATTTCTGTCTCACTTCCAGAGCAGTTGAAGTCTTTCTCAGTTTTCTAGGGCAGCGTAAGTATCGAAATAATTGAGTGTCTGTAAAAAGGCCACAAGAAGTCCCGAGATACAGGTGCTGTGGGAATACCTCTAAAAAAAAAGGTCCTTTAAGGAATTAAATCAAGTCAGAAACTTCCTGTCAGAGTGAAACGTATTTGCACTAAAGTAAACTGGACATGTAGAAAAGCAGCTTACAAAGTTTCTGTACAGTAATTATGATACAAAGTGTTCACTTTGATTTTGTAAATTGATATCCGTCAGAGACAAAGAGAACACATGTTTATAATGAGCTATAGTCACACCCTCACCTGTGGCACGCACCCATTATCGCTGACGCAGCAGTTGGTTTCAGAGGCTGTTTATTAAGATGGATGCTGCAGATCACCTGTGTGTGATCAGGGTGTGCCGGGTGATTTCAGGTTAAATAAACATGTGAGGGGAGAGTCCAGCGGCTGAGAGTCAGTTTGAGCAGTGCATCAGAAAGACGTGCAATCGTGCATACTAAACAAATATGATAGGTTAGACCTTTTAAGTGAAAATGAACATAAGTGAATCATTCATTTGCCAAATGTTGAATATCTGTGCTCACCAAGCCTTACTTCATCTATTTTACAGCTGCTTGTATGATGCTCAGAAAACATTAGGGCTGTCCTCCACTAGAGACAAGCACCACTTTGAAAAGATTGTGTTACCAGAGATGATGTGCTTAAAATGAGATCTGAAGCTGTTTAACATCAAATAAATAAACCTGATACAACAGATTGTCTTGCCTTTAAAAGGTACCAGCATCCAGTTGCACTCACAAAACACTGATATATATCTTAAAGTTAAGAGTGGGAAGACAAAATAAGAAAACACACACCCTCACGGCCACTTCAAGAGTTAAGTGAGTCAGGAAATAGGATGTTACGCTTGGTAAATCTTATCTATTAAGTTTTCTATGATACTGTTAAGTTGGGAAATGACGTCTATTTTCTGGACTATTTGCTGCATCTTCTAGTTCCTGGTAGTGCTAACCATCCCATAAAACATATAAATCTAACTTCAGTTTGAACTCAGCTCACCCTTAAAACGACCCTTAAGCAAGATATAATAGCTCAATACTGTAGGTATTTCTAGAAACTGTCATTTCCTGGAATTTTCTTTTTGCTCTTAACTCCATTCCTGAGCTAAAGGCTGCATGATGAACACACGCTGCTCTTTGAGTGGGATCTTCTGAGTGAAAGTTGATTGTATTCACAGGCGTCAGGGCTTTAAATGTCACACTGCATATGACTGCCGTTAGCTGATGAGGTGGAGAATGAGCTGATTTCCCAGAAGAATCCCTGTTTTCTCCTCACAACTGTTTTGTCAATCTGTTTTGTCAATCACTATTTCCCGAGATACTCCCCAGCTTTAGCAGATTTCTGGGTCTGAGGTCAGCACTCTGTTTAACCGGACATTGTTCTCAGAGGGAGGGTTAACAGCTCTGGGAAGCCTCTGGACGTCGGCCATGTTGGATCTGGAAGTCTTCTGCAGAGTGAGGAAGCCACCCGTCTGCAGGTGAGCGGCCTGTGAACTGGATAGTGGTTCGACATGTGTTGAAACAATCAGCGCGTTAAGAGATTGAAGAGAAGAAAGCTGATCTGCATGCTGTCAGATGCTGAATGGCACTGACTGTGGCGGGCTGGCAAAGGAACATGTTTTTGTAGAGCATTGATCCGAAGACATGCTTACATTTCACTTCTTTTTTTCCTTAGAAATAAATAAGCAGCGCTTTTACGTTATATTATTTTTTAATGTAAATCCTTGAAGCGCTTCTTTGCTTTTCAGTAGGTTCATGTTAAATGGTTTTACCCTTTCCTGAAGTGTGGTATAGGTTGTTTGCATATGAATGGTCTGTAAAGGCAAAGCATGTAATCAAATCACAGTGAAGGAACACAATACAATGGGCCACTTTAAAGATGTGTTCGCCATCCATTCATTCCAAAAGATCAGTATTGACTTTCATTTCCATAATCAGCCCTTTTATTGAGCACAGATCAATATTTTATTTCCGGCCATGATTCAGCGATGAGGTTGCTATCAGAAGCCTTTTCTACGGTGAAATAGATGTATTTTCTGTACAGAAAGGGCAGTAACTCAGGATTATTCTCATTTCAATTACCTTTCAGATTATTTCTCAATTAATCAGCTATTTTTGTTGGTCTATAAAGTCAGAAATGAGTGAAATGCCCATTGTTTTGTGTTTGCTTGTTCAAAAAGATATTATTTATATACATATAAAACACATAGAATCCTCAAATGTATTTTTCATTTAAAAAAAAAATGTTTTGTTATATAATAATATAGATCCCCCTGTTCTACTTTAAAGCACACTAACTATTTATGATGTATATTTTAGCTTAATATCATATCAACTCCATTCACTGTCGTACTAAACAGCACCAAAAAGAGTGACACAAATATATTTGAATATTTACCAACTTTTATTTTGGTTTATTTATGAGTTTGTTACAAGATGAGTCAACATTTTGCAGGTCAATTTAACACCAGCTGCTGCTACAACAACAACTTTAGCATTGAAATATGAACATGGCATTTATATCAATCTTTATAGCAACAATATAATTAATGCCACAGGGAAATCCAACAAGGCAAGAACTTTAAACTCATCAGAGAGGAAACTTAACAAAGTCATCAGTTTTCGTTCCCTTCCTTAATTCCCTCTTAGATGAGAGGAATTGCACATTACATTAAGGTGAAAACAAGATGGAATTGGATGAATCCCTGCAAGGTAATGGGCTGGAAAATGTACACATCAGTTTTCTTTAGGAGTCCGGCTGACATCATAAAGTTTCTGCTTTGTGGAAAAGCCCTCAGTGTAGCTGCCTTTTGATATGAAATGTAGGAGATCATTAAAAGTTATCTTTGAGGTCAGAGCTGATTGGTGAAACCCTAAGACCAAATTGTTTGCAAATGTTTCTAAGTACCTTAAAAAAACCGGAACACATTCATCTTCAAACCGATTTAAAATGGCTCAATCCCATCTCAACCTTCTCACAGAGAAGACATAGAATACACACATATAATAAATTAACATCATGGATCACTTTTCACATTTTTAACATGTTTTACAGTCATGGTGCAGGTTGTCCACACAGCCAAAGTGCAACATAAGAGCTTGTCTACAAAGCCTTCTGGTTTCTTTGATGTAACTGTTGTGTTATGCAACGTTTTAAGTGTGTTTCGTAGAAAGATATGACTGAAGATTTATACATTGAGAATGAGTATTTAGTCCAGTTTTACATCCGTCAACAGCAGCCTGCAAGATGTTCAGTCTTCAGATGCTTTTCCTTTCTTTGCAGCGCTCCATATGAGTTATTTTCCCAGCGAGGAATGCTTTTTTAGAGGTCATGCTGACAGTCATATGCATTTCTCCTGCGTGTTTGCGGTCTCGTCAGTGAAGGTCACATGCAGAGCCGGGTCCTTTGGGCACATTGGCAGCTCTTTCATTGGCCTGCCTGGCGCTCTTTCCTCTAAATCACTGGGCTCCAGCTCCCTCGGAGGCCCCTCCACCTCTTGGGGCCCCGTCAACGTCTGTGCATCTGGGGGACTGGAGCCTTCCTGTGCCCCTGCTTGTACTGGCCTCCCCTCGGCTGGGTACAGGAAGGTCTGCGAGGTGCTCACCATTTCCTGCAGCTCTCTTGACACCATCGAGGGAGAATCTCGTGAGACGATGGATGAAAGACGACCATCTGCGCATCGGAACTGACCGCCGTTTCTTCCCCCCCGCCCGCCCATTTTGCAGAACAGACACTTGATTTTCTCCATCAGCTTGAGGACTACAGTCTTCCTCAGCAGGATGTAGATCCAAGGGTCCAAGATGGGGTTGACAGAAGCCATGCGGATGGCCAGCAAGTCTTGGTTCAACCCAGAAGTCTCTTCTGTCTGGTTTGTGAACAGCTGATTTACAAAGATCCTCAACTGTAGCAGAGAGAAAACAAAAATGCATTTAGGAACAAGCAACAACACAGAAATGCCTCTAAAGATGACATCCCTTTCAATGATCTGCACATCATCTTTTTTTATTAATCATTTAGTCAGTCAGAAAAAAGTAAAAATGTCAAGTCTAGTTTCTAAAAGTCAATTACATTGAATTCATATTAAATACAAATGTATGAGTAAAATCATAAGATAGACTGGAGGTTGTAATTGTAAGTGGAAGAGACACCCACAAGCTACAAAACACCAAACACTAACCAAATACCCTAAAAACTAAACTAACCCTTATAATGACAGAGTTGTCGAAGGAGATGTTTAGCTAGTAAAACCCTCCAAAATATTTACTTTATTCTAATATAAGCTCTAAAGGCTTGAAATCATCATCTTAAGGATCATTTTTGCCCATTTGTATGTACTTTAAGATGATCAAAATAGTAACAGATTATTTTTCTGTCCATCGGCTGATTCAACAGAATCCACTTCAAGCTTGTGTTTATTACAAGCCTCAACTTGTCTCCGCTTCATTTACAAGAATAAAGTCAATGTTTATTTTACATATTCCTACACGGTTGGCATGGAGCGGGTCGAGTCTAAATACACACGAGGCTGAATGTCACTTCTTAGTAACAACAGCGTGGAGATGGCAGGAGGCCAGTAAAAACTGTTCTCATCATCTTTCACCGTAGGACAGCCTTTGGCCTCTGGCTTCCCCAGGGTCAAACTAAGAATCCACTTTTGACAAAGTCACAACATGTTCGGTATTTCATCATTAAAGGAAAAATGTTCCAGTACATAGCCTTCAAATAATCCCTTTTTAACATGCCTCGTAAGGAAGATGAGTTGTCTATCTGAAGTTATTGAGGGGAGAAGACAATAGCATTGGAAGATATTCACTGAGGCTGCGAATAATACCAGCTGAAGTTTAAAATGAGTGTAAAGCACTTTGAGCTTCATCTCTTAAAACTGCTCTAAACAAATTTATTTATTTTTAAAGAAGGCTGTAGATTTTGTCCACTCAATGTTTACAGCAAGCAGAAACGGGTTAGCTGGCACCTGAATGTTGTTTGAAGATAGACTCTCAACCTGTCCTTTACTTTGATCACTGACTTTGGCCTCACAGATGCAGAAACTAAGTTTGCATGATGTCATTCTGCAGAAGCACCTGCAGGAATCTCACGCTCTGCCCTGATCCTCTCTCTCCCTCAGGCCGAGCACTGAACTCTGATAGAGCTCAACAGAGCAAACTCTCAGGGACTGTTTGCAAAGAAATAACATGACAGTTGACACCAATCTTTTCTAAACCACACATTTGCTTTTACTAAAATGTATAATTATGTAGATATACTAAGTGCTGTTTTAATCAGTTTAGATGTGCTACCTTCTTTGACTATTTCCATTTTTGGATACTTCATTGTGAAATACTGTACTCTTGCTCATGTATTGAGATAGTTCCTTCAAATCCCAATTTATTTAAAAACCTTGACAAAGAATCTTGAAAATCTTCTTGGTATCATTACCTTTGGTCTATAATTAAGCCAGAAATATCCCAAACCAAATGCTGTTTTTGTACAGCAAACAGAGACACTATTTTTGTGTTTAAATGTGCACAGTCTTTTTCATTTATATTTGTATTAATTTCTATTTCATTGCTTGTATTTTAATGTGGTTGTATTATAAAAAACATGTCATTTTTACGCGTCCAAATCTAGTGCCCACATGTAGGTTGCACACTGTGTCTGCTACAGTTGTACTCACCACTAAAGGTATGGAGCAGATGAGCACCACAGCGGAGGTGGCTATCAGCAGGATCACCATCTGGATCTCTGCCCCGGCCAACCGTCCAAAACTCCGCCTGCGCCGGAGCTCCGCGATGCGCCTCTGGCCCGTGCCCAGAGACGTGCGGCGGATGAACCGCTTGTGCATGAGGATGAGAGCCCCGCACACCATCACGTTGCATATGATGGTGGCCAGCACGATGACTGAGTTCACACCGGCGTACATTAAATTGTAAGTTGCCACTGTTGTCTGGTTGTTCTGCCAGTCAATGAAGCACCAAGTCCCCGGTTTCTGGCGCGTCACCTGCCCGAACCCCAGGCTGGGAAGTGCGCAAAACACGATGTTGGAAATGTAAATGGCCAAAAGAGTAAGCGCGGCGAGTTTTTGGTTCACGTATTCGTTGTAGAAATATGCGTGGTTTATTGCCAGGTATCTCTCCACGGACATCGCAAACACAATGCTGAGCTGCACCAAGAAGAAGAAGAGCAGGATGAAGCCGGAGTACTGGCACAGAGGCTCTCCGCCCGGCCACTCGCCCTTCACGTAGGTGGCGATGGTGACCGGGCTGGCCAGCAGGGTGCCCAGGAGGTCCGTCACTGCCAGGCCACAGACAAGGGTGTAAAAAGTGGTCTCCTTTTGTTCCTTTCGTGATATCCGAAGGACCACGATTGCAATGACATTTCCCACCACCCCGAAAATGAACATAATCGCCGGGATGGTGAGCGCTTTGAATCCCTTCTCTGCTGCCGTGGAGCTCATATTTGCTGGAGTTTCTTTCACGGTTTCACACTAGGTTAAGGTCTCCTCTCACCCTCGAAGAATAGGCACTTTCCATGAATGCGCATTCTCCAAGTTTTCCAACAAGAAGAAAATCCATTGCTTCCCTTTTACGCACAGCATTAGAACTCCATAATCCGCCAAATTCACGATGAAATCAGAGAAATACAGAGGAGAAAGATGTTTACTCTTGTGGTTTGGGTTTGCAATTGATGCTGCGGGAGTGCGAGCCGCGCCTCACGTTGTTGTCACTCTCAAAACTGACAGGGAAGTTTCCTCTGCGGCCTTGAAGGCAGCTCCTCCTCTCAGTCTCATCTAACCACTGAGCTGTTTGAGAAATAATGCCACCACTTGCAGATCCAGTACGTGTTTGTACGATGTTACAATCCTAGTTGCTCTTCTTCATTATGACTAAAATAAGCTTATTACCAACCTGACTCTGTTACTCATGTCAGTTGTATCCAGGAAAGTCAAAATTGTCATATATTTATAACATTAGTCCAGTGGTGGAAAATACGCACCCTTAATCAATGTAGGGCTACTTGTACCTGCTCCATTTGAAACTTTATTAAAAGTAAAATATCATACTTTTTGACACTTCATGTGTGTTTACTTTACTAATGAGATATTTCATACAAAACAACACCCTTAAAATGGTCCTTGCAGAAGTCCCTTATTATTATCAAGTAGGTTTGGTCGGTACCACTTTACAATAAGACGGATAGTTTGTTATTAATTTATTAATTAGGTTGTGAACACTTTATAAATCATTGATAAGCTTTTATAAGACATGAGATAAACAGGGCAACTGGGACCGGTTGCTTGCCAAATAGTGAGCCAACATTTATGCTAAGCCTTCATCTTCTTCATCAGCCAGCATCCTTGGTATCTGTTGTTAACTGAGTTGATTCCCCCCCTTCCATCTTGATGTTTCTTAGCATCTCTTATGACCATTTATTAATGAGTTAGTAACATTTATAACTGCCAAAAGGGAGCCTTATTGTAAAGTGTGACACATATAATCACCATTTATTAATGAGTTACTACCAGAGGTGGGAGTAAGTCCTACATGTGCAAGTCATGAGCAAGTCTCAAGTCTTAACCTACAAGTATCAAGCAAGTCCCAAGTCACTGTGGTGAGAGTCAAGCAAGTCAAGTCAAGTCATTGCTCAGGTCAAGGAAGTCAAGTCATACGAAATTCTGATGAATAAGCCCAGTTTCCGCATTTAAATCAGTTAAAAGACAGTGGTTATGAAAATGGATTCAACCCACACTATGATCTTCATTACATACACAGTTAATCACTTGAAATCTAATTTAGACCGATGACAATCATATTAGATTCATATTAACCCTAGAACTGCAGACAATATAGCTAGGACTCAAAAAGTCTGTTCAAAAAAGCAGAATTCCAGGTAAGAAAATCATATATGGCATTTGCAATTACACATATTTAATTTAAATGTCTGTTAACACTAGAACCGCCAACAGCGTCAGCACCTATATAGATCATTTTCAAATCATTTAATTTGTTCCTCTTCATAATTTCCTTATAAACTAGGACGATTTAAAACTCACTTAATTGGGTTAATTTAGAAATTGCTTCAGTTTATCATCATAACAGATCAAAAAGTTCAGATTCATTTTACAATAAATCAAGGAATTATGCACTTCTACAAACAAAAACAACATCATTAAAACATAAAAAAAACCGACTAAAAGTAGATTATTACATTATTCAAAAAAGTTTACAGTAACTTCTGATAATAACACAGGGGAAATAAGCGAGGCATCTCTTTTCCTCTCCCTCTCTCTCCCTCTCTTGACAGCCCGTCAGTATCAGGGTTACTCAAAATGAATCCCTTGGCGGTTCTAGTGTTAATTTACCGTTTTGTCTTCTCTTTGCAACGCTTAATCGATTTGAAACCAAGTCTAACGTAGCTTAACTTAACGTTAGCTTTCTAGCTAACACAACACGCACCTTTCTCTGTGGTTTTTTGTTGTTGTGACGAATGAAGTTGGGTGTTGTGGTGGTCGTGTCACTGATCTTTATGCTGCAGACCCTGCATACCGCTGTTCTCTTCTTATTAGCGACATCGACAAAATAATCCTTGAATCCAAACTTGACTATTTGTGGAGTAACGCTAGCCGTTGCCATGTTAACTGACCTTCCTGCCGTCTAGTGGGTTGCCAGGTTTGCGCGCATGGCGCTATAATCACCCAATCACGTTTCGAAAAAACTTAATGTAATATCTCAATACAAAAACAAACGCAAATATTTCATTTTAAAAAGTCAAGTTTTTTGAAGTCATCTGTCTCAAGCTTAAGTCAAGTCTCAAGTCATGATTACCAAGTCAAAGTCCAGTCAAGTCTTTTATCAATGTTAGTCAAGCAAGTCTCAAGTCCAAAAATATGCGACTCGAGTCCGACTCGAGTCAAGTCATGTGACTCGAATCCCCACCTCTGGTTATTACCATTTATAATTGGAAAAAGGAACCTTATTGTAAAGTGTGAAACACATCACCATCTATTGATAAATAATAATAATAATAATAATAATAATAATAATGATGAGTCACTAACATTTATAACTACTGAAAGGGTGCATTGTTTTTAAGTTTAATATACATGTCCATTTATGAATGAGTTATAACATTCACGCTGACCTAATACACATTTTTCACATGAAACGCAAAGTAAGATGCAAAAGAGCCAAGCAAAACATTTTATTCACACATGAAGAAAATCAGGACTCAAAATAATGACTGTTTAGTATAACTGATACACATATTTAAACATAAAAGCTTTTCTCAGACATAAATGAAAGACTTGGTAAGACATAATGGTACTCAGACTGGAAAGGCTTTGTGTATATCCTTGAACAAGCGTCCAAGCAGTCCATCAGGGTGGGCAGAGCCAAGATGACCATTCAAGAACCATGAGGTGTTCCCATAGGCGGTGCGTGAGGCTCAGGTTTGGGAAGGCTAAATAACTTTTTTTACCTGACGTTGCCCGCCTCCAGCGTGTATAGAAAAGAGATCAACTCAGCGAAAGCACTGCCTGCTGACCAATGAGAGCTCAGTGTGCGGAGTTTAAATCTATCAAGTCATATTACAGGATAAAGGAAATACAGTTTAAACTGAAGTATGACGCCGACGTGTCGCACTTATCATTCATATCACATCATCAATCACATCATCGATCGTATAATATCATATATTTCCTATCTGAGTCAGCTTCTCGAGCCGTATCTGGCCGTGCAACACTCACATTGTCACATACTGTACGCAGAAGTGTTATTTTAAGCAACACATTAGGTTGACGAAACACTCAACTCAAATGTAATTAAAGTCAGATCCATTCTTGTCTTAGGGGCAGTGATATCATAAAACTGTTGTACGTTTTCAAACACTTGGTAGTTATTTTTTAACCAGTTGTTCTATATTCACTTTGCAGGTGCAACTATGTGGCTTGTATCCTCGATTATATGTTTAAGTTATGGATGTTTAAAGTTCATATTTGTCTAATATTAGTTTATTTTCATTAATGAAGTATGACGCTGCGCTGTCAGTACACTTGTCCCTGTTTGTGATTGGTCAAATGTAGCTAACCCCGCTACGAGCGCGCTCTCAGCTGGAGAGAGAAACCCTGGCTTGATTTACCGAGTTGATAACCAGCGTCGTAGGACCGCTTAGCGAGATCTCGTTTGTTAGGGTTAGTTAAGATAACTCAAACATATCCAGGATATGTTGAACTGGCTTCATAGTACAGGGCACAGGTGGCTGCATAGCAGCGCTAGTCAAAGACACAAACTGTCACGATTCTTGTGTTATGTCACGTTTTTAGTTTTGTATGTCTTGTATTGGGTTTATTTTGCTGTTCGGTTCTCCCTGTCATGTTTTCCTCCTTGTGTATTGTCTGGTCCTTCTCCCTGTGTTTTTCCTCCCTGTCGTTAGTTTCCCTGGTGTGTCTAATTGTCTGAGTGTGTTCACCTGTTGCCCTTGTGTTTCTCCTCCCCTGCCCGGCTGTTTCTCGTCTCGTGATTACCCCTCCCTGTATTTAGTCTTGTCTCTTCCTGTGTTCAGTGTTGGTTCGTCTTTTGTTGGTGACTGAGTTCACCGGGGAGTGTTCTGTTTGTCCGAGTTATTATTATCCTTGAAATAAAGGTGATATCAGTGTTATCTGCATTTGGGTCCTGCTTGCTTCACTCACCGTAACACAAACATTATTATATTTTTTATTTTACCAGGATGCAGTGACAAAAATATTTGGGAAGGCTTAGCCTTCCCGAGCCTACAGTACCCGCCGCCCCTGGGTGTTCCTCCAACAAACTCTCTGTACGGTTTACTCTTAGTCTACGGACATGTCCTTTGACGGTCGACCAAGCTCTTTCAATATATGTTGGGTATGCCAGTCTGGGGGTTCACAAACCACCTGCTGTGGTTTACGGGGTAGTGGTTGTACCCCATGTTACTCAGCACTCTCCTGTATGCCCTCCACTCATGCTACTCCTGACTTAACATGCCGTCTAATCAGAGGGACAAGGTGGCATCTTGATAGTTTCTCCACTCGTTTCTACACTAGACTCCGCCTTTTGTCTTTAACTCCCATCATTCCGAAGACCCATTTCTTCCTTCTCCAGGTATGTCCAAAGCGTCCACGTGCATACTAACAAAACATAAATCATAACATCATCTTAGTGAACAACAAAATGCACACAAATGACAGTACAAATTGTTGCACATCATGTTTCAAAATACCATACTTGTTGATTGTATAACATAATTATACAGTAATGGTCCATATTGAAGATTTTTTTTAATGTTCTTGTACAAGAAAGCCCAGTCTATAACTGCCGAACATAGGAACTGGGTACAGTACCTTCTCCCAGACACAAATACTCAAATAAAATAGTTTACTTTATCAGCATTGGTATTACCAATGGTTACTATTTATTTGATACCAATTTGGTAATACAATTAATAAAAAGAACACGGTTTGGGTTCGTTCTTCAGATATGACTGTGAAGTTAACGTGTAAGCTCAATAATGAACTCCAGCTCAACCAACCATATTGTAATATCTAAGTAATCATCTTGAAATATGACATTAATATTTGTAATATACAAATACAAAAATCTTATTGTGAGGTTGATTTCACATACACCGCTCTTCAACACTAGCAAATAACACTCAAATAGCACATTTAAATTAACCTTATCAATGCATAAAGTTACCTTCATAATAAAATATCTCTCTAACTTAGAAAGATGACCTTATTTTACCAAGCTCAAACAGAAGCCGTTTTTTCTACAGTATTATCCCACTTAATGCTTAATACCTACGTTTTGACTTGGAGGCTACGATTAGCATCGTTAGCACAGATGTAGCTACCACTCGCTTACTACATGCTAACCCAAGCCTTAACATTCATTAACGTTAGCTGACTAAAAACATAAGCAACACATAAATAAAGTACTCGAATTTCACTTACCGCAAAACCGCATTCATGCACCGTCTGTTTTAAACGCAGAGCGAGTCACAATAGTCCGTTATAAGCATGAAGAATAGTCCACAAGGCATCAGCACAACAAACACGGCAGAGTTCAAGTTATGTTCCCTGGATGAGCTGAGCAGGCTGAGCATCCCTGTAGCAACACGAAGCTGCTAGCAGAGCGGAAAGCTAACAGTAGCAGTCACTGGACAGAGCTGTCACTCAATGTGACCACGCCCTAATTTATGCATAACTTTAAGGCTTAGTATAACTTAAACAAATTATAAATGGTAGTAACTCATTAATAAATGGTGATTTGTTGAACACTTTACAAGGCTCCCTTTTGGCAGTTATAAATGTTAGTAACTCGTAAATAAATGGTCATAAAGGGATGCCAAGAAACATCAAGATGGAAGGGAGGGAATCAACTCAGTGAACAACAGATACCAAGGAGGATGCTGGCTGATGAAGAAGATGAAGTAAGCTAGGTAGCCAATATAAGGCTTAGTCATCTTGCCAAATAGTGAGCCTGTGTTGATGAATGAAAACAGTTAGAACTGGTTTATAAATCGTTCTTAATGATAAATAAAGTGTTTACAACCTAATTAAAAACCTAATTATAAACCCTGTATGAATCCTTTATATGGGTAGTCTTATTGTAAAGTGGTACCGATTGGTCTTTAATTCCGCATTTAATGGACTCCTAGCCCCTCATATTCTCTATATCCAAGCCTGTTTTTTAATTGGTTAAATGATGTTCCCTTTATTTATCTTACATGTAGTGCAACAACACACATTTCAATATATTTCACACAGTTTTTAATTAAAATACAATTTAAAACTGACATGTTGATGCAAGAAAACAAGAAAAACTGTTGTTTTTACAAAATGCATGACCTACTTGTACTTGTATCTAACAATGGCATAACAAGTTCATCAACAAGTCAACAGACACAGGCGTCATCTAAATACTTTTAACTTATGGTAACTGCACCTCTAACCAAACTTTCCAACCTTGCAAACAGTCCCCTGAGTCAACTTGAGACTGCAAAGTTCCTGTGCAAAAACATAAATGACTTGTATGTAAATGTGAAATACATGATACATCTAACAAGAAGTATACACACAACTTTAAAACATGAAGAATGCATCACCTTTAGGGTTCTTTCACTCAAGCAAAGAAATGTTTTTAATTTGTCAGCATTTTGACTTGAAGGCAATCGTATTGCGATCAACAAAAACAGCTGCAACAGATAAATATCTAACTGTTTGTTAGGACACTAAGTCAGGAAGTTGATAGTGTGGTCCCTGCATCACATGCAGACTAACTAACAAACCCATTCTATTATTTGTGGCCTGTAAACAAAATGCTTTTGAGCAGGATGCTAGCGTTGTTATACCATTCTGTTGTGAAACGTTCACGGAGATGCCACTTCCTCTGACCCTGGGGTGTCTTTTTCTCTCGCACAAAGAGGAAGGAAATGAACACCCTTCATACTGTATACCTCTGAAAGCACAATATGTACATTTTAGCACACTGTACCACAAGGAAATCATATATCATCCGATATTAAGCTTTACTCTTTATCTTTCAATGGAGAGAGGTTTAGATTCTTCTCAGTTCCCCATGTCATTGTCTGTGTGTGCAGAAACATGTGGTGTACACTTAAAGCTCAAATCAGGTTACACTGAGCAATTTCAAATGATCGTTTTCATCTAGTCTGACAACAAGTCTGAGCTACATGATGTATGGTTTCCTTAGATCTCTTTAAAGTGAGACAAACTCCTTCTATGTGTGTTGTGTCCCCCTACTTGACTTTGGTATACATCTTTCAACTAGCACTGACATTCAGAATGCATTTGCGGATTTGAAACAGTTTTTCTGTTGTGCTTTCAACATTACACAATGCTAATGTTACTGCTTATGGCGCACCGATGTTGAAACACAAAAGTAGCTCTGATTGCATCTTGAGTCTTGACACTCAAAAGCAGCAGCTAAGTGATGTTACTGATTAAAAAACGCATATTTAAGACATTTGCCTTATATTATCAGTTGAATAGCTTTAAAAACCATTTAATTACTAATTGAACATTTGTCACGCTTTATATTGACTGACAATGACAACTGCAACTCCCTAGGTCAGATCAAAAATAGGAAAATCATGTTATTAATAGTATGCAAACAAACAAAAATAAAAAGAAGGCCAAGTTATAAAGAGCTTTCCTTATTCCCATTAAAGAATCGGAATGAATCCTTTGCACGGTTATGACTGTTTATGAAAGGTCTTTTGTCATATATTTAACCTCATGGTCGTGTTTGTTTAGTAGCAGTTACCTTACCCCTAAAACAAAAGAGCCAACCAGGTATTCCAGTCTGGTTTACACTTGATTTGGCTTGGCAATACAACATGTACAGTGGGGCAAAAATACTTTTTTAGTCAGCCACCAATTGTGTAAGTTCTCCCACTTAAAAAGATGAGAGAGGCCTGTAATTTTCATGCTAGGTATACCTCAACTATGAGAGACAGAATGAGAAAAGAAAATCCAGAAAATCACATTGTCTGATTTTTAAAGAATTTATTTACAAATTATGGTGGAAAATAAGTATTTGGTCACCTACAAACAAACAAGATTTCTGGCTCTCACAGACCTGTAACTTCTTCTTTAAGAGCCTCTTCTGTCCTCCACTTCTTAACTGTATTAATGGCACCTGTTTGAACTCGTTATCAGTATAAAAGACACCTGTCCACAACCTCAAACAGTCACACTCCAAACTCCACTATGGCCAAGACCAAAGAGCTGTCAAAGGACACCAGAAACAAAATTGTAGACCTGCACCAGGCTGGGAAGACTGAATCTGCAATAGGTAAGCAGCTTGGTGTGAAGAAATCAACTGTGGGAGCAATTATTAGAAAATGGAAGACATACAAGACCACTGATAATCTCCCTCGATCTGGGGCTCCACGCAAGATCTCACCCCGTGGGGTCAAAATGATCACAAGAACGGTGAGCAAAAATCCCAGAACCACACGGGGGGACCTAGTCAATGACCTGCAGAGAGCTGGGACCAAAGTAACAAAGGCTACCATCAGTAACACACTACGCCGCCAGGGACTCAAATCCTGCAGTACCAGACGTGTCCCCCTGCTTAAGCCAGTACATGTCCAGGCCTGTCTGAAGTTTGCTAGAGAGCATTTAGATGATCCAGAAGAGGATTGGGAGAATGTCATATGGTCAAATGAAACCAAAATAGAACTTTTTGGTAAAAACTCAACTAGACGTGTTTGGAGGAGAAAGAATGCTGAGTTGCATCCAAAGAACACCATACCTACTGTGAAACATGGGGGTGGAAACGTGGATGGGTCTTTCAGCATGACAATGATCCCAAACACACCGCCCGGGCAACGAAGGAGTGGCTTCGTAAGAAGCATTTCAAGGTCCTGGAGTGGCCTAGCCAGTCTCCAGATCTCAACCTCATAGAAAATCTTTGGAGGGAGTTGAAAGTCTGTGTTGCCAAGCGACAGCCCCAAAACATCACTGCTCTAGAGGAGATCTGCATGGAGGAATGGGCCAAAATACCAGCAACAGTGTGTGAAAACCTTGTGAAGACTAACAGAAAACGTTTGACCTCTGTCATTGCCAACAAAGGGTATATAACAAAGTATTGAGATGAACTTTTTTTATTGACCAAATACTTATCTTCCACCATAATTTGCAAATAAATTCTTTAAAAATCAGACAATGTGATTTTCTGGATTTTTTTTCTTCTCATTTTGTCTCTCATAGTTAAGGTATACGATGAAAGTTACAAGCCTCTCTCATCTTTTAAAGTAGGAGAACTTGCACAATTGGTGGCTGACTAAATACTTTTTTTTACCAGCTGGCAGCTGAACAAAAATCTGTAAACACCCAAGGGTGCAATACATTTCGATTATGCAAATCAAGAAAAGAGAAGGATCTAAGCTCAGGGATTGGTATATGTGGCTACTGAAATGATGTAGGTGGAGTAGTCTTTGCAAAGTTATGCTAATGGAGGATTGGCCTTCAGAAAAAGGAAAACCCTTTAGTGTGCAACCACAAAACTATGCAGATGGATTTACAGAGCGGCACACTGCACCTGTAGTTTTATCAGATTTAGTTGACCCGTTCCCCTATGAATAATGCAAAACCGTTTCCTGGAGAGCCCATTATAGGTTAGTTATTTTTTATCTTAATATTATTTTAAACCCTGGGCTACAGTTGTTTTGGACGCCCTTCACAACACAGGCTAAAAGGAAAACTTTGCTCTTTTGTATTCGGAAATGCAGTGACGGAAACCATATGCAGTTAATATGCAAATCTATAAAGCATATTTTGTTAAGGTACAAGTGCAGGATAAATATGCAAGCTAATAACGTTAGCATACATGTGGTGAAAACAATGATTTAAGTCTTTCAAGGGAGCAGGATTTTTTAAATTTTGTTAAATGGTTATCCTTTTAAGCCATGTTTTATGTTGCTAGTTGAATCCATTTTAGTTAACTTTACTGCATTATCTTAGAGAATGGCTACCTTCAAATATATACTTTGGTGACTGGATTTTAATTGTTGTCCTTGATTGTCTTCCAATTTTATGAAGGTTAAAAATGTTGTATAGATTTCAGTGTATATTTGCCTATATCAAGTTTGGTGAGAAAGTCAAATAAAATGTCCCTTGAGCTGCATTCAGTCATAGACTTATTTGTTTGATATGTAGTGCTGTCCATGGTGCTGATCATATAATTGTCACAATATTTTAGTGACTATGTTTGCACTAATAACCGACTCTGACTTGTTTCCCATGAAGTATGGGGTTTAACAGTGAGGTAAGGCTTCATGAACTTACCATACTTTGTCTTTCTTATGAATAATAGGCTCAGTTCATTCATCTCCACTGAACCAGTTTTTAAGTGTCATCAGTGGCATTGTCAAGTTGTTTTAACACTTAAACCTATGTTATTTCAAACTATTCCATACTCCATTATTGCATCCAAAAGTCTAAACAAAAATGACTCTTATTGCCTTAGTCTGCAAATAAAAACCAAAAGCAACAGCTACACATTATTCAATTACATTCCAATACACTTAAAGTAATTAAAAAGTCACATTTATAAAAAAAGAAAAAAGCTGAAATAGTTAAAGAGACAGGTATAAAAATACAAGGATAAAAATTACAGAGCAGTATAAAATATGAATGCATTTTATAAGGGTTAAGATTGTTTTTATGAGTTTTATTAATTGGCTCAAGGCAACATATATGGAGCCATATCTAAGACTCACAGCTGTCTAACAATGTTGAGATCTAAAGAACATTTATTTAATTGTTCTAATATTTTACACTTGAAACCCCTATCATTATTGAACTTAAATGGCCTTGTTTACTCATAAGGAAATAACGATTGTACGAGAGGAATTCGGAAACAGCCTGGGAAAACAGAATTTTTTTCAGTTCCCCAGGGAAGCACTAAATCTACTACTCCTCCTAACCATCCTTGATCCCCCTCCCCAATTTAACTAAGGTCAACTTTTAGGAGTTCAAACATGTGATAAAAACTCATTTTCCTGGTGGTTTAATCTTCCCCAGGGAACTAAAGAAAACACCATTTGGAAATGTACTGACTGCTGAAGTTTACCCTCCGACTGCTGAAGTTTACCCTCCTTCAGTCCAGCCATTCCAACTGGGCTGTTTTCCATCACCGCTGCCGAGGTTCGAGGTCCGGTTTCTGCAGGGCTAATGGTGCTTGCTGCTAGCTGGCTCGCCGCTCTTCTCGTGATGCTGCTCCAATACTCCTCGCTGGAACTTCGTAACTTTTTCTACCACACTATCCCCGACTGCCTTGCCGTTATCAAATCCCTTGGGATTCTGCGTCGTCCCCGCTACATACACCGGGCATCCAGATGCAAGTTTTTCTACTCCGAAACTCCTATCCCCGCAGTTATTTCTGACAGACGGTCTGTCGCACTGCGATGTCGTCATCACAACAAACGACGTCATCCGACCAAACCTCCCGTTCGCTCTATCTACCTGAGGTCACTGGCCTGTGCTGACATTGTGCTGGTTTCTCCCTCCCTGTTCCCCCCAGCAGCTATGAACAACTATGTGACATTTATGCTGCAGAATACCCGCTCCCTCAACAACAAAGCACTACTCATCCACAACATTATCACTGACAGAAGCTTTGACATCCTATGCTTAACAAAGACATAGCAAAATCAGCAGGACTTTGTGACACTCAATCAAGCTACACCCCCAGGCTATTTGTACATCCAGAAGCCCCACTCCCTGGGTCGTGGTGGTGGATTGGCTGTTATCCACCGAGCTGGCATCCTGGTTAAAGAACTCCCAGTACCTACTACCACCTCATTTGAGTGTGTTGTCTTCAAACTGGCTGGGTCTGCTCCGCTCCAGGTTGCCCTCATTTACCGCCCACCTAAAGCTTCCACTACCTTCCTGTCTGAGCTGTCTGAGTTACTCACCTCTCTCTGCTCCATGTCTCTATCAACTCTCCTGCTCGGTGATTTTAACATCCACGTGGACTCCAGTAACTGCACATTCGCTGCTGAATTCCTCTCACTTTTGGACTGCTTCGGCATCAAGCAACATGTCCTGGGCCCCACCCATATCAAAGGCCACACGCTGGATCAGGTGTGCTCTACCGGCTCTCCGCCCCCCGACCTATAGCGCCTCGACCTGGCTGTATCTGACCATCACGCCATCCTCTTCACTGTTCCAGTCTCCCTGCCCAGGCAGCATCCTAAACGCACCATTATGTTTAGGAACATTAAGACTGTGAGTGCACCGGCCCTATCCGACCTGATAGCTACCCACATGGCCTCGGGTCCCTCCGACTCCACCGTGGACGGCCTGGTAGCCCACTACAACACTGCCCTATCCCTCAGTCTCAACTCTCTCGCCCCCATTAAAACCCAAACTGTTTCCTTCACCCGCCCTGCCCCCTGGTTCACCACCGAACTCCGCCGTTTGAAGGCCTCTGGTCGCCAGCTGGAGAGGCTCTCCAAAAAAACTGGCCTCACAGTCCACCTCCTTGCCTTTCGTGATCATGTCAAAACATATAAGGAAGCTCTCTCCCATGCCAAGACTCACTTCTTGTCCCGTCTCATTGGTGCCCAGCAAAGCCACCCCAGAAGACTGTTCTCCACCATCAACCGCTTACTACGGCCCCCCGACGCCCCCCAGCCCTCAGGGGCTCCCGATCTGTGCTCCAAATTCCTCGACTTCTTCCAGGCAAAAGTCGAGGCCATCCATCAGCAGCTCCTGGTGACTGGCCCTCCCCCCCTACCTGCACCTCAGCCACCTGGTAACGCACCCCAAGCGCCGCCCCTCTCCCACTCCAACCTCTCCTCCTTCTCCCCTGTGGATGCTCTCCAAGTGGCCAAACTGGTCAGCTCGGCCAAGACCTCCACCTGCTCCCTGGACCCCATGCCCACAGCCCTGGTCAAGGACTGCCTACCCACTCTCTGTCCCTACATGGTGGTCATTATCAACGCTTCTCTGGCTCCTGGTATAGTCCCCACCAGCTTCAAAATGGCCTCAGTCACCCCTATACTCAAAAAACCTGGCCTGGACCCCGACGACCTCCAGAACCACCGGCCGATCTCCAACCTTCCCTTCCTCAGCAAAACTCTGGGAAGAGTGGTCGCCGGCCAACTCCATCTCCACATGTCCAACCATGAGCTCTATGAGCCCTTCCAATCTGGCTTCAGACAGCAACACAGCACTGAGACCGCCCTCATCAACATCACCAACGATCTCCTCATTGCTGCTGACTCTGGCCGCCTCAGCATCCTCATCCTCCTGGACCTCTCTGCAGCGTTTGACACTATCTCTCACAACATCCTCCTCACCCGCCTCTCAGACCTCGTAGGTGTCACTGGCACAGCGTTGTCCTCGTTAACATCCTATCTCCACAACAGGAAACAGTTTGTCTCCATCAGTGGCTCAAACTCACCCCCTGCCCCAGTCCACCATGGTGTACCCCAGGGCTCTGTGCTTGGCCCCCTCCTGTTCACCATTTACATGCTCCCCCTCGACCAGATCATCCAACATCATGGACTCAATTTCCACTGCTACGCTGATGATACCCAACTGTAACTCAGCACCACTCCATCCTCCCAGCTCCCCCCTCAGTCTCTCATCAACTGCCTGCATGACATCAAAACATGGATGTCTTCCAACTATCTTAAGCTGAACAACAATAAAACAGAGCTCATGATTGTGGCTCCCAAGGCCCTGCTCCAGAAGGTTGGTGACTTCGTCCTCGAGGTTGACGGCTGCTCCATCTCCCCATCTCCTGAAGCCCGCAACCTGGGTGTCATCCTCGACTCCACCCTTTCCTTCCATTCCCACGTCAAATCTGTGACCAAATCGGCCTTTTACCACCTAAGGAACATTGCCAGACTCCGAACGTCACTCTCGGAGTCGGTTGCCGAAACCCTAGTGCATGCTTTTATCACCACCCGCTTGGACTACTGCAATGGTGTCCTGTTCGGGGTTCCCAACAAAACCCTGGACAGGCTCCAGTATGTCCAAAACTGTGCTGCTAGGGTACTCACACACACAAAGCCGTGGCAGCACATCACTCCCACCCTCATCCACCTACACTGGTTGCCGGTCATGTCCCGCATATCCTACAAAGTCCTCCTCCTCACCTACAAGTCCCTCCATGCCCTTGCCCCCCAGTACCTATCGGACATCCTTCACCCACATGCCCCACCCCGGAACCTGCGGTCCTCAGACTCTGGCCTGCTTACCACCCCCCGCACCAAACTGCGAACCTTCGGGGACAGAGCCTTCAATGTGGCAGCCCCCACCCTCTGGAACACTCTCCCTGCGGAGATTCGCAACATCCCCACACTCGACGCCTTCAAAAGGGCCCTCAAGTCCCATCTGTTTGCCAAGGCTTTCGGCCCCTAAATCGATCTGTTGTTTTGCCTGTCTGACTTTTTGTTTTGTTATGTTTGTTTTTTGCTCTATTACTTGTAAAGCGACCTTGGGTCCCTTGAAAGGCGCTATATAAATCCAAGCTATTATTATTATTATTATTATTATTACCTCAACCCTGAGTAACATGCATTAAAGGGGCCTGGTTGTCCCTTTCCTGTTGTGTCTTATATTGGTCTTGTGCATGCAAACAATTAGGTACTTTTGGGCCAAAGGGTCTTTATTGGAGACCTTAGAGTTGAAAGGGGGAGACAGGGGGTCGGGATTCAAACCAGCTTACTACGTAGCGGTGACAGCAGTTAGCTCTAACTAGTAGTGACATCATTATGTTTCACTCGCGCTGCTATTAGCTAGCGCTCCAAAACATACGTGATAGGCTAAGGGACGGGAGATCTCTAAGCCAGTGGTTCCCAACCAAAGATCGCAGGGGGGGCGCCGGGCCTCAGATGGTTTGAGGCCAAATATCATATTTAGACTTTTTTTTTTTTACTTTTTTTTTTTTACATATAATTGTGAGGCAATTCATGATTGTCACTAAAAGCCTTGTCTCTACATTACAATAAAATATAAGAAATAATTGATTAATTAGAATAAAAATTCAAGTTAGTAGCTATTATAGGCATAAAAAGCCAGAAATGTATAATTCATTTTTAAAACATAGTCATTGTCCATGCCGGTTTCAGTTTTGTCTAATTTGTCACAGTTGCTCCGATCAGATCGATCTCCTCCATTTTGTAGATTATTTACGACTTTTGAATCCACATAAACACATCGGCAAAATCCGGCTTACTTTGAGCATTTGTTTTAAACAGTTTAATCCCTTTGTGAATTGTTTCCACTTGCGCCGTCCTTTAATTTCTTCATACAGCGGGAATCCAAATGAAGTAATCCTGAGTCCAATAACCATCAAAGTCACTCCAATAGTGCTCCTTAATTACGCTTTCATTCTCCTTTAACAAAATACTTCACATTCATCCAGTTTGTTGTAGCATTCCCCTTGTGTGTGTGTGCGGGGTGCGCAACTTCCAACAGGAGTCATTTGGGGGGGCTCTTGCTCTAAGCGGTTGACCAATCATAACATAAACAGTCAGCTAACCAATCAGAGCAGACTGGGCTCTGGTTTCAGACAGAGGGTGAAAAGAGGTGCTGCAGCACAGGCAGTATGAGAAAAATAAAGAGCTCTTTGAACATTAAAGCATGGAGACATGTCACAGTAGAGACACTACATACAAATAACCTGAACATTAGCGAAATAGCCTCTTTAACATGTTTCATATAGTAACAGTGTAAATGTGCTAAACAGTTAGTACCACATTCTCCTTTTCTCTCCTACGAGTGGAGATCTGTAAATGTTGTTTATTTTAACTGTATGCATGTTTTTCTCTCACACTGCCAAGCGTTTGAGAGTCCTATTAAAGCTAAAAGATCCTCTTTGTTCTAAATAAGGGAGCCGATCACTGCCAGGCAAGTCCCGATGCGTCCTCCTCACTCCTCTGTCATTGTGCATTCCCGCTGTCAAACTCAGTTAGTAATATTAATGATCTTTTAAAAATATGAGATTGCCAATAAAGATAGAAGGACATAAATGACTGTTTTGACCCCCCCCGGAAGTCAGGTTACTCCCCAAGATCTGTAAATCGACACAGATTCAAGCTGGGGCTCTTGGGATGAGGATGCACTCTGTAACCCTCATAAACATTCCCAAATGATATCAGCAGTGGGATAAGTTTCTGTTAAAGGGATGAAAAGAGTTTTCATAAACAGAGAGACAATTGACGGAAAAAAGGTGGAAGCTGGCTACAGCCTGTTTGTAGAAAATAAATAATGAATTAAACAATATGAAATGCTTATGATGTTCCTATAAAAGGTATAAACATCTAATTATTAAAGTGTATTTGTGTAATTGCCACACACTCAATATGATCCTTTGGGAGATTAGGCTGAGCAGAAAGAACTCATAAAAAAACAGCAATACGGCCAGTGCGCTGTCCCGGGTGTATGCAGTGTGTATAGCTTAACAGCAATATAAACTCCCTCCGCACACCAAGACGCTGAAGACGGGAATCATTGGCCCACAGGTTCATTGGTATAAGGATGGTGTGAAAGATGCAATCAAAGGCATGAAGACATATGCAGATCTTGCTGGATTTCTTTAGACACAATAACACATTGCTCACAGAGCCATGCTTTGCCTATATCCTATCTAATGATCACAACCATCTGATAATGTCATCTTGACTCTAAAGGGACCATGACCAGGCACAAAAGGTACATACAAAATACCCCAAAAAATGCAAACAATACTAAATTTAGCTGTATCGGCAAATAGGTGCGTTTTTAATCTGGATTTTAAAATAGGAAGTGTTTCAGCGGACATGCACGATTTGGGCAGTTTGTTCCAAATTGTTGGGTCATAATAACTAAAAGCTGCTTTTCCATGTTTAGTGGTTATTCTCGGAACAGAGAGCAGACCCGACCCAGAAGACCTGAGACTCCTGGATGCTTCATAGTGATGGAGTAGGTCGTCTATATACCTCGGTCCTAAGCCATTTAGTGATTTAAAAACTAGCAGTAGTATTTTAAAATCAATTATTTGGCAGACTGGAAGCCAGTGTAATGATCTCAGAACCGGAGTGATGTGATCCACTTTTCTAGTGTCAGTGAGGACTCGAGCAGCAGCGTTCTGAATCAGCTGCAGCTTTCAGATAGATTTCTTCGTGAGCCCTGTGAATACACTATTGCAGTAGTCGAGTCTACTGAAAATAAAAGCATGGACAAGTTTTTCTAAACCCTGTTGCGACATTAGTTTTTTAATTCTTGATATATCCTTCAGGTGGTAGTATGTAGACCTAATAACTGTTGTAATGTGACTGTTAAAATTCAGGTCTGAGTCCATCACTACACCCAGATTTCTTGCTTTGTGAGTTACTTTGTAGTCTGCCGACTGAAGCTCTGTGATTACTTTTAATCGGTCCTTCTTTGCTCCAAAAACAATGATCTCAGTTTTTTGTTTGTTCAATTGGAGAAAGTTCTGAGTCATCCAGTCAGTGATGTGCTCAATGCACTTGCTCAGTGTTCTAATCGGAGAGTAGTCTCCCGGTGTAATTTAAAAATAAATCTGGGTGTCGTCTGCATAGATGTGATAGCTTAGATCGCTGTTTTTAATAATTTCAGCCAGAGGTAGCATATAAATATTAAAAAGCAAAGGTCCTAAGATGGAGCCTTGAGGAACCCCGCATGACATATTTATCAGGGTTGATTTGTAATTGCCTATTGAGACAAAGATTGTTCTGTCCTTCAAGTAGGAGCTAAACCAGTTTAGAGCTGTTGCTGAAACTCCCACCCAGTTTTCTAGACGGTCTAGCAATATGTTGTGGTCAACAGTATCAAAGGCAGCGCTGAGATCTAATAATACTAACACTGATATTCTGCCACTGTCTGTGTTCAAATGGATGTCATTTAAGACCTTAACAAGTGAAGTCTCAGTGCTCTGGTTAGGTCGAAAGCCCGACTGAAACACATCAAAACCGTCAGTTAAAAACATGAAATGACTCAAGTGTTGAAAAACTGTTTTTTCAATCAATTTGCTTAAAAAGGGAAGGTTTGATATTGGCCTGTAATTATTCATTATGGTTTTGTCTAGGTTAGGCTTTTTTAGGAGCGGTTTAATTATTGCAGTTTTCAGGGCCTGTGGAAATACACCTGATTGAAGAGACTTGTTTACTATGTGTAGTATATCTGAGGCCAAGCAATGAAAAACAGTTTTGAAAAATCCTGTCGGGATGATGTCGAGGCTACAGGAGGAGGATTTCAGATGTTGGATAATGTCTAAAAGGTCTTTAGCATTTATCAGACGGAATTGTGACATGGTGTCTGAATTGGCTTTAGGTGAACACAGGGACAGTACATTTGCTGTACCTGATGCAGATGCACTGACTGCCTGTCTAATTTGCATGATTTTGCCAGTGAAGAAGGAGGCAAAGTCATTGCAGGCCCTGGTGGATAGAAATTCTGAGGCTATCGACACTGGGGGGTTTGTTAGTCTGTTGACGGTAGCAAACAAGGCACGTGAGTTGTTTTTATTTTTGTTAATGATGTCAGAGAAGAACGATTGTCGTGCCTTTTTTATTTCCTGATTATAGAAACCGAGTTTCTCTTTATATATTTCCAAGTGAACCTGGAGATTTGCTTTTCTCCACCTGCGTTCAGCTTTTCTGCACTCAGTTTTTGCTGTTCTCACAGTCATGGCTTTTCTCCATGGAGATATTTTCTTGCCAGATACTACCTTTATTTTAATGGGAGCGATGGTATCCATGACATTTGTTATTTTAGAATTAAAATGATCAACTAGCTCATTTACTGAGAAGTTAGCATGGGCAAGTGAGGGAGTAAACATCTGGGCAAACATTTCTTGTGCATTTTCAGTTAAGTGACGTCTAGTGGTTACCTCTTTCTTAACAATTGTATGGACGGTAATAGAGCTCTCAAAGAAAACACAGGAATGTGCAACATCAGTCACCACAAGCTTAGAAATGTTCAGACCCTTTGATACAATTAAGTCCAGGGTGTGCCCCTTATTGTGCGTCGGACCCTTGACATGCTGAGTCAGTCCAAAATTGTCGATAACACAAAACAGTTCTTTAGCCCCTCTGTCCTCAGGGTTGTCAACACGGATATTAAAATCGCCAACAATGATTAAACGGTCAAAGTCAATACACACTATAAACAACAACTCTGTAAAATCTTCAAAAAAGCTTGCACAGTATTTGGGTGGTCTATAGATGTTTAGGAAAAGAGAAAGGAGCATTTCAACTGAAGGGCCACATATTCAAAAGAAGCAAAGTTTCCATACATAGTCTGCTTGCATTGAAATAAGTCAACAAAATAGCTACTCCACCCCCTTTCTTATGTAGTCTTGCCTGACTCATAGAGTTAAAGTTGGGAGGAGTTGATTCTATAAGAACAGCTGTGCTGTTGTTTTGGTCTAACCAAGTTTCAGTTAAAAACATAAAATCCAGGTTGTGCTTGGTGATAAAATCATTGATTAAAAATGATTTACCTGCTAAAGACCTGACATTTAATAAAGCCAGTTTGAGTGTGTTTGACATACCATCACTCTGACTGTTAACGACAGAACGTGGAGCACGTGGAATCTCTGCAAAATGTGATACATTCAGACGGATGCCCTTGGATCCTCTGTTCTCAGTCCGAGTCACCAGCCTGTGTAAGCAGGCCACAACACAAATGGGACGCTGCACTGGTATAGAAGCCTCTGGTCGCTGGTTGGCGCCAGAGAGCGGGACGACAGGCGTGGAAACAGTGGCCTTGGATGACACCGCCGGAGAGGGGGGTGTGTCAACGTGGCGCTGGAAAACTCAGGGAGACGTCTGAACAGTGTGATGCATGTTTGCCACTAGCATGCGGCTAACATGCCTGCTGGGGTGGATTCCATCAGTGCCGAAGAGGGCGGGTCGGTTCCAAAATAGATTGAAATTGTCAATAAAACCAAAATTGGCAGCTCTGCAGGCGGATTGGAGCCAGGTGTGGAGGCTAAGGATCCTAGTGAAACTCCCCTGCTCCGCGGCCTAGCATTGGGATCGGACCTGAGATAAAAAACGACTTTTCACAGCTCCGTAAAAGAATACAACATTTCTTTAAATCCTTTTTTGTCAGCTCCGACTGCTGGCGGGCTGTATCGTTAGAACCCACATGGACGATTAGGCGATTGACAGAGGACGGGAGTGAGTGCAGCAGCCCCGGGAGTTTCTCCAGGATAACCGGGACGGTGGCTCCAGGGAGGCAGCGCGTGGCCGCGTTGAAAAATCGGAAGTTTCTGATTATGGATCCCCGATTATTAATGTGGTTGGGGCGAATAGGGGACGAGGGGGTGCCGGTGATTGAGGATGTGGTGACCGAGCAGAAACAGCTGGGCTCGGAGAGGATTTTCTTGCCGGCTCAGGGCCCGAAAAACTTCCCGAGCGTCTCAGCACAGCCTCTTTGAGGAGTCTACAACGTGAAGAGGTGGTCGCCGGACGGGATGAGGGACGCCGAGTTGACTCCACAGTGGCCTGGGAAGCAGCACAAATGATGTCGGCTGCCGGCGTAGAAGTTGCAGAGGCGGCAGGGTGCAGATCTGGACGGGTCGGTGCCGCGGGAGCATCAGCTGGACGGGCCAGATCGTCTGGACGGGCCAGCGCCGCGGCAGCACCAGCTGGACTGGCCGGATCATCTGGACGGGTCAGTGCCGCGGGGGCATCAACTAGATCAGGGGTCGGCAACCCGCGGCCCACGGGCCGCATGCGGCCCTTTAAGCCCTCTGCTCTGGCTCCTTTGAGCTTAGACAAAAATAAGAAGGAAATAAAATAAAAGTATTTGTAGGACTATTTATATTTTGTTGCATGGTTGAAAATGTTTCGTATCTTGTATTTTGAGGTGATACTGTGACACATAAATAAAAAACAAAACGGTTTTAATTAGGTCAACTAAAATATGCGTCACATCCTGCTACGGTCCCGCGCGCGCGGGCGAGCGCCTTTTGCTCCTGGTGAATAACCTGACCCCCGGCTCGATGAGCGAACTATGGATAAATCAAAGAAAAGTACCGGAGGAACACAGGATTTAATTCTGTGTGGACAGAGTTATATACTTTCACAGCAAACGATGCTGGTTTACCGGTATGTTTGATATGTAGAGAGAAGTTGTCAAAGGTGCTGCACTGCAGCCTTTACGTATCGAGAAACAACGGGAACAACACGGAGAGGAAGACAGCTGACAATCTTCAGTCATAATTCAATGAGGTATGTAATTTATTTCAGAAAACACTTTTTGTTATATTCCATGGAATGCTCTTAACATCCCGATAGCAATGAATATATTAAATGCTTTGACAATAAATACATACAAAAATTTATCTCTGGAAGCCGTAGCGCTGTAAAAAGCACGACCAGTCATCTGAGCCGGCCCGGCTAAAATAACTGGATGGCCTACCTGCCTGTCAGCCTTCCATCTGTGCACACATTTATCTCGTGCCCTCATTGGTCATGTGCGCGTTCGTGTGTGTTGGAGGAGGGGCTCTGTGAGGAAGTCTGAAGGAAGAGGCCTATTTTTTCCGGTTGTGTATTTTCAAATTCTAGCGCACTCGAAGTGGTTTCTCCATTCTTACCTACCCTACCTTTAACTCTTTTTAGGGTGCAGCTATATGTTTTATTTATTTCAAAGTGGGCCCATTTTAATAATATTTTTTTTCCTTCAAATGTGCAGAGGACTCCCCAAGTGCTGTGTTTAATTTATTTTAAAGTAGGCCTCTGTATTATTTTTAATTCTCCTTATAGGAGTTCTTTGTTTCTTATTAGAGGTTAACAGTTTTATATAATGTAATAAATAGCCTAATAAATGCAAAAAAACTGTAGTTTTTGTCTGATATAACAATAAATACAACTTTATTAGCTATCAAGCTATGAAATATGTTTTGCGGCTCCAGACAAAAAAATGTTTGGGAAAAAGGAGCAAAATGGCTCTTTTGGTCAAAAAGGTTGCAGACCCCTGAACTAGATGGACCGGATTGTCGGACAGGGCCGCGAAGCGGTTCCGAAGGCCCAGGCGAGGCGGTGAAGTTACCCCATTCAAAAAGCTCTTGCTCACCACTTCAGACCACGACTGCTGGTGGCCAGGTGTCGAGCAGTCGGAAGGCGGAAGGCGGAAGGATCCCACAGAACTGTGTCATAGGTAGTTGCACTGAACGAGGCAAGCTGTTTAGACTGCACCAATGCTACCTCCATGAGACCGGACACGAGAGACTCTTTTTCTTTCAGCTTGTCAGAAAGCCGTCGGATATCCTCCTTAAGGTCTGTTATCTGTTTATTTGCTTTTTGAAGTAGAACATCCTCCTCAGGGTGTTTTGATGGCATTCTTGAGTGTGAAAGGTTTAGGCTAGGGTAATTACTGTCCCATGCACCAATTCCAAACTGTGTCAAGATGATGTTTAAGCAGGGATGGCTAAATGTTTGTCAGAGAGCCCCAAACTTCCCTTTCCCTGGCCACATCAACCGGCTCTGACTGGGGGATCCCAAGGCGCTCCCAGGCCAGCAAAGAGATATAATCCCTCCACCTGGTCCTAGGTCTACCCCTCGGTCTCTTCCCAGCTGGACGTGCCTGGAACACCTCCCTAGGGAGGCGCCCAGGTGGCATCCTTAATAGGTGCCCAAACCACCTCAACTGGCTCCTTTCGACGCGAAAGAGGAGCGGTTCAACTCAGAGTCCCTCCCGGATGACTGAACTTCTCACCTTATCCCTAAGGGAGACACCAGCCACCTTGCGGAGAAAACCCATCTCGGCCGCTTGTATCTGCAATCTCGTTCTTTCGGTCATGAGCCATCCTCCATGACCGTAGGTGAGGGTAGGAAGGAAAATGGCCCGGTAGACAGAGAGCTTTGCCTTCTGGCTCAGCTCCCTTTTCATCACAACGGTGCGGTAAAGCGACTGCAGTACCGCTCCCGCTGCTCCGATTCTCCGGCCCATCTCACGCTCCATTGTTCCCTCACTCGAAAACAAGACCCCGAGATACTTGAACTCCTTCACTTGGGGTAAGGCCTCATTCCCTACTTGGAGTGGACAGTCCATCAGTTTCCTGCTGAGAACCATGGCCTCAGATTAAGCTTCATATGATATGTTAAACATGACAAATGTGAATCTCTGAAAAAAGAGCCTTTACTGCAGTTCATCCTGTCAACTTTTCAGACAAGTTCACATCCTGTTTACATGTAGCACTTTAACACTTCTTAAGTGATGCTGATAGTTAAACGTCAATATCACGATAAGATCAGATAGATCGTCACAGGTAGCAACATGTGACAAGGTGTAGTGTGAATGCAAATATTTCCCTGATGCAATAAGAGACATAGACCAGTGTGTCATCATTACATTATATTTAGCTGACACTCTTATCTAAAGTGACTTCAAATACGTGCGATCAACCACAAATATACATGTGTCATCTGCATAATCTTATGTTTACGCTTTAACCACAGGCCAATCTTGTCATGAAAGTGAAAACTAGTGATGACATTTATTAGATTATTTCAACTGTGCGAACCACATGAAACCCTCCTGTGGGGTGAATATTGTACAATAAATAAAGAAGTAGGGAGTTAAATTGTGAGCTGATCCAAAGCAGGGTTTGTTTGTGACTTTAACTGATATACTGATAAACCTCAAAATATCTGAAGATGTGACCAGCTTCGCACACTTTTATATTTAATTTAATTTGTCTAGGACACCATAGATACTATACTGAACACTTTAAAATAATCAGAATACATTAGAATACTCTCTAATAGACCAATCTACTATACCATATATAAAAACACATAATTTATCCGTCTATGGATGAAATGCTAACCTTAAAACTGACATATTTGCCGTCCTTCCTTTATGCAAGCAAATATGTATTTGTTTCACAGTAAGATTAATGTTCAACACACCAAAAACCACAGCTAGGTTTCCATTAAGCAGCTAGGACTATTAGAAAAGTGTGTTGTCAATGTTTAACCATTTTAATGTAATATAATGTCCTTGGAAGCTTGTTAATCTACTAATAATTAACCAGAGGAGTTGCAGTATTTTATTAAAAAAACAGTGATCACAGATGGACTAAAGTAAAAATAAATTACCAGCTGCTATCCGAGAATATATATTTCTTATAAAACAAAGAAAAAAAACGAATTCCAGATGGCTTTTCTGTACTTTAGTCACTTATGTGCAACAGGCAGCTGACAAAATCTGGTTCTCCAGTAAAAAGAACAAACATGGATCCCTCAACACTTAAACTAATGGCTGCAGCAATAACAGAAACATGGATACATTCGATGAGCTACTCCCACTCCTGAACAGATGTAACGTTTCTCAGCCGTGACTCATCGCATACCCGAACATACAGACTGTTCTCTTCTATCTTGACAACACATGCTTAAAACGAAGACCACAGAGTTTTATCTATGCCTGCTGCGATATGGTATGTGTGTGAGAGTGTGTGTGGAGATAAGACCCGGGAGTCCTGCAGGAAGCGAGCTAAAATGTCAATCGTCGCTTGTTTTTCTGCAGCGAGGGAATACACCTTAACTTCCTGAATAAAAAGGATACATGTGACAAGCTTGCATTTTTTTGTGTGTATGTACTGTTTTTAACTTTTCCCTTTTTTAAGACATTGTTTTTTAATAGGCCCCAAAGTTTCCCCCTCTCAATCAGTACATTCATAAAGAACCTCAGACACTTATGGCTATAATTATGCTCATCAGCTCCACACTCAGGTGCGGTTTTAACATAAGCTTTAGAGGAACAAGTCTCGACAGTTGCAAACTATTTCCCTCCGGCGGTTGGGAGAGCAAACATCAAGTGCTTCAGCGTCCTCAGTATCTGTGTGAGACTGAGAGGGAGACAGACAGGGAGATGCATTGCATAATTACCAAATTAAAATGCATGCCAAAACCCTTCAACCTTTCATCCTACACAAAAACAGCTAGGAGTTGTATGTGTTCACTTGACCTCAGTTCACCCAGAGCACAGCAGGTTCCTGCTGACAGCACAGTGAGGCGGTGACCCCGTCTGACCCTGCTGTTTACACTGCCGAAGAGCGGCTATCATTTAGTGACGTGCTTAAGGAGGGTAAAGGGTATTCCCCAAGAACTTTTCCAGAAAGTTCTTAAAAAGTATTGTTATATGTGACATTTTTACAACTTTTAATAATGGGTGACGTTACTATGATAAGAAAATGTAGAGAGTATTAGTAATTAAAGAGGACATTTCATGCTCATTTTCAGGTTATTAATTGTATTAAGTGCCTCTACTCTGTGACATGTCTCCATGCTTTCATGTTCAAAAAGCTCTTTATTGTTCTCATCCTGCCTGTGCTGCAGCACCTCTTTTCACCCTCTGTCTGAAACCAGAGCCCAGTCTGCTCTGATTGGTTAGCTGGCCGGCTCTGTCGTGATTGGTCAACCACTCAGACATGTCCCGCCCCTTAGCTTATCATGCACAATGTGTTGAGTTACATAGTGATGTCACTATGTTCCTGAAGTAAAAGGAGTCCAATGGAGCCTGGCGTTTCAGGCAGGGGGAGAGTGTGGGAGAGGAACTCCCTCTGGAGGGAGCACAGGTATTTTAGCCTCTGCAGACCATTTACATGTACAAAAACCTATATAACACACTACAGGAAAGGGAAAACCGTAAACGGGTCACATTAGAGGCACAAAATGCACATATGAACCTGAAAATTACCATAATGTGACCTCTTTAATGCCAGGTCCAAACAGGGCCTTTTTACCGGAAATATGGACTCTATTGGGTAAAATCATTACAACAGTGAATTTGTCCTTTATATTTTGGGGTGCATTTCCTTGCTTAATTAAGCGGCAGATGTTGGTTCTTAGAAACAGTGAAATATTTACTTCCTTGTCTTTCAATATCAAAATTTAATGAGACAATCATTGGTCTGCAGCTGGGATCTAGAACCACACCTGTCCTCTTCTGCATTCCTGGACAATAAAATCTGCTCTGATGACGACGGTTGATCAACAAAACTCTGTGCTACCTGCAGTTAGACCTCTAAGACAGGGGTTCCCAACCTTTTTTCCCAAGAGCCCCCCCAAATGACTCCTGTTGGAAGCTGCGCCCCACACACACCCACACACAAGGGGGGGGGGGGCGCAACAGCGGTAAGTTAGGGTAATTAAACAGCGGTAATTAAAGTTTCAAGGTCTCAAAATGCTACAACTACTGTCACAAACTGGATGAATGTGAAGTATTTTGTTAAAGGAGGATGAAAGCGTAATTAAGGAGCACTATTGGAGTCACTTTGATTGTTATTGGACTCAGGATTAATTCATTTGGATTCCCGCTGTATGAAGAAATTAAAGGACGGCGCAAGTGGAAACAATTCACAAAGGGATTAAACTGTTTAAAACACATGCTCAAAGTAAGCTGGATTTTGCCGATGTGTTTATGTGGATTCAAAAGTCGTAAATAATCTACAAAATGGAGGAGATCGATCTGATCGGAGTAACTGTGACAAATAATCTGAAACCGGCATGGACAATGACTATGTTTTAAAAATGCGCTTATCCAGAAAAGCCTGGTTTGGACACTTTACGGGCAGAAGAAACATTTCTATTAAAGAAAGAATTATAAATGTCTGTCTTTTTATGCCTTTAATAGCTACTAACTTGAATTTTTATTCAAATGAATTAATCATTTATTTTGTATATTTTATTGTAATGTAGAGACAAGACTTTTAGTGACAATCATGTATTGCGTTACAATTATATGTAAAAGAAAACAAATCTAAATATGATATTTGGCCTCAAATCATCTGAGGCATGGCGCCCCTCCTGCGATCTTTGGCGCGCCCCCCAGGTTGGGAACCACTGCTCTAAGAGATGTGATTGTGTGTGTGCACGTGGTTAGGTGTATGCATGTCTGCACACTTTTGTGTCTCAGGCACCCTGCAGGTTTCAAAACAAGATAAAATGACTGCTTCTGCCCACCAGGACACAAAGAGACCTTTGTCTAAAATACCTGGCACTCAGCTTTAAATTAAGCACTTTAATTTCAGATTCTTTCCTCGGGCACTTGTCTTTCCACACGTCATCCATCAACCTGCAAAGTTCATTGGCAAACATGTGTGTGTCGATTGTGGTTTTTCTTTACTAAGTACAGTAGATGTACTTCAGAACAGGAAAGATAAGCCGTGCCTGATACAAAAAAGAGTACTTCAACTGTGTGCTTCCTCCACAAACTACACACCTTGTTTGAACTCCACAAGATTGATGATGATCCCTTTTGCATGACAAAAGGACTGTTGTGCAACTATTTTAACTGTATTTCAGTTGTGATATCTAAAGCTGCAGTGGTTTTACATAAAGGTCACATTGACGAAATATATTTGAGCTGCAAGCAGATGGAGGCTGTGGTCTGATGGTCAAACTGGATAAAAGATCTTGGTGCATCCCCTACGAAAACACCTCATCGTGTGCTCTTTGAAAGGGAATACCTAATCAGTTTAAAGGGAAATGTAGATGATTAAAGCAATACATTTAACATGTGTGCAATACAGTACTGATTCAAAAGGCTGCATTTACAGATGCAAATCTGTGTGTGTGTGTGTGTGTGTGTGTGTGTGTGTGTGTGTGTGTGTGTGTGTGTGTGTGTGTGTGTGTGTGTGTGTGTGTGTGTGTGTTACCACAGGATATGTCTGTATAATGAGATTTGCCCTGCCTGTTCATAGAAGCGTGTGTTTTTTGGAACAAAGAGGACAGTTCTGGCTCTTTCTACGACCTCTGATCTCACATCCTCACGCGCAGGTAGGATTCCTGTCCATCTGGGTGAAACTATGACCCTCTGGGCAGGCATCCATCTTTGACACCCACTCAAACCAAAGGAACAGTACATAGGTAAAACGTTAGGACAGTGTGTTCTTTGGGCTGTGTTTGTCTATCAATCACTCAAAATGGCCGTGTTTCGTTTCCTAGCTTGATGCCACTGTCAACCAATCCTAGAACAATAGGTGACACCATTTGGTCGAACAAATCTTATCAAATAAGAATAAAACAAACATCTTTAACCCTGTTTCAACATTATATCTAATTCCATTATGACTTGCTTAAATGTGACATGAATTATTTCATCTTTAGCATTCTTTTTGTGGATGAAATGATGTTGTGATATACAGTTTTATTCCCCAGCCCGTCTAATCTGGAGCCGTTACCAGTAAAAAGTGAGAGGAACGAGTCCCAGAAAGGAGGAGATGGATCTAGAAGTTGCCGTGAAAATGCGGGAAGGCAAATGACAAATCACTTTCTGTGTCTGAATGAACTTAAATGAGCTTTGCTGGAAAAAGGAAATTAATTAACTTGTTTTAATTTATCACACACTCAATGATTTCCAGCCAGTATCCTCAAAAGGCCAGTGGACTTATACCTCCAAAATCTGCAAAGTATGATCTTTAAAATGTACTATGAATGCTTATATCCCTCCCTCTGACAGTGCAGATGCTTTTCTGCTTGCTCTTGCCTCTGCTTAATTTTATGCTGATTTTCTATTTTTCTTTTCTGAAAACTTTGAGCAGCGGCTCCTGGACACTTGACCATTGTTGCAAAAATAATGGACAAAGGCATGCTAACTCACAGCTAGTTAGCAGCTACAAGGATTGCAAGGAACATGAGGGCTGTGTACTGGGTAATAAATCTACAAGTGGTAGTCCTCCCTGGAAATGTCTGGGTGCAAAGCCTAAGAGTAAATCATTTCTGTGGGATTTGGGAGAAGGAATAACAGGCAGAGCCCAGCGCTCTGAAATCTGTGATGCGACCGGCTGGCCTGCATTGTTATCACCCAGGAAGAGTGCCTCTTCAACCCCTCTTCATAATAGGAAACATTTGTGGACAGCTGCTAAAGGGAGAATTACAAACAATCCTCCTAAACCACGAGTGTGCCAATCCAGAACAGATACGCTCCACTGACACAGAACCAGAGATCTCTTTCTGATGACCTGGATAACCTGTCCTCCTCACACAGTAGGGTAAGGACCAATAGCTACTCCAAAAGTAAAAGGCTAGAGGGAAAGCTAACGACTGGGCCTGAAACTCTGATTGTGGGTGACTCTGCTGTAAGAGATGTAAAAAGTCTGTGTAGTAAGAACAACACCAAAGTACTCTGTTTTCCCAAGGATATGGTCTCTGACTTGGCTGAGAAGATCCTGCATATTGGGGCTGAACATCCGACTGTGAAGAATGTGGTAC
The DNA here is from genome assembly GCF_949606895.1 of Notothenia rossii. Lineage (NCBI taxonomy): Eukaryota > Metazoa > Chordata > Actinopteri > Perciformes > Nototheniidae > Notothenia > Notothenia rossii. The sequence goes on from NC_136910.1 coordinate 37,923,067, forward strand.
TGCATATTGGAACAAATGATGTTGTGAAACAACAGTCAGAAGTGCTGAAAAAAGTATTTAAATGTCTGTTGGAAACTGTCAGCTCTCTAAATACGGAGGTGTTCATCAGTGGCCCTCTACCGTCAGTCAGTTGGCAGCATGTCCTTTACCGCCGCCCCTCCTCAACGTCGCCCACCACAATCACCGAAGCATAGGCGCGCACCATCACCCCCATCACCATGCCTACCACAATCATCCGGACCAAAACTTCCTCCCCCCCTTTCAAGACAACATCTGCTGTCTCCGAAGCCTGGTAAGAATGTTGGGGGAAAATAGGACCCAAATGCAGATTGAGGAGGGAAGCGGGTTTCAAAATGAAACAAAAGGCGAGCTTTATTTACAAAAGCTGACAAAACATGAATCCATGAACAGGTACTGTAGCACGAGGTAGCATCCAAACCAAAGGTGACTGTGACCAACATGAAGGGAGACATGAAAGACAAACAATTAACCAACACCGAACACAGGAAGAGACAAGACTAAACACAGGAAGGGGTAATCACGAGACGAGAAACGGCCGGGCAGGGAAGGAGAAACACAAGGGCAACAGGTGAACACAATCAGACACACCAGGGAAACTAACGACAGGGAAGAAGACAAGACACAGGGAGAACAGAATTGCAAAATAAAACCATGACAAGACAGACCAAACTAAAACCGTGACATAAAACTAAGATCGTGACAAATGTGTGTGTACAAAACACAAACTCTAACTGATATGTGCTGGGTCCAGGCTCTATATGGCACTATCAACTCTTTCCAGGACAAGGCGGAGCCCTGCCTGCCAGTAGCTTTGCCGATATCTGTGTTGATAGGTAATAGATTAAGAGTGGTGAATCAGCTTAGAAACAGGAAGCGCTCAATAGTTTGTGTGAGTTTATCACATTTAGAATTGATTATGTGTCAGCCACAGCTTGCCACAAATAATCTGACTGATAGTGTATTTAACAAACTTAAACTAGCTTTATTAAATGTCGGGTAAAACATTTTCAACCTGTTTAGCCCCGAGCCTGTTTTCCAAGTCTCAGGCTCGAAAATGACATTCCCAGAACAAATGACCATAACTACACTTCTAAAAGGGGAACATTTATAATCTTTTTTCTCAAAGCAATGATAAACCTGTGAGTTGGATGTAGAAGAGTCAGAATCAATATAGATTTATTTTAATTTTAAAGTAAATTCAGATTGAACATAGTAAAAAAATGTAAATGATTGTGTCCGTCCAAGAAAACCACACTACTTATAGTGAAAACTACCCTTGAATGATGGGATGGTAGACTAAAAGCTTTAGGAATCCAAACTATAACATATAATAAGTACCTTGTATCAATATTGATGCAAAACAAGTGAAATTTGATCTTTTTAGAGAGATTTAGCAAAAAGAAAACACTTCTGGGGTTATTTGGGTGAATTTGACCTATCTCTGGCCGCCCTTGGTCTATTTTGATGATTGACATCTCTTTTTAACCGCTAGAGCCAATGGAATCGAGGGAAAGTTCCACATACACACACACGTTACCAAATAAGGAGTGAGAGTGACGCGTAGCAAAAACCGGAGCTGCGACACACTCTGGTGGCTACCATTAGCAGCTAATATTTATTCTCCGATTTTTGCATAGAAATGGAATTATGGATTATCAATAATTTTTTCAAAATGACAGACACATTGGATTATCCTTCAGCCGCGTTTTTTCTCGTTTTAATGCCATTGAACACAACTTTTGATCAGAATAACAGCTAAAGGTGAGCATATCTCCGTGTTTTGCTACCTAAAGCTACGTCGTGTGTTGTCTGTATTTGCTTCCCCTGTCGCGAGTTCTGATTGCTCAGTGATGTTCCTTATACTTCTATAATCTGTGGAATCTCAGGATGTTAGCTAAGCTTGTTTGTGCAGATCCAATAAGTATATCGATCGATTTATACCTAGAGTTTTGTGCTACAGATGGAGCGATTCATTTCGGACAGTTTGAAACGCGAGGGCCGTGATTGGTACGTGATCTGCCCTCGCTCAAGGGAAAACCTCCAGCTTGACTTGAGACCGCCCCCGTGATAGATAAATGTATTTATAATGAAGCCAGCTGCAATGGATCATTGATCCACCAGGAGGTGCAGTGGGGTTCCACACTGGAGCTCATGTGAAATAAAGTCAGATACAATAAGCTGGATGTAAAGCGGAACTTTGTTAAGATCCATATGTCACGGATATCATACGCTGTGCTAAATAAGACACATGTAATCATTTACAAAACATCAACATGTTGTTATTTAACAAAATAATTTTGTTATTTGAAAAAAACGAACGGGAGGAAATGCAGCCCGGCTCTCGATTTTTAATCCTAATTTAATCATCATCTTCACCACGATCATTTATGTTTATGTTCGCCGAATTGACATGAAATCACTGACACATATGAATATACTGTATTCAACTTCATTAAAACGTTATTAACGTGCCTAAACTCAGTAATTCACCAAAAATATGTATATTTTAATGGAGTTTCGTCGGTCGATCAGGATCCCAAAGTGTAGCGGAGGGATCCTCATCTGGATGAAGGGTGTTATTTTCCCCATAAAGAACAAGTCGCTGCAAAGTATCCCGCTTATTACATGGCCACATTCTCAACAAAGTAACGACATGACTCCCAATATTAATTGAAATGCTTTTATGGATTTAGAAAATGTTTTTATTGATTTAAAAAATAGTTGTATGTATTGATTTAAATTCACATGCATCCGCTAAGAAAAATAGTCCGTTGTTACAGTTTTTTAAACAGTCTGAATGAAACGGCAGCTCTCAGCTGTGTATTTACACAACTAATGGCCCATCAACCACAGCTCTCTCCCCCCCTCCCCCCCTGATCTTTCTTCTCCAGCAGCTAAATGAACAGTAGGTTACTCTGAGTGACCATAGACTGTATGTGACAAGCTTACAGTTAGTGACGTAACAACACCATAAAAGCTGGTGGGTTGAAAGCAACACGGGAGGTAAAAATAACTACAATAATTGTGACTTATTTATTGTGGCTTTTATGTTTTTAGGTTTAACATTTTATGTAATTCAGGCTTATAGTTCACCCTTCTCTAAAAGCCTTCAACAATGACAATATTCATTGTAATTTAATAAATCCTTCCAACACACATTGTAAAAAATAGCGTAAGTTAAGAAATCATTTCAATATGTACATCTTCTGATGTAACAACAATAACATTATAAATAGTAACATAGCTGAACATGGTATTGCACATTTAGCTTTGAGTGTTACTGACCTGAGATGTTTTTATTACATGAATTAAGGTGACTGAGGCTTTTTAACATACAGGGATGCAAACTCATCAGGTATGAAAAAGGGGACAAGGATCCGAGCCCCCGGCTCCCCCACCCCACGGAATGACAGAGGATTTTAGCACTCAGAACAACTAAAGCAGCAGTGTTAATAATAACAGAAACGCCAAAGAGTCACATCTAATAGAAATATATAAAAGCATTTATTTCAAATTGTGGAGCAGTCAGTTTATAATTTTGGCAGCACTGTTGAGCATTTTGAAAATGTATTTTCAGGCCTCTGTGCAAGGCTTAAGTCTTTTTATCTTTATAGCCACATGGTGTACTGTAAAGTAACTAAGTTCATAAACTCAACAAGTACTAGACTTGGGCACAATTTTGAGATACTTGTACTTTATTTAAGTATTTCAATGTTTTGCTACTTTGTTCTTCTACTCCACTACAGTTCAGAGGTACATGGTGTACTTTGACTCCACTACATGTATTTAATACCTTTAGTTACTTCACAGATCTGGATTAATTAAGTGAAATATAATCAAGTGTTAAATCAGACTTTAGTTCCACCTGGAGTAAATCCACAAGCTACCCTGCAGTATACAAAGTCATTCAAACTAGCTGCACCTTTAGCAGCTTTGAGAACACTTTCATGATCAATCATTATAAAACATATCATATCTATTATTCTGAAATGGACCAATCTGCACAATGACTACTTTTACTGTCGCTACTTTCACTATATTTTGATGATAATACTTTTCTACTTTTACTTGAGGAACATTTTGAATGCAGGACTTTTACTGTAACAGAGTATACCTACACTCTGGGACTATTACTTTTACTCAAGTACAAGATCTGAGTACTTCTACTTTTACTCAAGTACAATACTTATACCACCTCTGTTTATAGCCTATGAAAAAAACTATTAGAAATAGAAGGCTAAAGCTAACGTTAGCAGATAGTGACAATGTATGCTAGCTAGCTAGCTCAACGATTCCTTAAATAATATTGCCACAGAAAAACTTTTCAGTTCACATCACGCTCTGCCGCTCCGACAGGGAGTTCTGCTCTGAACACCTGAACAGCCCGTTCTAACAGCTGTTCACCAGCGGTCCAGTCTGTGCCACAGTGACTCCGGACGCACAGTTAATATTAACGAACGCACCCGTAGGCAGTGTTGAAAGTGTGCCGGTCCTACCCGGTCCTTAGTACCGGTAAGAGATTTCCAGGCGGTCCGGAGGACCGGGAAGAATTGATAGCTCCACCCGTGGAATTTATACTACGAAGGGCAGATATTTTGGTTTGGATTACTGGTCTGGTCGCGTGTGTGTGTGTGTGTGTGTGTGTGTGTGTGTGTGTGTGTGTGTGTGTGTGTGTGTGTGTGTGTGTGTGTGTGTGTGTGTGTGTGTGTGTGTGTGTGTGTGTGTGTGTGTGTGTGTGTGTGTGTGTGTGTGTGTGTGTGTGTGTGTGTGTGTGTGTGTGTGTGTGTGTGTGTGTGTGTGTATTTTTGCGTTTGTGCGTATTGTGTTTGTGTCCCGGGGAAAACACTAACGAGAAACACCGGCTGCTGTTATGCCTGCTGTGACCTCAAGTTACTCCGTTCTTCGCTTGTAATTATGCCGTTACAAGCTTCTAAGTTGTATTTATCATCTGAATTTGCCGAAACAAGTTTCATATTCTGAAAGCCAAGACTTTGTTTATTAAACAAAACACCCGAACCCCGAAAAACAATTTTTTTTACGCAAATCCACGTTTATTTTGAAATGAGCCGTTGCGACTTCCGACTGATTTCGATAGAGCGGGTCACATATTAGCTTTTTCCCACTTGATCAGAATAGCGGGAGGAGAAAAGAATGGAGTGACTGAATGACAGCTAGAAAATTAGGCTACGTGGTAATTAAAGCAAAAATGCAAACGACGACTCTTTAGATGTTTAAGAGAAAGGAGAGAGATGAAGAAACTCAGAATGTGCTTAAAATTTGAAAAACAACGCCCACAGATGACACAGGTGATGATGCTTATTTAGCCCAGAGAATGGACATGAACATGGCCATGATGAATATAATAAGTTAGCTAACTAGCAAACTGTATCTCTATATGGGGTGCCCAACCAGTCGATCCCCAGTCGATCTCGAGATGTCTAAAAGTAGAACAACAATATTCAGTTAATGTCCTACAACAGGGGTGGCCAAACTTTTTGGTTCAGGGGCCACAATGATGTATCAATGTGACAGCCGGGCCGGGGGGCATTGTTTGGTTCCGTCTTGATTCATGTCGGGCTGAGGGTTGTTTTAATCTCATTCTCCCGCGCGCGGGGTGACGTCCACGCGCAGCTGCGACGACCAGGGAGGAAGGGACTTTTCGCGGCGCGCGCGGCGTGTGGACAGTGGGGGATAACATAAATAAAAATTGGATCGTTGTATTTTAGACTTTAAGGCTTTTTAAGATCAGCGCGGGAACCCTGGCTCATTTATACCAATATTGGACGGGCCACATTAAACACATCAACGGGGCGCATGTGGCCCGCGGGCCGTAGTTTGGCCACCTCCAGGCCCGGTTCTACGGGGGTGCATAAGGGTCCCAGTTGAATGTTAAGCAACCTCACTTGAAAAAGAGAAGGGAGTGAAAAATATTACATATACAATAACAATAATAATAATAATAATAGTAGTAGTAGTAATATGAAGAAGAAGAAGAAGAATATAGTTGAAAATAAAATAAACTGTAATTGTGTTCAAATATTGTGGTCAAATAACTATAGTTAATAACCCCCCCCCGTCAACGATCGCCGCCGTCTTGGTTAAAAAAAGATTGGGCACCCCTGCTCTATATAGTCAATGGCTATTTTACTCAGAACACAACATGTACACAGCATACTATTTTAACATTAAATATTTTGCTTTGATATCTTCTATTTTAATCTGCACATTGTGGCATACATTTTATTTTATTAGTATTTTAATTTATGTAACCAATATTCTGAAAATTCAAAGAAAGACAGAGACTTGTACATTTTTGACTGTCTGCTGAATTTAGTTATACATCTTTATTCTAATTTATAACAGTTGAGGCCCAGAGGGAGGAAGAGGAGACTCAGCCAGAAGAAGTGGCAGCAGGTCCCTCAGAAGCCACCATAGGTGATGCTAGCCCTACTGCATACCCTTCTATATGGAAAGAAGAACAATATGAACAGTTCAAACAGAAAAATGAATGGATGTATGCTCACAATGGAAGGCTAGGCTGTACCCCATGCCATGATGTGAAGGATCTGGGTGTCATGGCCTCCCGTGGTGTTAATATTGCTATTCAGTAGGCTGATGGAAAGATAATCCCAGCTGGTCCATCAAGGGATGTCCAGCTTTCATCACTGCGCAAAAAAATCCGTGAACACAAGAACTCTGCAGCACATAATGAAGCAGTCAAGATTATTCAGACAGCAAATAAAGATATTCTTCTGAACATGAACGCGAGTAGTCAGGAGTCTGTGTTTGAGTCTACTGCCAAGGTATTCATGACAACCTATTATGTGGCCAAGAACAACAAGCCTTTCACAGACTTTGAGATTCTGATTGACCTGCAGCATGCAAATTCTGCTGATTTGGGGCGTGTTTTGCATAGCAAAACTGTCTGTTGACATAATTGAGCATGTGTCATCACAGATGAAAAAGGAACTTCTAAAAAAGATAATAGAGACCAAAAGCAAAATCACAGTATTGGCTGATGAGTCAACCAGTGTTGGGCACAAATCAACACTAATTGTGTTCCTGAAGGCTAGTGTTGATGGAGACATGGAGCCCATTGCCTTTCCGTTGTACCTGGTTGAGCTGGATAGTATGTCTGCTCCTCATATCAAGGAACAGATTATGGGTTGCTTGCTTAAAAATGGCTTTACTGTTGAGTTGCTGAGAGAAATCCTCATTGGATTTTGCAGTGATGGGGCCAGTGTCATGCTGGGAGTGAAGTCAGGTGTTGGGAAGTTGCTCCAGGATGACTTCCCAGGCATCATACTATGGCACTGCCTTAATCACAGACTGGAGCTTGCTGTTGACCAGGCACTGGATGTGACAGGGGGAACAAAGGACTTCCAGGCATTCATGGACAGCCTATATTCATTATATAGCCAGTCACCAAAAAACATGCGGCAGCTGAGTGAATTTGCTCACAACCTGGACATCGCCCTCAGGAGGATTGGAAAAGTGTTCAGTGTTCGCTGGGTAGCTTCTTCATGGAGGGCAGTCTCTGCAGTTTGGTAGTCTTATCCAGTCTTGGCACAACATTTCCGTGAGGCATCAGAGGATGATACAAGGGACAGCAGAGAGAGGGCCAAATTCAAAGGTCTGCTTTCTAAGTTGTGCTGCATCAACTTCCTGAAAAGTCTTGCACTGATGGCAGATGTTCTGACTGAACTTAAGAACTTGTCAGAAATTCTTCAGAACAGGAAGACCACACTCCCAAAGGCCCATGACATCATGACGACGTATGTCAAACGCATAGAAAGTTTCAATTGCTACCCAGGACAACATGCAGTTGATGCCAGTCAGGCAGAGGAAGTGATGGAATTCAAGGGAGAGGATTTAAGAGTTGGCAGGTCTCCCATCATTGACTCTGCTCAGTTCATCCAAGCAGTGGCAGACAATATGAAAGAAAGACTCTTCACAACCACAGCAAACAGAGCACAGGCCAGTGTTGCAGCCAACCGAAAAGAGGCTTATAACAGCCTTATCAATCAAATGGCAGTCCTCAACCCTGACAACTGGGACCATGACAATCCTCGATTTGGAGATAATGAGGTGAGGGCTTTGTGTGATGTCCTACATGTGAACCAATAATAGGCCCATCTTGGATTCACAGAATACAAGGCCAGTGGAGGAAGAAACATTCCCAACAAAATGAAGAAGTTGCTCATGGCAGTGGCACTGTCTCCAAGCAATGCTGACTGTGAACGGGGGTTCAGCACAATGAATAACATCATAACTGAGTATAGGAGCAAACTTACAACAACAAATGCAGCAAATCTCCTCTTCATCAGCTCTGTGGGACCACCATGCAGACAGTGGGATCCACTGCCTTATGTGAAGACCTGGCTGGGCAAAGGAAGAAGAGCAGCCCACTCAACAAGCTGCATGGCTCGCCGGTACACAGAAGAGGAGAGCTACTTCAGCCCTCTGTGGAAAATGTGGAAAAGTGTGTAGTTTACCTCCCTCAACATGCCTTGCTAATGGTCTGTTAAGTTTTGACACAAGTTGTATGCACAATTGAAAATAAATAATTGACTATACATATTGTCAAGTGTTTCTAATTTCTACCCCATAAAGACATTACAAATTTGAAGTTTGTGTTCAGGGATGCATGAAGCTGGGGGCGGGAGGAGAACAATATGAACCAATGAAGGTCGGGGTAGCATTATAGTACCTGCAAGAAATTCAAACCACTTTCACCCCTGCCCGTAGGTAATGTAGCTGCTGAAGCTAGACCATCATCTCGGAGCAGCAGAGCCTTATTATACATCCATGAGCAGAGCCGACAGGAAGGAAGACTCGTGCACACAGCTCGTACTTCATTATAATATATATAAAAAAGAACACCATGCGTGTCATGATGGCACATAACAGCTCACGGCCGCAGATTACTCCGGGTCCCAGCCCCCCCCATACCCCAAAAATATTTGTATTGCAGATCTACATGAATCACACAAACGACTTATTTTGGATTCAAAACGGCGAATTTCGCCGAAAGGTGACAAGTTTGCATCACTGAACATAGACAGAGCACAACTGAAACATAACATCTGAAACGATGTAACAACATAATACACTTATTATTATTTATTTTTATTGATTTAAAAAATAGTTGTATGTATTGATTTAAGAAATAGTTGTATGTATTGATTTAAATTGACATGCATCCGCTAAGAAAAATAGTCCGTTGTTACAGTTTTTTAAACAGTCTGAATGAAACGGCAGCTCTCAGCTGTGTATTTACACAACTAATGGCCCATCAACCACAGCTCTCTCCCCCCCTCCCCCCTTGATCTTTCTTCTCCAGCAGCTAAATTAACGGTAGGTTACTCTGAGTGACAAGCTTACAGTTAGACACAACACTGTCATTGCAAGTGACCCTCAGTTAGTTGACTTTTATGTTCAACTGCTAAATTCGTTACTGATAAAAAAGGGCTTCTACTGTACCTAATTACCTTAACACTAGAACCGCCAGAGGTTTTTGTATAGGCCTACCTAAACCTGTCAAATCCCGCTATTAGAATGCAATTTTTAACAACAGGGTGCTACATAACACACTTTCAGGAAAAGTCAGGGACTGGGAGACTTTAATATTTTATTGAAAAAAAGTTACATTGCACACACACAACACACATCACACAAATTGACCCGATTGGCGGTTCTAGTATTAAATAAACTCACTAATTAATTAAACCAGTTCAATACGCATTATTCTTATTCTTATCATTCTTTATGAGCGCAGAAATAGTCTTAAAATCAGATCTGTTTTTTAAATGATATCTGACGGCAGGCAGTTAGCTCTGATCGCCTATGACAAATGCGCCGCACCTAATCGCTGGCCATTCAGCCACAGACACTGTTCGAAATGGGGGGGAGCTAGGAGGAGCTTGGCTCCCCCGAAGAGGGAGGGAGCTCCCCTGAAGGCTGACTTTGAGATAAATATGGGGAGCCCAAAACAGTCGTGCATATTTGTGTCACACAGATTAGAAATGTTGAGTTTCTGTAAATAACAGTTCTTGAAATAAATAATAGTTGTTGTTCATTACAGTTTCTGAATATTTGTTTTATATTTGTGAATATGTCTGGGTGTTGCCATCTGTATGTGGCGGCGCTGCATTCTTACTTACGTTGCTATGATTATGGCGGTGATGCCGGCGCGGTATTTGAAATGTTCATATTGATATTTTTTTAACTCTGGCTGTGTAATAAAAAAATATGGCAAAACAAAAACAGCCAAGCGTCACAGCTTTTGGATTCACAGGCAAAGAAGCGAAGGAGTCTAAAAATGACAACGTGAACGGAAAACAACTTTTAGTTGGCCGGCTGTAAGCGGCGTTAGGGTCGAGTTTGACAGCTCCACACCGAGGGAGAGGCCTGCCGATGCGGAGCCTGAAGAGGCTTCAACAACGGCCACATCCGCCGGCATAGTGACACCGTCTGTATTAGTAGAAGAGTGTTTTTATAGCAATTGATCGCATCCGCGCTGCTGCGCCAGTCAACAGAGCGTGCGTGTGACATATTTATTAGCAGGATGTGCTCTGAAAAATAGGGCTCCCCGAAAGCAAATGGGTAATTCGAAAACTGACAGAGCTCCCTCTATACAAATCCAACTGTAGAAGGTGTGAAAGCACCTATTGTTTTAAATAATGGTCAGAATGTGACCTGTGAGCCTTCTGAATTACCGTGGGACAGCACATTCTAAACTAAAATGTTCAATCAATAAAGTAACATCTTATCTTATCTTAATAATATCTTCATATTAATAATAATAATAAATCATACAGTATGTGTCCGAAAGGGAGCAGGAGGAAGCAAACACAAAAATATACTGCATATTAAAGCAAACGATTGTAAAGGTTAAAGTATGAGCATAACAAATAAAGAAGTGTAATGTAAACATTTACATTATAATTATGATTATTTAATATATAAAGACTATATATTATTGAATTACAAGATTAGATATACTTTAGTTGATCTAAAATATTGATGTGTTAAAATGCTCTTCAAAACACAACTGAAAGTCTATGAAACTTGTCTTTCTGTATTTGTGAATGAAGCGCCATCTCCTGGTTAAAACCTGAAATTGAAAATCTGGCAACGCCCTCTTGGAAAATAGTGGGAGGGCTTAACATTCCTCTATACTGGTCTTTGGCTGGTGGTAGGCAGGAAGCTGTAAGCTGGAGTCCTAAATTCAGTGCTCCATCTGTAAGTGCGTTAGCATGTTTTCGCTCAGGCCTCATTTAGACCTTTCTTGTGAGACTTGTGTTTTGTTTCGGTAAAAATGGTTCCTATCATCAGTTAGCTGAGTTTCTTCCCGTTAGGAGGGTATGACACATTCATCGTTTTTTTAATATTAAGAAGACCTGAGACAATGTTGTGAAAAAAAAAGACCCACCGAAGGGGTCTTTGGGGTTTAACAGGTCAATGATTTTATCACTGGGCACAATCTCGATTTTATGTTTTTAACGGAAACTTGGATTGAACAAAATAACAGTGCAGCTGTTCTTATCGAATCAACCCCTCCCAACTTTAGTTTTATGAGTCAGGAAAGAATGCTAAAGAAAGGATGTGGAGTTGCTATTTTGTTCAATGATTCCCTTCAATGCAGGAAGACATCTTATGGGAACTTTGCTTCTTTTGAATATGTGGCCCTTCAGCTGAAATACTCCTCTCGAGCTCTGTTCCTAAATATCTATAGACCCCCCAAATACTGTGCAAGCTTTTTTGATGACTTTACTGAACTGCTGTCTATAGTGTGTATTGACTTTGACCGTCTAGTCATTGTTGGTCATTTTAACATCCATTTTGACAACCCCCAGGACAGAGGGGCTAAATAACTGTTTTGTGTTCTTGATAACTATGGACTGACTCAGCATGTGACTGAGCCCACGCACAATAAAGGGCACACTCTGGACTTAATTATCTCAAAGGGTCTGAATATCTCTAATGTTGTGGTGACTGATGTTGCACTCTCTGATCATTCCTGTGTTTTCTTTGAGAGCTCCATTTCTGTTCGCAAAAATGTTCAAAAAGAGGTAACCACAGAGCGATATTTAACTGAAAGTACTAGGGAAATGTTTACTCAGAATTTTTCTTCCACACTTGCCCCTGCTAAAATCTCAGTGAATGAGCTAGTAGATCATTTTAATTCAAAAATGTTAAATGATATAGATGCCATTGCTCCAACTAGGGTCAAGGAAGCAACTGGGAAGAAAATATCTCCATGGAGAAAGGCCATGACCGTGAGAATAGACAAAGCGTCGAAAAACTGAACGCAGGTGGCGAAAAACAAATCTCCAGGTTCACTTTGAAATCTATAAAGAGAGACTTGGCTTTTATCATTTGGAATTGAAAATTGCCCGACAGTCTTTGTTCTCTGATATCAGTGCCAAAAACAAAAACAACGCAAGTGCCTTGTTTGCTACCGCCGACAGACTAACTAACCCCCCAGTGTCAGTAGCCTCTGAATTTCTATCCACCAGGGCGTGCAAAGAATTTGCCTCCTTCTTCACTGACAAGATTCAGAAAATCAGACAAGCAGTCAGTACCTCTGCATCAGGTACAGTAAATGTGTTGTCCCTATGTCCACCTAAAATCAATTCAAACACCATGACACAATTCCATCAGACTCTAACAACCTAGAGGAGATTATACAACTTCTGAAATCCTCCTCCTGCTGCCTTGATATTATTCCAACAGGGTTTTTCAAAAATGTTTTTCCTTGCATGGCCTCAGATATACTTCATATAGTAAACAAGTCTCTTCACTCAGGTGTTTTTCCACAGGCCCTGAAAACTGCAGTCATTAAACCGCTTTTAAAAAAGAACAATCTAGATGCTTCAGTAATGAACAATTACATATCAAACCTGCCATTTCTAGGTAAAATCATTGAAAAAGTTGTTTTTCAACAGTTGAGTAATTTCATGCATTTAAATAACTTTTTGGACGTGTTCCAGTCAGGATTAAGTGCATTGAACAAATCAATGACTGGATGTGTCAGAACTTTCTCCAATTAAACAAAGATAAAACTGAGGTAATGGTTTTTGGAGCCAAGGCAGAACGTATAAAAGTTAGCGCTGAGCTTCAGTCTGCAAGGTTCAAAACAACAGGTAAAGCCAGAAATCTAGGTGTAGTCATGGACTCTGACCTGAGTTTCAACAGTCACATTAAAACAGTTACTAAATCAGCTTACTATCACCTACTGTAAAGAACATATCTAGGATTAAAAGACTAATGTCACAGCAGGATTTGGAAAAATGTGTCCATGCTTTTACCTTCAGTAGACTGGACTACTGTAATGGTGTCTTCACAGGTCTCACTAAAAAATCTATTAGAAAGCTGCAGCTGATTCAGAACACCGCTGCTCGTGTCCTCACTAACACTAAGAAAGTGGATCACATCACTCCAGTTCTGAAGTCTTTACACTGGCTTCCTGTGTGTCAAAGAATATATTTCAAAATACTGCTGCTGTTTATAAAGCACTGAATGGTTTAGGCCCAAAATACATTTCTGATCTTCTGCTAAATTATGAACCATCCAGATCTCTCAGGTCTTCAGGGACTGGTCAGCTTTCTGTCCCCAGAGTCAGAACTAAACATGGAGAAGCAGCGTTCAGTTATTATGCTCCAAATATCTGGAACAAACTCCCAGAAACCTGCAGGTCCCCTGCAACTCTGACTACTTTTAAATCCAGGCTAAAGACTTTTCTTTTTGCTGCTGCTTTTCATTGAAACTGAGCGGTTGTGTTTCGTTTTTGGTTAATGAACATTTGGGGCTAGTAACCCCAGGGAATCAGTGTCTGGGGACTTTGCCATGGCTGGTTTTCTCTGTGTATGCTGCTCGGGACGTATGTGCCATACAAGCGTGCACAGCTCATGTTCGGAGAAACCTTAAAGAAAGGCATCAGTAAAGTGGAACTTCTGTGTGAACTATTCATATCTTAAACTGCACTCTAACTTTTTTTCTTTTAATGTTTATTTTGTATCTTTTCTTTTTAATGACTGTTTTTAAATGCCTTTTTCCGAATGTCTTTCATTTTTGTAAAGCACCTAGAATTGCCTTGTGTTGAAAGGTGCTATATAAATAAACTTGCTTTGCCTTGCCTTGATTAGAATATTATACTGTACAGTTGTACAAATATATATTAATAAAAAAATTGCGTAATTACAAGTGTCACCTTTAATATCTAGCAATCACCCATTTATTTGTTTTATATTAATTGCTGCAGCTTTAAAGCAAATTAAAGTATCCCTATGCATACCTTTTTATTTGTATGCATGATACACCAAAAAAAAGCCTGCATAAAAATGACAAATCTCATAAACTAAGCAGTGAACAACCTATTACGCTTTAAATTATATCTATAAGTCCATACAATTAAAATAAAAAAATACATTGCTGACATTTTAACAAGAGTAATGCTTCTTTTGTGAGCTTTGCGAGCCGATTTTCTTCTCCCATTTGAGGCACCATCATCACCCAGGACCTCAAATGGGAGCAGAACATCGGCTCCCTCACCAAAGAAGCCCAGCAGAGAATGTTCTTCCTGAGGCAGCTGAAGAAATTCAACCTGCCAAAGACGATGATGGTGAACTTCTACACCTCCATCATGGAGTCCATCCTCACCTCCTCCATCACCATCTGGTACGCAGCAGCCACAGCCAAGGATAAGGGCAGGCTGCAGCGGGTCTTCCACTCTGCAGAGAAGGTGATCGGCTGCAGTCTGCCATCCCTCCACGACCTGCATGCCTCCAGGACCCTGAGGCGGTCAGGGAAGATAGTGGCAGACCCCTCCCACCCTGGACGCTGTTCACCCCCCTCCCCTCTAGCAGGAGGCTGCGCTCCATCAGGACCAAAATCTCTCGCCGCCTTTCTTCCCCTCCGCTACTGGCCTCTTAAACAAGGCCCGGCCCCCCCACTAACACTTTACCTCAGCCACTCTATAGACTCTATGCATCACATTAATGCACACAATGCACAACAATATTTTGTATTACAGCTGATTTTTATTCCATATTTTATTCCTCCATTCCATTCCATTTCAATGTAAATACTGTTATATTTGACTTTATATTCATTATTTTTAATGTTTTCTAGTTCTCTACCTGTGTTTTTAATTATTGCTTTCATGCAAATTCCTCGTACGTGTAAACCTACCTGGTAATAAACCTGATTCTGATTCTGATTTAAATTAGCTTATTTTGCTATCTAAGTGTTTTTGTGTTTGTGGTTGCAACAAACAAGAAGAATAATCATGTTTGCTTTTTTAGTAAACTGTTAGTCACCTTCTTCTGAATCCTAGTCAGTCCCTCCCTCTACAATCCTGCGGTTGTACTTCTGATTGCTTGTTTATTGCTCATGGCTTAATATGAAAAAGAATGTAGTCCCGAAGGCTTCATATTACGTAAATTCTCATGTTTTAGGATTTTTTTCTTTTCATTAATACATGTTTAACTTCCTTATAGTGACTACAGTATGTTGCTCAATACAGAACATTTGTGCTGAAATTAAACTCCAATTTGACATTTAAAGAGTTCAACTGCAACGAAACTGCTGAGGCTAACAAGGTGAATAAAAAGGATCGGTTACAGAACACCCACAGTCTGTGGGAAAAAAAGACAGTTGAATCGTCAGATAGATGCATGTGTGATTATTTTCATGTCTCCTCTTCAGAACATGGGGGCGGTTGGGGCCTGCAGGCACAGTGACGAAATATGTGCAGACACAAATAAAGCACTTCCTGTTTGAGGCGGGCAGCTCGAACAGGCGGCTTCCTGATCCTCACACCAGCCCAGGCCAGGTTCAACTCGTAAAATGAACACAAGATGAAGAGCGAGGCTGAGCAGAGCGTCATCCATCCTCATCACTGAGGCCGCTTTTACAAAAACAAGCTAGTGAATCCAAGAAAAGGGCAGGAGGCTCTGGTTCTGCCTCAGTGAAGGTGGACTGGCAGCTGAGCGGTGTGGCTTCACGCTCCATCAACAAGTTCTGAGCTCTTTCAAAAACAGAACTGGCTCTCCCTTCACTCAGTCATGGTTGCAACATTATACAAGAAAAACACGCTTCTTTCTGCGATTTCTGTTGTTTTAAACTCGAGCGCAGCAATTACAGGATCCACAGAACAATAATCGCTGGGTGGTTTGATAATCCATAAATTGTTCAAGTCATTTTTTGTGCAGAAACGGCAAAAAGGTGCTCATTTCAGGTTCTCTGATATCCAAATTAGCTTTCTTCTGATTAATGTTACATCAAAATTAATATATTTGGGTTTCAAACAGACAAATACATCACCTTGGAGAAACTGAGATGGACATTTCTCACTATTCCCTGACATTTTAAAGACAGAGAAATGACTATTGGTGATACTTAGCACAGACATTAAACAGAAAGAAAGATAAATAAAAGTTAATGATGGCGAACAAAAACAAGCTTTCAAGGAAAAACACATTTCACGTCGAGTAGAAGAAAGAAATCAAATGCTTTTTTATCGCTACTAAAGCAGTTGATATTAAAAAATGTTATTAATTGCAGCCTTTTTTTAAACATATACACTGTTTGTGTATATGCTAATCTCCCTGCTGTGCTTCAGCTACATGCATGTCTGAGCTCATAGAGACTGAAAGTCTGCAGAGCACCTGCTCGTTCTCACAGTCTGTTGGAATTCAAATGAACAGAGTGAAACTGTGACACAAGTTTCACCTGCTGAAAATTACTTATCTGCACACACGTAAGGGAATAAGACAGTGTAAATTAATTCAATTACACCCCTTATACTATTTTCTTCCTCTTGTGTAGCTTTGCAACACATACAATTGTACACAAAATGACTTTGACATTTGTAAATGTCAAACACAAGTGTAACTAATCAGCATTAGTGCCTCCTGTCAACAGGTACATGGTTACTGCATTGTAATCACCTGACACTTCTCCTGTCATGACAGGTCACAATGTTCACTGAGAAATGACTTGAGAAAAAGGAGTATTTTGATTTCTGTCATGCTCACACACGTGGGATTTGAAGGCTGCGGCAGATATGGAAGTGAAATATTTTTTATAAAAATCCCACGTAGGAGGAGTTCCATTTTGATGTATTGAGCAAAGGTTTCACATCCCTGTTTGCACTCGGATCATGAACTTTGGACCTTTTTTCAGCCTTCCATAACACATACTTGAAGAAGAAACCGAAAACAATGGTTAGTTTTCTATAAATCTTTTGGTAGTTTTTGGCAACTTTAAGATCTCCTCACTCCACTCATTAACTAGCACAGGTGAATTAAATAAAGCTGGTTAGTGGCAGCCTTTAAAGCGTGTCCTTTGTTCACTCCACTTGCTTTTAA
This sequence comes from Notothenia rossii, assembly GCF_949606895.1. Taxonomy (NCBI): domain Eukaryota; kingdom Metazoa; phylum Chordata; class Actinopteri; order Perciformes; family Nototheniidae; genus Notothenia; species Notothenia rossii. The sequence continues at coordinate 37,940,463 of NC_136910.1, forward strand.
CGGTAGAACTAATATTCTTCTGCTTTTTGTCTCCCCTGCACCTGCCAGTTATCTTCCCCTTTTCAGTGTTGTGACTCCAAACCAAACACAGATTTAAGATAATGATAACGTTGATAACAAACAGGATGAACAACAGAAGGGAAATGAACTAAAGCAGCATGAAGATTTGACTGCGATGTTTGGTTCCAGTTCGGCCGTTACAGCAACCACGATAAGATTTCCATCAAGAAACACCACATTTATATCTCAGAAAAAACTATTAAAACCAAAAAGATAGGATACAACAACAAAAAAGATTAATACATACCATAAGTTAAAAGAGACTGTATTAAAATGAGTTTCAAAGCATAAATAAACTAAATAGTGTATTTTCAGATGTGTTTGTGTGTGAGCGAAGTGATTGTGTATATAGGTTCCTTTAGAACAAATATAGAAACAAGTCTTTCTATGAGAACTCCATCTCTCTTATAGCCATTCTGACAGATTCTATACCTTAGAGTGATGAAATGTAGGATACGGAGCAGGCATAGCTCTCAATGTAATCCTACATGTTTCAGTGTTTCCACATTCCTTCTTCCATCTCATCAATCTTGTGTGTGCACGCTTCAACTCATACTCTCCTCACCTTAAAACCGCTCGTGGAAAGACTCATGTTACACCACTTTGGATAATGTTTGGCTTGTTGGGGAGTCCTTAAGTTAAAGAGGCCCTATTGTGCTTCTTGGGTCTTTCTCTTTCCTGTAGTGTGTTCTATACTGTAGGTGTTAGTGCATCTAAATGGTCTGCAAAGGCTACAATCCCTGTGTTCCCTCCAGAGGGGGTTTCTCTCCCACGCACTCCAAATAAATGGTCTTGTCTTTGATAGCCTAAACTAATGACTCTTTTAGATAATATTACTACCATGCGAACTTTTCCCAAGCACCAAGTCCTAAGAGAGACAGCTTTGGGCCTTTTCATTTTTTGGGCAGTTGCGAGACAACATTCCTGAGCCCTGTGGCATGTCTGTGGGGCTTGGGAATCTTCACCAGATATCTTAAAGCAATGAATAATACAAATAAAGGTCTCTACACAGGGTAAAAAGCAAATAGGAAAAGTATCCCTGTCAAAATGGCTGATATTCCTAGTTCCTAGTGCCAAGAATGTAAGATTGTCTGTGCCTTATCACTTTTGTTCTTAAAATCCCAGAACCATTGCCCACAAGCCCCGACCACTCATTCCCCATGCTCTGTTCCGGTGTCTGATTAATGAATCCCACTGCTTTTCCCGGAAAGACTCTCACTTTATGGCTGCTTAAGGTTATGCAGTGATTTGAAGTAGTTGTGGTCAGCCTTGCCAATTGGTCAGAGCCTAGGATCTGCACTCTCTGGTTCCATATTTAGTATAAAATATGCCGCCTTGGAATACCACAGTGGAGTTGGTTTTAAGTTTGATATTCTGCAGACTTTCACTCTGAATCCAGTGGTGTCTTGCAACTCAGTTTCACAGTCAGAGGAGGGGAAATGTAAAGCTTTACATAACATAATCAGAATATGGACCAAATCACACTTAAAAGGACGTAAAATGTGAAAAATAAGGGAGTCAAGTTTTAAATGGAATCACTGCTTCCAGCATAGGAATAGTTTTGGGCACATTACGCTCTGTAAAAAACCTAACTTTTGTGTTGATTTAATGTTTGTAATATGGAAGAAAAAAAACAGTCTAATGAGGCTGATGCTGTTATACGCAGATATATGACCACCCACTTCTGCTGCTTCGGAGAATCTATTGAAGGGGATGTGCATGTTTATTAGCAAGAGTGGAACGGAAAGAATTGCTCCCTAAAAGGGCTTTAAAACAGATTAATTCATAAGCCTGACTTTGTAAATGCTACAAACATAATGGTAATACGACAATGGTTTGTTTGCATATGTCTTCAAATTAAACAGAGCTGTATGCCCTGGGCAGTGATGGATGCTGAACATTTAGTGCTGGATTTTTACACATGTTGTTTTTTCAGTGTATTCTAGGTCCTCTAAAAGCTGATATAAAGAATACATGCCTGATGATTTAGATTTAACATCTGTAACATTGATCATAGAAAACATGAAATAATGCAATTTTAAAAGTATTTTCTAAATAGTATATTTCTATACTTTCTTGTCAATATGGTGCATGTAAACCAATATGAATCCAATCTTTACTAAGTGAAAAATGATGCAAACGTAGTACAGACAAATATTTCTGTGTTAGTCAGTGATTGTGGAAAAACGAAAGGCTTAAAAATACAAAAAATAATATTAAGAGTAACAGGACATTTTGAGATAGTTGCTAAAGTCAACTTCAGATTACTTTATTGTTCATTGCATAAGATGGAACATTTCTCTTTGGCACAGGCAAATAAAACCACTCTCACCAAACCCAGCACAACACACAGTTCAGACTGAATCACACTGTTGTTCAGCAGCTCTTATACCATATTTATCACGGTGGCATTGATACCAGCTAGAGGTTTTGCATGTATTTGGACACAAATGATTTTCTCAATATGAAATGTTGACATAATAATGGTGCAAGGTAAAAAAAAATGTCATAGCAATTCATCCAATAGTTCTTCGAGACACGTCAACCTTATTTATGATTTATGAACCTCATTGATGAAAGAGAAAAATATGACTTCTTTGGAACAGGAATTCCTGTACATAAATATCTTTCCAGAAGTTGTTCAGATGTTTTTGGCCGAAGAAAGGAACCATTGCGGTTGTCATAGAGATACGCCGCTATAATGTGGATAAAAGTATTGTGACGGCTACAAGTGTAGAATTTAAAATAATGTAATATTTGTGAGAATTGTAAGTAGAAATTAGGACGTTTTTATTCCAGGAATGATGCGTTTGCAGTATAATGAAAAATGAAAAACCTAAGTATTCAGTATTGTTTGGATCACAAACATAATTCAAGGCGGCACCATCTGCTGAATATCAGTTTCAGCACAATCCAACCCAAATGGTAATTACTGTGATTTATCTTATCAACAAGAGCCTTTTTAATTCTTGTGCCATATCCTTCTGGGATTGCTTAAGTGTGGAAAAGTCTCAAACAGACCATTTAAAGCAGCTGCAACTTGTATTAACAAGAATGAAACTACAGAAAAAAAAGGATTTCTGTTTGAGTTCAGGAAAGGGTAAAAGGAGATGAAGAGGATATAATGATGATACGTTTTTCTCCGGAAAAGGAGAGGAAATTGATGCAACAATCATGAGCTGGAGGTAAATTGTTATATATTGGAGAGAGTAGACTGATCGGGTTTATTTAGCAGAAAATAGCACTTTTAATTAAACCTTTGGAAAGTACCCGTTTTATCCATCTATCAGCCAGCAATCACTTTCATATGGAACCACTCGTTTTCTTTCGTCAGTAACATTAAATCCACATACTTTCCACCTAATGGCCCTTTGTAGAGCTAATTTATGCATGTTTGCAGATTGGTGGTGGGATGATCAAATCAAAAAATGGTGTTGCTATGATAACCAGTCTAGACATGGGAGGTAATATATGCCCCATACACATTTATGTGACATAGAAAGGATGTAGGTGGGAAGATACGTTCTGGAGATGAGCCACATAATGAGGAATTTACTGCAGAGATAAAATCACTTCTGGTGAAATAACCTAGAAATGTAACTTATTCCAACATGTTGAAACACTTCTTTCCATGTGTGTTGAACCACATCAATGTGAAACTAAATGAAATAATGTGTTCCTCTGAAAACATTAGTGATTGCCAAATCAAGATGCAGACTGTGTGGGAAATTATTTACAAATGGATACATTTAATTTCCAACAATGTTGTTAAAATAAAAAGTAACCAAACTGCAATATCACTGCAGACAAATCCAGCTATTTATTTATGATCATATTCTTAGACATTTTTACCGGCATCTTTTTCTGCTTTGAACCCTAAGTAATTATGACTGTTTACAATAATGAGAGGAACATATAGTGGCATAAAAAGTTAAAAAGCCTTTTTTTTTACAACATAGACATGATGCGCTGACATTGTTTTTGTTTTTTCTTACAAAGGTTTAAAACTGAGTGAAATTACTTGGAAATATCATAATTGGCCACCATGGCCAGAGCTTTTCGAATTCTACAAATGCTGAGGAACAGTTCTTCAATGCTTCCTTTCTCATCTCCTTAAGCATGGGAACACTCACAGTACCATTTTATTTACCAAAGGAAGTAAGATAATGTCCTCCCACAACTTCCTTGTCAGCTAATTTAAAAGCAACTCCCAATTCATCCATTAATAACTGCTGGCTTTATATAAGTATCAAGCTTCTCATAGCTCTCCACAAACAAGTAAAAAAACAAATAAACTGGGGTGGGATGGCAGTATTTCTTGGTTAAATGCATTTCAATCAATCAATCAATCAATCAATCAATCAATCAATCAACAACTTCATTAATCCCACAAGGGGCAATTGGTCATGAGCAGCAGTTTATGTCTTGTACACAGGCAGGAGTATACAGGAAGAAAACACACAGATACACCCGGAGCACAGATGTGGATCATTCCAATTTATACTATAAATAGTTCATAGCATCACAATAATAAATAAATAAATAAATAATCAAGTTAAAAGCCTTTCAAGAATTTAAAAGTTTGAGTGCAGAAGGGATGAATGATTTTGAAAGGCGATAGTCTTTAGAGCAGGTAGAGCATATCTTCGCCCTGATGGCAACAGACGAAATTCATGTGAAAGAACATGACCTGGAGAGTTCAGAATGCTCTCTGCTTTCCGCAGAATCTGCTTTCTAATTTCTGCAGTCTTTTCCCCAAACTGTTGTTTATACCTTTTGTTTTTTGTACAGATAAAAAATCAACACCATGCTTTACAGGTGTTGATCTGCACATTCTGTTATTTTTCACCCTGTTTCCATTCTTTATGCTAAGCTAAGCTGACCGGCTAACCCTCTGCAAGAACACAAGTATGCATATTCCAGTACAGTAAATTATTTTCCACATGTTCTATCACCAGCACAAATATATTTTTGGAGGAATCTTATATATTATTGTCAGTATAAAGGTGTTATCTACAAAAAGTGTTACCGGCAGCACTTTAATCACCCTCATATGATATTAAAAAGGAGTGATCGTTGCTAAACCCTGCAGCAGATAGTGTCAGTTATGCTGAGCTACTGTTTCTTGTTTCCGTGGGAGTTGAGCGGCATTTTGCCTGACCCCGGCCGGACTACGTCTGTGATGCAAGCCCCTGTCCCTTACTGACCGGGGCCAAATAATTACTGTGTGGTCTGTATAAGTAAATGCTTTCCCAGAGAAAGGGAAGACACTAAAGTCTACATCTAAAGCCACAGATGTGTGACTTCTCCGTGTCCTAATTTGTGTTTTAATTTCTTCATTTGCACCGCTGTCTCAGAGGAGTGAGACTCTGTGGGATTGTTGAGAGAGCGTTTAGTTTCCATCTCTGTGAGAGGCTCTCTGCCATGTGTAATGCCCCTGGAATGACAGGACAGCTGTATTGCAACAACAAGTCCTTTAAAACTCTCTAACACCGTCCACCACATGTTGTCTCTTTACATTGCAAACACAATGCCCAGACGTATTTATTAATCTGAATGTGTTTTACATCTGAAAGCATCAAGCTGTTTGGTTTGAGAAGTCGGAAACACATGCAGGTTCTTCCAAGCAACTGTGTATCAAAACCAGAGATCTGCAAACCATCTATGCAACATCATCAATGAGATACTAAACAGCACTTGTTCCTGGAATAAGATAAATGGGGGAGCAATTGGGATGTTGTTTTAATCTTTTTTTTATAAATGCAATATGCAGAAGCTCAGATCATATCGCTTTTGATAGAAATAATGGGGGGAAACACAGATAAGCCGTCATTTATTATAAAACCCTATAGTAATTATCTTTTTGGCTTCCTTTTGAGACTAGATGGGAAGTGAGATTAGATACTTGTTGACCGTCTTTGCACGACAACATCTCGCTCCCTTGAGACGTAGTCTTCGTGATGGATTTCGCCCTGAAGATTTCAAAAACATTCCCAAGCATGCTTTGTCCTCTTGGCCTTCTTTAAGTGCTGGCTTTACTTGGTTTGGTAAACACTGTGCCCAACAACCGCTGTTTGCTTTGAAAGGAGATTAGGCCAGTCACAGGCTGGCAAACCTGTTGGCAGAAGACACAAACACTGAGCAGGCCTGAGGAGAACACACTCTGCACACACACACCAGGGCTGTTTGAAAAGGAGAGACCAGAGGACATACAGAGATTAACCTTTGACATTCAAGGCATTGAGATGAAATATTGAGAAAAGCAACAACAGTGATTTACAGGATCAAATACTTTACATGCATTACCACTGTAAGGACAGCAGCTACCTTTGCAATGTACAGTATATGCACGAGGATTGGGAGGGTTACTTTAAAGGGTCCCTCTTCTGCTCATGTTCAGGTTCATATTAGTACAGTATTTAGTGCCTCTACTGTGACATGTCTCCATGCTTTAATGTTCAAAAAGCTTTTTTCTCTTACTGTCTGTGTTGCAGCACCTCTTTTCACCCTCTGTCTGAAACCAGAACCCAGTCTGCTCTGATTGGTTAGCTGGCCAGCTCTGTTGGGATTGGTCAACTGCTTAGAGATGTCCCACCCCTTAGCCTATCACGTACAATGTGTTGGAGCACTAGCCAATACGAGCCAGGTGTTGTTACATAGTGATGTCACTATAATAATAATAATAATAATAGATTTATTTTGTTAAACGCTTTTACAGGTGCTCAAAGACGCTTTATAGATATAGTGAAAAGAAAAGAACAACAAATACATATATATAGTTAAAGTTAAAGTCAAATAATAGAAAAACAATCACACATTGAAAGCCAGATTGAAGAGGTGAGTTTTTGTGAGTTTTTTGAAGGTGGTGAGGTCGGTGCAGTCTCTGATGGGTTGTGGGAGTGAGTTCCAGAGGGAGGGGGCAGCGGCGGAGAAGGCTCTGTCCCCCGAGTTCCGGTGATTGGTGTGGGTGGGGATGGATAGGAGGTTGGCTTCTGATGAGCGGAGGCAGCGGGAAGGGGTGTGGTGGTGCAGCAGGTCTGTGAGGTAGGGGGGGGGCCTGGTTGTTGAGGGCTTTGTGAGTAATCAGGAGGACTTTGAAGTGGATTCTTTGACGGACGGGGAGCCAGTGGAGGTTCTGGAGGACGGGAGTGATGTGGTCTCGGGAGCGGGTGAGGAGGCGGGCAGCAGAGTTCTGGATATGTTGGAGTTTATTGAGGAGGTTGGATGGTATGCCATAGAGGATGCTATTGCAGTAGTCGAGTCGTGATGTGATGAATGCATGAATCAGGGTTTCAGCAGCAGAGGAGGAGAGTGATGGGCGGAGACGGGCAATGTTTTTGAGGTGGATGTGATTGATGTGGTGATTGAATTTGAGCTGACTGTCGAAGATGACTCCGAGGTTGCGGATGTGAGGGGGGGGGGATAGAGTGTGGCTGTCAATGTTAAAGTTGAAATTCTGGATGGCTTTGGTATGGGATGGGGGGCCGATGATGATGATGTTTTTTTTGCATCCATGCTTTTATTTCTGAGAGACAGTTGTTGAGAGTGGAGTGTGTTGTGGGGGTGATGGTTCTAAAAGTAAACAAAGGAGTCCAATGGAAACGAGTTTCTCTCCCTCTGGAGGGAACACAGGGATTTGAGCCTTTGCAGACCATTTACATGCACAAAAACCTATATAACAGGAAAGGGAAATACCCCAAAAAGGTTAAAAGGTCTCTTTAAGGGATTCAGATGGCCTTCTATACTTTTTTTTAAAGGGTGGTGTTACTGGAAATACTTGTTTGTCCGTCCTGTAACTTTGCCATATGTGCAGCCATGTGTTTGTTTCTAGTTGAACCTTTTTCGAGGACAACATTTCCAGTAAAGGCTACAGAAACTTCACCGCTATCATCAGCCTCATGTCACTGAGTCCTGAGACCATGTGTGGTGACTGCATCATCAGATAGTCTAACAGAGAGACCTCTCTGCTCACGTCTGCTTTAATCGGTCACTGAGGAAAATATTGCTCAATAATCATCAGCAGCATCACAATCTGTTACTGATTCACCTGATGAGCGTAACAGTCATTAATGTTTGACAGACTTTCTCATGTCTCGATATGTGGCTTAAAAAACTGGAAAATACACATTACTGTAATTTCCCTGCAAAAGGGAAAGGGCTACATTTGCATTCACAAACGTGAGTATGTTTTATAAATACTGCATGTCCTTCCATGTTCCTCCATCAACATGATGCTGCTGTAACCCACCTATTAGGAAAACCCTGGGGAAGTTTAGGGAAAGTCATGAATGAGTGTCAATATTTTACTTTTTAATATAAAATATATTTTAAGCATTTTAGCTTTGCTTGAAAACACTCACTGGTTTTATTTTAAAGCCCATAATAAGGCCACAACATTCTCCAATGATTGAGAAAACGTTAAAACCTTTCTACATCTTAGCTTTTGTCACACATTAATGATGAAGAAAATAAGTTTTAAACAGTATTTTATTATACTTTTAGATTATTCTACAGGTCTTGTCTTTACAAATATCTAACTGTATACTTTATTAACAGTATTAATGATACTTTATTGTAGTATTAGTGCATAAAAAGGCAAGATAATGACAGTGATATGTTTTGGTTAAACCCACATTGTCAGATGTTGTGGTCACTTAGGGGCAGAAGAACAAGCTGTAAACAGAAAATTGAAATATGATAAGTTGATGAGCTCAGCAAAATCCATAATTTAGGTTGGATGTGGGAATACACTCCTCTTTATCTGATATTTAGTCCCCATTCACATAGATAAGTTAAGTGCAAAATGTAGGGCTAATATTGCATTAGGGTGCCTGTTGCTCCTTTATAAAAGTATACTTGTATTAAAAATGGTCCCTTATTATTATATGTATAGTTTTATCAGGTACAACAGCAGCATCTTCTCTGCCAAAGTGAACTTAAGACTGTGTGGGAAACACAGTCTTAAGTTTTTTCTAAAGTTTTGTGATAAAACAACAGACAATCTTCAGGATTTCTTCAGAACAAAACTATTTCAAATTCACAAAGACATGTATTTTAAGTAAACTGAAGACAAAACTTTAAAACTACATACAAATAAACAGAAAAATTAAAACGAAATTTACAAAAAGAGCCGTTGATGACTGTTATTGTCACATTTCATTTTGGCGCCAATAAGCTGTAACTATTGTGAAAGCACTGCATTTTTAAATAAATGAACATACCAGTCATACTGATACATGTCTATACTATTTCATAGAGCAGGTCAAAATTAAGTCAGGCAAAGGAGTGTGTGGCGTGTGTGTGAGCATGTGTTTGTAGTTAGGAGTTTTGGATGAACATCAGTTGACCTGGTGGTGGATAAGGAACAGTTGAGGAGTGATGGAAGAGAACAGCACAGTTTGGAGAGTCTCCTCTGAACAGAACGACATGTTCAGAGCTGACCACAGGAAGGAGCGCTCTGATAACCAGAGAAGCCTCTGCCTTCCACTGGGAACATGGAGGGCTGCATTTCTACATTTTCCCTTAATGGGAAATACTCAGTTGATTAATTATGTTTTGAAAGTGGCCCTTTTTATACCACTTGATTTATTATTAATAGCACATAAAAAATAACCTTCAAACAGACAGTAGAATGTGCAAGCGAAGTCCAAAACCCTGAAGGGAAACAACATACTTTTAGATCAAATTAACTAAATCCAATTAAAAAAAAAATAGATTTAAGACATAAAGTTGTATCCTTTGAAATCACACAAAAAATAAAAATAAATCATCTGAAACTTGACAATGATATAACAGTCGACATAAAATCCATTAAAAATGAATAAAAACATAACAAGAAATAAATAATCAAAAAATTAAAATAAATAATTGAATGCAGTATTTACTCTCAGGATTATCTATAATATATAAATAAATATATATGTATATATATTTTGTTATTTTATATTTTTGGATTAACGTCACTGTGATTTACATTTTCCACAGTATGGGTCGTAGATATTTCACAAAAAATGTAAATAGGCGGGTTTTAACACGGGGAATGTGAAGGTCCATAAGAGATTATTTACATTTTATTTTTAATGACATTGAATTTCCACTATTTAAACCGATATTTGCAAGAAGTCCTGCTGCATTAATTTGATATATGGTGGCATCCATCTAAGAGTACCGATCAGTATTTCTTTTTCTATCCTTTAGTGCCCCACGGCCTCTGTCTTCTCCCACATTTACTCAGCAGATCTATTAGCTCTGCAGGACTCTGACTCTGTCGGGAAGTTCTGCTGCTTGCCATGTGTGACTTTATCCTGCAGGTGCCAAGTATTTCCACTCAGAGCTGTTGGTGGACTTACTTTAACCATCTGTTGCCTTAATGCCCTGTTGAAATGGAAATACTTGGCACATATGTGTAGGTATGTTAATGCAAGCATTCATTCTCCTACACCAAAACATAAACACCAGCGCTAAATGCATGACATAATCTCAATGTAATGTTAATTCCTATTTCAAAGGAGTAGGTTGGCAATAAATAAAATATCCCAAACTTCTTGGATAGATGGGAAGATTGATACCGCTTAGCATAACGGCTGGAAACAGAGGGAAACACTTAGCCTGGCTCTGCTAGGGTAAAACAAAGAATGTATTCCATCGAGCATATGTTTATCTCAATTATTACGATTTTACATGTTGTTAGTTTAATCTGTAAATGAAATCTAAGGGTAAATACAAGAGGTTATTTGCATCAGTATCGCAAAATTCAAATAGTTTTAACTATACAAAATGGCTCATTTCATAATTAATCATGTATTATAATCAAGATGGGACGTTTAACATATATATTCTGCTGTGTATCTTAATGCATCTAATAACTCATATTGAAAATAATAAATACAAATACAAAATTTGCATCTTAAATATAGTGGAAGATAATATGAAGTAGCAATCAGCTGGGTGGAGATTTTCTTTCTTTTGCACACAACCTAGCTTTTATTCCCTTGTTCAAGTCTTCCTGCAAAGCTAAGCACCAGGCAGCTGGACTGAGCTGAGATTAGGATATATTTAAGGAGAGATTTCTTATTTTCTAACTGTATACTATATGTATGAAAGCAGAGGCGCGGGAGATATTTTGAGTGGTGGTGCTGAAGTGCTGTCTGATGTGCTAACATTACGGGCACTATAGAGCACACACAAAAGCGCGAGCACACCCACTACAAAGATGTAAAATATAATTTTACCAACAATGTGGAATTTATTGGCTACATATTACACAGATTATGCACGGCTGCAGCAGCAATAACCATACAATAATAATTAAAATACCACAAACATCATATTGACCACTATACAGATTATGCACATGATTTAGCAGATTTAGCGTTTTTAGAGAGTGTAGAGCCGATGAATGGGAGTCAGAGGCGGTGTGTTCAGTATGGAACTCCACACTTTATTATCCATAAATCAAGACAAGGTAAGTACGTTTACTGCTCTGTATGTCAAGCTAGCATGAATGACAACGTCAACCCCGGTACCCTCAATAACGGGTCCGAGTTGCAACACAATAATCCCAACTGTGCATTATGTTTTATAACGTGTACCCGCGGGTACCCGGGACACCTGAGTACTATGTCGAGCAGTGGGAATCGGAGCAAAAGTCTCAGTGGCGTCCTGCAGGCAAGCCCGCTGCGCCGACGCCGACCAGGGAGCCGACGTGTTAGGGAGGAAATCCCCTGGAACCCTCAGCGGCTGACCGTAGACCATCTCAGCCATGGAACATTGCATATCTTCCTTAGGCATGGTCCGCAGGCCCAGCATTACCCAAGGCAGTTTATCGACCCAATTGCCGTCCTTCAGGCCGGCTCAGTGCTGCCTTCATGGAGCGACGGAAACGTTCACAGAGGCCGTTAGCTTGAGGGTGATAAGCGGTGGTCCTGTGAAGCTTAACCCCCAAACTGCACGCCACGGCATTCCAGGGCTCTGACGTGAACTGCGAAATATTCGACGGGGTGCCAAACCGACATACCCACGTTGTAATGAAAGCCCGGCTATGTCAGCCGCCGACGTCGACATGAGACGGGTCGTGCTGTCCACCATGGTGAGGAGGTAGGAAAAACCCTGAGAGGAGGGCAATGGACCCACTAGGTCGATGTTGACGTGGTCAAACCTCCTCTCCGGCACCAGGAAACGTTCCAAAGGGGCTTTCGTGTGGCGGTGCACCTTAGCGCGCTGACAAGCCACGCACTCACCAGCCCAAGTCCTCACGTCCTTTTTTAGCCCCCGCCAGACGAACTTCGCGGCCACCAAACGCACTGAAGGCTTAACGCCGGGGTGAGACAGGCCGTGCACCTCCTCAAAAATGGAGCACCTCAAAATGGCGGGAATGACTGGCCGCGGCAGGCCTGTGGAGACGTCGCACAGGAGAGTAACGCCTGCGTCACCGAAAACAACGTCTTCCAAGCGCAGCCCCAAGCTGTCCTCCTTCAGGGCCTGTACGCCGGGGTCCGTGACCTGGTCCGTCGCCATGCGGGTATAGTCCAGGCCCAACTGGACGGCCCCGATGACGACCCTGGAGAGGCAATCTGCGATCAGGTTTGATTTGCCAGCCACGTGCTTAACGTCTGTGGTGACTCCGAGATGTAAGACAGCTGCCGCTGCTGACGTGCAGACCAAGGCTCTGCCACTTTTGACATGGCGAACGTGTGCGGCTTGTGGTCGACAAACGCCGTAAATTCACGGCCTTCCAGCAAAAAACGGAAGTGCCGCGCGGCCAGCCAGAGTCCAAGGAGCTCTCGGTCAAAGGGCGTCAGCTGATGGCTGAAAAAGGCGAGTGGCTGCCAAGCACCCTCCACCCACTGATCGTGCACCGCACCAACGGCGTAGTCCGATGCGTCAGTGGTAATGGAGATGGGAGCCGTGGATGATGGGTGCGCCAACAGGGCTGCCTGAGCCAACGCGGCCTTGACCTCCGTAAAAGCAACCTCAGCTTCCGCCGTCCAGTCCATGAAACGGTGGTAGAAAGTCACCATCCCCAGGAACTCACGGAGCGACCGGACTGTGAGCGGGCGAGGAAACGCCGCAACAGCCTCAACCTTCGCCGGCAGGGGTGCTGCACCGCCTTTGGTGACGCGGTGTCCGAGGAAGTCGATGTCAAACACCCCGAACTGGCACTTTGCAGGATTGATTATCAACCCGTGTTGGCTGAGCCTCGTGAAACGGGCTCTGAGGTGTGACAGGTGCTCTTCCACCGAAGCGCTGGCTACGAGTAGACGAACACAAACTGCAGGTCCCGCAGCACCGAATCCATCAGGCGCTGGAACGTTTGAGCGGCGTTCTTGAGCCCAAAAGGCATCCGCAGGAACTCGAAAAAGTCCAAACGGCGTTATCACTGCCGTCTTAGGAACGTCCAGCGGATGCATGGGCACCTGGTGGTATTCGCGCACCAGGTCCACTTTAGAAAACACCAACGTACCGGCCAGATGTGCTGAAAAGTCTTGAATGTGCGGCACCGGGTAGCGGTCAGGTGTCGTGGCATCGTTGAGGTGGCGGTAATCCCCGCACTGGCGCCAACCGCCGTTCGGCTTGGGAACGACGTTTAGAGGAGAGGCCCAAGGACTCAGAACGGCGGACGATACCCAGGCGTTCCATGGTTGAAAACTCCGCCCGCGCTACTGCAAGCTTAGAAGGGTTCAACCGCCGGGCCCTGGCGTAGACTGGGGGACCTTCGGTGGTGACGTGGTGCTCCACCCAATGCTTAGTGGTGAGCGCGGAGAAGGTGGGTAGCGTCAGGTCTGGAAATTCAGCCAACAACCTGAGAAAAAAATACGCCGCCTTGCCAAGTGTACACACGAGGGAGCAAAACGTCAAGGCATCAACCAAGCGTTTATTTTTTAACATCCACCAGGAATCCGTGAGCACATAAAAAGTCTGCCCCGAGGAGGGGAAAAGAAAGATCTGCCGTCACAAAATCCCAGTTGAACCGCTGTCCTCCAATACACAAACACATAGGCCTCACGCCGTACGTGCGAATGGGGCGGCCGTTAGCCGTCGTCAACCGCGGTCCATGTCCCCCACGAGCGACGTCTTCCCTCGACGCAGGAACAACACTCCGTTGAGCTCCTGTGTGACACAGAAACAAGCTTCCTGAGACTCTGTCGCTGACGAAGAGAAGCCTGCTCGTGCCGCCAACGCTCAGGGCCACTACTGAGCGCCGGCTCCTCCGTTTCCTGGAGGCTTGTAACTGCAGGGAGCGACACACTTCTCCGCCCTGGCCCCGAACCGCGCGTGGTAAAGACACTCCTGTGTCCCCACGCCGGCTTGGTACCGTCACGTCCAGCCTCCCCCAAGCCTTCTTAACTGTAGAGGGGATGCCGAGCGTCACAGCTAGCGCCTCTGCACCGCACTGCTGGGTAGCCAGGAAAAAACGGTCGGCCTCTTCAGCCAAGGCACGGGGCTCAGTAATGGATGTGTTGGCTAGCGCAGTCTGAACCCGGGAAGGCAAGTTGTGCAGGAATGTCTCCATGAACAAAATCAGGGGATCTTCCCTCCCTAGCAGATTTAGCATGTTCTCCATTAGCTGAGATGGCTTGCTAGGCCTTGAGTGTCAAGTATCTGGCGGGCCCTCTCCTTAGCAGAAAAGCTAAATGTCTTAAGGAGAAGGGCCTTAATCGCCTCATATTTGCCATGGTGCGGGGGGTCTGCGATAAATCCCACCAACCTGGATGACGTTCAGCTTCCCAACGCTGCTACCAAAACTCCGGCAGCTTTACAAAAACATCGCGATCAGCCATGTTCATTGAGTCTTCGGAAACTTTCTTGAAAACGTCAGGATCACCAGTGTAGAGCCGATGAATGGGAGTCAGAGGCGGTGTGTTCAGTATGGAACTCCACACTTTATTATCCATAAATCAAGACAAGGTAAGTACGTTTACTGCTCTGCATGTCAAGCTAGCATGAATGACAACAACAACAACAACCCCGGTACCCTCACTAACGGGTCCGAGTTGCAACACAATAATCCCAACGGTGAATTATGTTTTATAACGTGTCACCACAAGAGAAAGAATTCCGAGATACGTTTTTGCGCCATGTCAGTTACTTGTGTTGTTGTGCGTAACATTAAAAGTAGCTGACTAAGAAAACAAAAACTTTTTTTCCACATCTTTTTTATTTTTCTTCCCTGAAACAAAATAATTTATTATATAGTTTAAAATTATCATTTGAATAATAATATATAATATAAAATATAATCTCAGGCACAATTAAATGAAATGCCTGCCGCTAGGGGGTGCTGCTGTGCCCTCAGCACCCCCCTTCATTCACCTGCATGAAAGTGAATGAAGCTGCTTTCCAAAATGTACCAAAACTATTTCCTTTAACTCTCAGATCCTAAGCCATACAAGCAAGTCCAAGAATGTCCTAGATTTGCGTCATACAGTCTATGATTTGCACCAGGGGCGGTTCTAGAAAAATATTCATGGGGTGGCAGGAGAATTTGAGGGGTGGCATCTCCTTGCAGAAGTATGCTGATTTAATCAAAGTCATATCAATCAATGTTAACTTGGAAAGCCACAATATTGATATTTTAACTCAATAACATTAGGTGAGATTATTGTGGCACATCAGTAAAGCCTTAAATATAAATATATAAGGTGGCAGACATCATTTAATGAATTTTGACTGAATGAGTTGGTTTCACTCTTAGACCAGCAGGGGTACCAAATCTATGCAGACTGCTGCAATAAGTACATGAATTAACTGTCTCATCGATGTGTGTCTGTATGAATATGATAATATAACAATCATATCATTCCTATCAGCTGTCAATCCCTTTTATGATTCACATATTCAGTGTTATTATTAAATAAACTATATTTTTTGAAGGAGTTAATGATGAATGTTCCTCAATATGCTTGCTCACCCTCCTTCAAATTTGAAAGAGAAGTAATTACTATCATAAATCAAAATAATCAAAAAAACAGTTCAGCACACCACAACTTCATTGCAAACAATTACAACCTTGACTTTACATCAGAAAGAACAAACATTAAAGAAGTGACTAACTGCATCAGTTAGGGTTAACACACGTGCATTCAGCTAAAACATATACATCACTGCAGTTATCATCCAGTGGAAAGTCCTTACCTACTGGCCTAGTTAAATCAAAGTGGTTACTTTTTTTTGGCTGGGCAGTGTAGTTTTACACACCGTCTCATTTGACTTTCTCAGGACTTGAAACAGTTTTTTGGGGGCAGAACCCCACAAAGAAGAAAAATATTATACACACGTAAGGTCATCATCTTAACAGTTTATTATGCTCATCGACTCATCCGTGAGCAGAGCATCAAGTTGGCATGCCTATTACAGCTGAATGTGGCGATTACCATCTTGATCAGCAAAACACCTCACAAACGATTTAAAGCTATGGTGCGTTTTGATTCAATGCTGAGTACAGCCAAACTTGACAGGCTCTTCTCTGTCATTGTAGACCGCAAACAGTGGCTGCGCCAGAGTATTTGTGTTGGGTAATCTACGGTAGGGCTAACCCATACATTGGAGGGGCTCAAATCAGTATTTGCGATGTAATTACATACACGCTCCCCTTGACAGTGAAACGCCACGCGTGAGGTTTGGATTATTTCCCTTTGCACCCTATAAAAGTCCATACTGATCCTCAAAATGATAGACGTGGGGGTTAGTTCTCCATGTTATAGCACCACAGCTCCACTCACTGGTTGTATTTTAATTTCAAATAATGGCCCACTGCAAAAACTAAGATAATAAGCAGGCTGATGTTGAATTGCTTATGTGAAAAATGAGCTGACGTACAGTTGGCTGACAATAAAAGCACAGCATGGTGCAAATACAAGACCTCACACTGTCTGTCCTCCAGTGTGTGTGTGTGTGTGTGTGTGTGTGTGTGTGTGTGTGTGTGTGTGTGTGTGTGTGTGTGTGTGTGTGTGTGTGTGTGTGTGTGTGTGTGTGTGTGTGTGTGTGTGTGTGTGTGTGTGTGTGTGTGTGTGTGTGTGTGTGTGTGTGTGTGTGTGTGTGTGTGTGTGTGTGTGTGTGTGAACATCAGGTTATGACAAGTTTGTGCAGCGATGAAGTGCAGTGCTACTGTTGAAGGTTTTTAACAGTGACTCACACAGATCAGACACAGAGATAGTGAGCTGAGTGGCCATTGTTACATATTTCTTCTGTGTGCAGGACAAAATGACAAGAAAGCTCTTTACCTGAGATGGGCCAAAAAGGGTAAAGTACGTTTATTTACCAACATTGAGTTAATAATTTAGTCTACACAAAAGAATGTGCAGAAGAAGTAATACAAAGTACTGTAGTACATTTACACATTTTTTACAAAAGCATTTCAATTAAATGTTATACTTTGATTTCACTAGAGATCAGAGAAAAACAATGTTTTGCTCCAAAGCTATAGTTTAAAATCATAATGATTTATATAAAAGTACAAATAACTAAAAGGTTACAATATAGTGGCAGCATTACAGTGAGTAAAATGCTAAACAATAGCCAATAAAAAATATGGTCTTAACAGAACTCATCATTTGTATCCTTTTCACTGTATCACCACTAGATGGAGCTGTCAGTTTAATGATGGAACAGCCTCTCCTGCACTCATCTGCAAAATCTGAACAGCCGAACATGAACTAAAATCAATCTCCTTTATGTTGAAAACAGATGAAATATAACTCCCTATTTTTCTGCCGTGTCACCCTAGAATTTCACAGGAGTTGTGCACCACTGCAATTCATGCATTTTCTTCGAAGTAGTGAATGAAACCTCTGACATTTGGATATCACTCTGTTACTTAAATCAGAGCTAATGCCTCCTAGGATCATTCCCAAAAAGCCTTTTCACTTAGCCACAGCCAATAATGCCTTTCCTTTCTCCGTCTGGACTCAAAATCACTTAGTAAAGTGAGGATTAGAGTGTTGTAGAAGGAGTGACCCTGTGTCTCCTCCCTTTTCTGTGCCAGCTTAAATATATCACTAACCTTAGGCAGAACTAACAAAGAAAAACAGAAAGGCCTCAGTATTGTACTGAGTGTTAACAGGGCTAACAGAGAAGCTTATGTAGAGTGAGAACAATCTGTTCTTTTCACATGAAACATTCAGAAAACCTGCATTATTTCAAATAGCCAGCAGATGGTGACAGAAAGAAATCAGATTGTTTAGAAGTCTCTAAGAAAAGTACCTTTCTTCTCACTTGACTTGTTACCTCACTAACCATTGTTGTATTGAGGTGATGATCTCAATCACTAGCTTCAAGTCTGTTTCATTTATACTAAAATAGAAGATAATGCACAGTGTATTAGGACATGACAACTTTGTGATTGACAGCTCACGAAAAAGGGGTGTCTGGGTTTTTCTCTTACAATTTTGACTCTTAACATTTTCCTAGTTTTAAATTTATCAATTTCTTTTTGGGTTGCTTAAAATTCTCTGGTTTAGCATTCAGTTGTTATAAAAAAAAAGGTGCTCCACTCTTTCGTGTCAGTTCTCGTTGCAAAAAGAACAAAACTGTGTGATGTCATGGTGACTGTGTCCACTTCTTGTACACTTCTTGTTTACAGTCTATTGATCTGAAAGCATTTAGTCAGCTAACGTTTCTGCAAGCTGATTTTGGAGCCTGAAGTACTGCCTGAGCTAAAAGTTTATACCAGCATGCTAACATTCTCACAATCACTTTGCACACATTCTGTTATTAGGATATTTTACTTGGAGGATAACATTTTCTCTTGCTGGTGGTGATAGAGGTCAAAGTCTTGGATCCTCAACGTTGGATTCATCTTCTTTGAGACACTAATATCTGAAAGTAGACTTAGTAGAGCCAGACACTGACAAGAATCTAGGCAGCCATGTTTAGTTCACAGCAGTCGGAAACAGGGTTTATGTAGTACACACACACAAATACAGGACATTGCTGCTGTTGTCTTTGTGAGCTGTGTCCTGATAAATAAAGTAAAAAACTGATATTTTTCTACCTGACATATTACAAATGCTCTGGTGAGATACAATTTGACAATATTAGAAAGGAAAATCTCAGTTCTCATACAAACAATACTATACTGCACTGTACTGTACTGTACTGTATGTTCTGTACTTGTCATGACACTGCGTGTAAAACTCTGTTAGCTCATGTAAACTGATTGATTGAACTCTTTGCCTCTCCGTGTCTGTCCCTCTCAATTGAACTCAATTGCATGGCTGCCACCCGCACATTCTATCTATACCACACACACAAAGATACACCCACACACACACACACACACACACACACACACACACACACACACACACACACACACACACACACACACACACACACACGCACACGCACACACACACACGCAGCGGGTGACACATTGGTGTTGTCAGCTCAGCAGGGTGTAGGCTGGCCCAGAGAAATACCACAGAGATACCAGGCAGAGCGAGGGACGCCTCAGTGATGGAGTCTGTGCAACTGACCTTTCCTCTGCAGGATAGTAGCGTGCATTTTTGTTTCACTGCACCTGTTTTCAATAATTAACACAGCATGTACTGTAGAATAATTTCATTTTTCACACAATTCTGCAGTACTAGTATTTGTTTTCTAATTCACAATCCTGCACACCACATCATTCAGCAACTTGTTTAATCCCCCATTATAGATTTCCTCTTCTTGCCCTTATCTTGCACACACACACATTCACTGCTCTATTTTTTAAATGTTATTAGAAGTTATATAAAGGCTAATTTAGCTATTAAACTGAGACACACATGGGATGGAAGATGTCAAATAAGACAGCCATTCCATGCTGTAGAAACACTTCATCACAAATAAAGGTTTTGCATTCCAAACCTTAATTAAAGTAAAGTAATTGAAATATTTTATGAGAGATATACTTAAAGATTAAAAGTAGATGTGCATTCAAATTAAAGTTTCATTTGAATGTTGAAGCGGGTAAAGGTGGCACTAATTTCAGCTCCACAATGCAATACATGGGTTGCTTAAACATGCAGGTAAACAACTAATACGAGAAGGTTTAGGGATCATATTTGGATGATGTTGTTGTTGTTGTTGTTGTTGTTTATCTTTCTAGTGTTTGTTGTTTGATCCTCTTGTATTGCTATAGTTTTTTAAGTACTGTTTCTTCTACATTTTGTTGTTTAAAAAAGCAAACTCATTAAGCCTATTTTTCTTTCTTGCAGTATCTGATATACTTTTTATCCCTTCGCTTTAATTTTCTTAATTGAATAACAACATTACATAATGTATAGGAAGTTGAACAGTTCGAACGTTCATGTGAAATCTCTAATATAAAAATGGATTGCAAATCAACCTTGCTCAAGGTGAGCAGTTCACATGTCACACACACAGCGCTGGCTGGCTGTATCCCTGCTGGGTCTCTTACTGGGGAGGTTGGCACTCACATGACTTAGAAGGACGTTTAGATGACATTTTGTTAGTTAAAATTGTTCTTACTAATTCCTGCTAAAGATTTGTAGTAATTGAACAATTGAAGTGCATGAGACAATAACTGTATACAGTATGATGTTGTAATGAATGTAAATGTAATAGCTGTAGTGCACATGCAGTAGTGGCATTATGAAGAGTTTGTGCCAACTGTCAGTAGGAGAAAGCGACGACATGCAGCCAGTGGAAAATATGCTTTACCCACAAACCTACTCTCTTCCTCAACATGGCAATGAGGTCTTAATTGCGGCAACATGCCAAGTGAGGGCAGATGGTTGTCTCCATGCCAACAAATAATGAACATTAACCCTGTCATATCAGATGTTTGTGATTAATTTCCATGATTTAGACATCTTTTGCCTCACTGCAGTAAATAAAGAGCCAATTATATTTGATTCAATATAATTATAATGCGAACTTTATTTTCATGTTCATGACAATTGAAAGCCAACCCCACATTCATTCTCATTTTGGAACGAGCTTTGTCCACTTGGCCTTTCATTTGGCTACATTTACGTTATTGTCAGCCATTTTTGTGGTTTTGTCTGCATGCATGCTTACGATCTACTGTAGCACCTAGTTGCTCTGTTTTTAAAGAGAGGAACACCCATAAATGTCCTGAACACAGGAACATTTAAAAAATCCAGTATGTTTCCTTTAACACTAAAACAAATGGTAAACCAGAATGCTTATTCTAAAATAATCAAACATTTTAAAGGTAGATCATTGGAATAAGCAGTTAAAACAACATTGGCTAAAAACAGAACTAGCTAACATGATACCTTGAATACTTTGTTGTCAAACTTGAGATTTGAAGTAAATGATACCTTTGTTAGCTGACTTTATTCATTAAGATTAGCTAGCACATGTACAAAACTATTTGGAGGATTTATTGAGAATTAACGAGGACCTTAACTTGACCCTTGTGGGACACCACATTTTATTGAAGCAGGAACCGAGAAGGTCCTCCAAACTCTAACAGTGATATTTAAAAAAACAAAGTAAGGCAAGGCAAAGCAAGACAAGGCAAGTTTATTTATATAGCACCTTTCAACACAAGGCAATTCAAAGTGCTTTACAAAAATGAAAGACATTCAGAGCATTAAGAAACATATTATAAAATGATATCTAGAAACACTCATTTAAAAGCAATGATATAAAATGACATTTAAAAACACTAATTTAAAAGCAAAGATAAAAAGCAAAGATAATAAAAGTTACAGTGCAGTTTAAGATATGAATATATCAATTAAAAGCAGCGGCAAAAAGAAAAGTCTTTAGCCTGGATTTAAAAGTAGTAAGAGTTGCAGCGGACCTGCAGGTTTCTGGGAGTTTGTTCCAGATATTTGGAGCATAATAACTGAACTGCTTCTCCATGTTTAGTTCTGACTCTGGGGACAGAAAGCTGACCAGTCCCAGAAGACCTGAGAGTTCTGGATCGTTCATAATTTAGCAGGAGGTCAGATATGTATTTTGGGCCTAAACCATTCAATGCTTTATAAACCAGCAGCAGTATTTTGAAATCAATTATTTGACACACAGGAAGCCAGTGTAAAGACTTCAGAACTGGACTGATTTGATCCACTTTATTAGTGTTGGTAAGGACTCGAGCAGCAGCGTTCTGAATTAGCTGCAGCTTTCTAATGGATTCTTTAGTGAGACCTGTAAAAACACCATTACAGTAGTCGAGTCTACTGAAGATAAAAGCATGGACAAGTCTTTCCAAATCCTGCTGTGACATTAGTCTTTTAATCCTAGATATTAATGTGACTACACCTAGATTTCTAGCTGTATCTGTTGTTTTGAACATTGCAGACTGAAGCTCAGCACTAACTTTTATACGTTCGGCCTTGGCTCCAAAAACCATTACCTCAGTTTTATCTTTGTTTAATTGGAGAAAGTTCTGACACATCTAGTCATTGATTTGTTCAATGCACTTACTCAGTGTTTTAACTGGAGAATAGTCTCCTGCTGAAATGGTTATGTAAATGTGGGTGTCATCCGCAAAGCTATGGTAACTTATTTTGTAGTTTTTCATTATCTGAGCCAGTGGTAGCGTACTGTAGATGTTAAAGAGAAGAGGCCCCAAGATGGAGCCTTGAGGTACCCCAAATGTCATATTTGTCAACTCAGATGTGTATTTACCTTTAGAAACAAAGTTGTGTCTGTCTTTTAAGTAGGATTCAAACCAATTTAGAACTGCTGCCGAAAGTCCCTCTGTCACAATCTTATGAAGGGCCCAAATGCAGCACTCGAGAAACCAAGGAGTATCGGTGATGTACTTTATTGGTAATAATACCAGAGCAGAGGGATACCAGCAGAACAGTAACAGCCGGATGATCTGCAGGCAAACAAGCCAGAGGACAGCAGGCAGAAGGTGAGTCAGGGCCGGGCAGAGGGTCAGGGAGCAGGCGAGGCGATCAACGTAGGCACAGGCAGGGTCAGACAGCAGGCAAGGCAGGATAGTCCAAGGACAGGCAGGATCAGGGAACAGGCAGAGCAGGCAGGTCAGGGACAGGCAGGGTCGGAACCGGGTAGGCAATCTGGTAACAAACGCGTGAAAGACTAGCATGAAGGCAAAGTATGATCTGGCAACGGGTGTGTGTCTGGTGAGGGTTTAAATACTGGCAGTAAAACTAATGGGTGCAGTAGAGAAAGAGAGTGAGCAAGGCAACAGGTTAACAGGTGAGACAGGTGAATGGAAAACTACTGGTGAAAGATGGAGCAGACTGTGACACCCACCCAGTTTTCCAGTCGGTCTAGTAATATGTTGTGGTCAACAGTGTCAAACGCAGCACTGAGATCTAATAATACTAACACTGAAGTTCTGCCACTGTCTGTGCTTAAGTGGATGTCATTGAAGACCTTTACAAGAGCAGTCTCAGTGATGTGATTTGGACGAAAGCCTGACTGGAACACATCAAAACAGTTATTTAAATGCAAGAAATTACTCAACTGTTGAAAAACTACTTTTTCAACGATTTTACCTACAAATGGTAATTGTGCATTACTGAAGAATCAAGATTATTCTTTTTTAAGAGCGGTTGAATGACTGCAGTTTTCAGGGCCTGTGGAAAAACACCTGAGTGAAGAGATTTGTTTACTATATGAACTAGTGGGTCAGTCAGTAGGGGCTTGGACTGGGAGCCGTAGGGTCGCCTGTTCAAGTCCCCAACCAAACCTAAATATGGAGTGTGGACTTCTACTTGGAGAGGTCCCAGTTCACCTTTCGCCGTCGTACCCTTGAGCAAGGCACCGAACATCCCTCTTCCCCCCTTACTCCCATTGCTCCCCGGACGCTGTACAATAGCTGCCCACTGCTCCTTGTACTAGTCCTGGTACTAGGATGGGTTAAAAGCAGAGAACACATTTCACTGTTTGTGCTGTGTTATCTGCATGTGTGACCATTAAAGAAGGTTTCATCCCTCCAAATTCTATAATCCTAGATCTGAGGCCATGCAATGAAAAATCCTGCTGGAATAATATCATAAATAAAGTATGGACTGATCTTAAACTTAAATCAATATGTTGGTTGACAGTTTAAAAACTAAGCATATTTGACAGAAAGCACCCCTTTTACTCCCTGTGGTGAGTGGTTTTGGTGCTGTGAAAGGAAAAAAAAACACTGTTTTGTAAACAAAGAAAAGAAAAACACTAACCTTGAAGTAGTATCCACATTATATCTTTACTTTGCTATCACAAAAGTAGCTGAATCCGAAAACACTGCTACCTTTGTGCATGTCACATAAGGTTGAATTTGGCAGTTGAAAGAGAAGTGGTCAGCAGCACTTTGATATCTGAATTTAAAAAGCAATATGAAAGAAACAAAGAGAGCTCGGACACAAGAGCGGCATTGTTTAAAACATCTGCAACATCATTTGCTATAATTAGGACATCAGAACGAGACAAATAATCAACAATGTAAAATATATTTATGGTGTATAAAAGGTTGGAAGTTGAATTCAACTCACTGCAATATACTTTTTTTTAAAAATCATTTTGTCCTTATGTTGTCTTTTCTGTCCTTTCTGAATACATCTCTCTGGTTTGCTGACTCACCCAGAGCATGTTTTTTCCTTTGGTGCTTTTGCAAGTGACCTGGGGCATCACAGGATTTGATGTTCTGTAAAACCCACAAGGGCTTAGGGTTTATGAATTATTAAAATCCTTACATTTTCATTTTTGAACTGCCTTTCTACACATTGACACAAAGTCATGTGCAAATCAAATCTTATCCATCAATCATCATGAAAAAAAAACACACACAGAGACACATGCTCATCCCATCCTTGTTTCTGTCCAGGAGACTTTTGGTGTCAGCCTGTTGTATTTATAATGCCTTCCTCCTCTCCCAGCTGTGTATGATGAATGTTTGATTTACCCTCCCATGGCCTGAGGAGAATATGACCAAGCCCAGCCCACCAGGCCACAAAGGCTCTGAAATATTCACATCCAGGAGCCGCTGAGTGGACTCCTGCTCCTGATAGCCTTGTTAAAGTCGATAATGCACCTGCAGCGGCCCCATCCAGGAGACCCAATCACATCAATGAGGCCGGCCGGGGGGAAATCTAGCATGAAAGTCTGGGTGTGTGTGTGTGTGTGTGTGTGTGTGTGTGTGTGTGTGTGTGTGTGTGTGTGTGTGTGTGTGTGTGTGTGTGTGTGTGTGTGTGTGTGTGTGTGTGTGTGTGTGTGTGTGTGTGTGTGTGTGTGTGTGTGTGTGTGTGTGTGTGTGTGTGTGTGTGTGTGTGTGTGTGTCCTCTTGAGTATCCTTTAGTGCATCCTGTGCTGTCCCCTCTCAGCAACGTCTTTTTACAGAAATGTAGAAAGCACATTTGAAGAAATGTTATCATAGAAGACATTGCAAGTCATTTTGTTGTATTTCTTGAATGATTACAAACAGAAGTCTGCACTAGTGATCGTGCACTGTCAGTAATTTAGGCTTGTGTGTGTGTCCTTTAATGCATCATATGCAATTTGTGATGTTTGTTTGATAAGAACACATCACTCAAGGATGCAAGCACTCTCTTGACAATTACCTTAAAAAATGTACAAAGCCCATTTAGAGAAGTACCATCGTAAAAGACCTTTAAAGCACATTTTGTTTTATTTTTGTATTGTTTAATAAGTAGAAACCAAATTCTCCACTTGGAATGACATTTATTTAGGCTGGTGTGTGTGGGTCCATAGTGTACCTTTTTTGCATACTGTGCCATCAGTCGGTTGCAGTACTGAAGTCTTTCCCAAAGAGCCACATTTTAGCTGCTACTTTAGATAATCCTCCCAGGAAACATATGTTATGTTTACATCATCAGATAAAAGGCCTTTTTTATTCACTGCCAATTGCATTTAACATCGACACAAACCAGACATCCACATTACCTTTCTGTTCAAATATGACAGACTGGAGTCCTTTTATCTCTGTGCTTTTCAGTAGCTTTTCATGTGTAGTTGTTCCTCTTTAACCCCCCTCTGATTTGTAGATTTGTGTTTTTGTTAGATGGAAGACTTTCGACAATCAAAGAGTTTTTTTTGTGTTCTGTGTTTCAAGTGAATCTCTTGAAACTCCCTGTTTGACTGAGAGGAACCCACCTGAGTGAGATCAGAGATACACACTGTGATCAGACTTCTCTGTCAATTATCGTTATGCATGAAGGGTAGTAGAGTTGGAGGCCAAATACTTTGTGCATATAAGTGAATAAAAAACAGTAATAGCTTGCTTGGAAAACATTTGGTCCATTCTTTTCCTTCTAATTATTTGATTTGTTGTGTGAACAAAATAATATTATATATTTATTGTTAAACCAAAGATGCTATATATAATGATATAATAATTGCATCATATTATTTATAAACAATAAGACAATATCAGCAACTATACTTGATACTTACACTCAGTTAATAGTTGTTTTTAGCAACCATTTACACCAAATCCTGATTGTAAATACTGTTGTTGCTTACTCTTAAAGATTCTTGAACAAAAATAAAGCTGGATAAAATAAGCTTTATTTGTATGCAGGGGTTTAAGGGATTAGCAACCTTTTATGTCATCTCTGGTATGAACTTTCTAATAAAAGCATTACATGTCCCTCCTTAACTACAGATACAACTTTTGCATACAATAAATACTATTTCCCACATTTCTGAATGGTGTCTTGCCTTGTGATTTCTTTCTGTTTCCTGTTTTATTTTCGTAAACCACTCTTAAGTCTGGTTTCACTTCCTGTCTTTGTGTTTTCCTTTGTTTGCCCCGCCCTGATTCTACCCACCTGTGTCTTATTAATCTGATGAGGTCTGTGTGTGTATATATACCTGTGTTACCGCTTGTTCTCTGTAAGGTTGTCGTCTATAACCTGATGTGGGTCTGCCTGTGTTAATATGGATTATTCCTCCTGTTCACTTGTGGAGTTGTGGCCTTTCCATCCTTGTTGTTTGTCGTTCAGTTATGCTGCTTTTCTTCATCAGTTTCATGTTGAATTTCTGGATCAGCTTTGGTTTATTAAAACTCAGCTTTTGTTATTTATACAAACCTCCTCCAACTGCCTGCTATATTTCCTGGCAAATTGCATAGAATGTAGGCCTGCAAAACTGTGGCATTAAAGTAGTAGAGTATCATAAACCAAACCCCTCCTCTGACCTTTGTGTCAACCTTCTAAGAACAAAGCAATCCTCACACGCAGAGAATAATCCCCTGAGATCATATTTGCTGTATCCTCACCTCTCTGCACATAAAACTTAGCCTAATTCCTTCTTTTTTGTAATACTAAGGAAACTAGGATGAAATAGAAAAATATAACTATAAACGGGGGTCATTTGCAGTAGTGTAAGCGACAGATACCTAAGAGAAAGATTACATTAAGTATTATTGTATTCATAAAATGTCATAAACAAATATCAGAAATCATTCATTCAGTTTTTGCCTGCAGAATTAAAGCAGAAAAATCTTATTTAAAGTTTTATTCAGTTTTTAACCATAAGATTTCATAGATATATACAAATAAGGAGGCAACATTCAGTTTTAGCATGCAGAATTAATGCAGAAAAGTCTTATTTAAAGTGATATTCATCTGCCAAAAGGTCTTAACAGAGCTAGAGTTTGTTTCAGTCTTTACAGAATAAAGAGAACCATATATAGCCTGCATCATCTACAGCAGTTTCCTGAGCAGAGTGAGCCAACAAAGCCCTTGAGTCCAGAAAATAACCTTTTAAATGAAGTCCTTTCTTAAAAAGAGGAGGGGTTAAAGTGTTAAAACTAAATTTCTTTATCGTTTTTATGGCTGAGAAACACAGTTTTATTTACAGTTGTAAATGCATTTGTATTTGTACCAGAGGTGGAAGACGTAATGATTAAAAGAAGCATTAGTACAGCGTAAAATGACTTAGTTACAAGTAAAGGTTCTGCATTAGAAATTGTACTTAAATACAAATTAATACTTTACTACCGAAGTAAAAGTACTCTTTATGCTTTAAGGCACATTTAAACAACAGATATATTGTATTAAAATGGTTGATGTTTTATATGTTCATCACTTCAATGTTGTACTTTGTATAGGGTTTATTTGAATTACTTTATACACTGCTGTTAAGCTTAACCTATATAATAATGTGTTTCGAATCGATTTATATGTTGTATTTACCTAAATCTGCAAAGTAACAAGTTACTAAATATAAAAAATAAATGTGTTGCACCAAAAAATACAAAATTGGCTTCGAAAAATGTAGTAGAGTAGAAGTATAACGTAGTATAACATGAAAATACTGGGGTAAAGTCAATGTATTTACTCAAGTACAGCACTTGAGTAAGTTGCTTTCCACCACTGCACTTAAGTTATGTTTGTACACAGTAACAAGTAGAAGTACAGCAGAGATGAATACAGTACCAATCATCAGACCTCGGTGACTTCCGGACGCGTTTGATTCGTTGTGGATGACATCAGCTGTGCAGTGAGTGTGCGGAAAAAAAAGAAAAACCCGGCGCCCTCTCCTCTCCCCGTTACTGAACATGACACAATGTCTGCTGGTATAAAAAGCTAGGGCCACTCCTATCGAGGCTCTACTGTGTGTCTGGAGGCTCCGGGGCTCTGCAGCGCGTAAAGGGAGGAGGCTGAGTGCAGAAACGGGAGATATAACGTGAGAGAGACAGTGGAGAGGACAGTATGGCCACCCTGGTACAATCCGCAGAAATGGAGACTTTAGGCGGTCAGAGCAGAACCGGGACGTCTCCCACATCCGCCAATCCCTCGCAGCACTTCAACGACAGCAAATTTTACCTGCTGGTGGTGATCGGGGAGATCATAACGGAGGATCATCTGAAGTGTGCCATTGCGGACATAGAGAGAGGTAAGACTGCGCTGAACTAAGCATTTGTATAACAACTTGAGCAGATGTAGCCTAATAGATAAGAAGTTGGTCTCATAGCTGTAAAGTCATGCACCTGTTTGGATGCATTACGCCTGAGCCAATTACGCATAACAACAATTAAATGTGTATACGGTATTTAATCTAGAAGTGATGTTGCATAATAGGGGATATTGATCAGCCCCTCCCAGTAACATTACAATAATCTTCACATTTTAACCCTTTACTTCTAACCCCCCACTGCGTTTAAGGGTTTTAGTTTAGGGTGATTATCATATTTTTGTCAGTAGGCCCAACTGTTGTCATCCAAACACGTGGGCCAGATCCTAATGCAGCCAGTGATTCAGCATTTGATCTGGACTATGCGTCAAATAATGCAGCGGATCGCGTTTCTTTGGCTCCAGTGTGCAGCAGTTGCGTTATATATGTTTTTCTCCTGCAGCATCTTAATCAGGTGCGTCAGGCTTTTGTTTCCTGAGAGTCCCAGGCATCATTTTACAGCCAGGAAGAGAAAACGAAGTTATAGCAGTAGCTTTATTCTCTCTGGTTGGGTGGGGAATAAGCTTCGCCAAAAAGCTGAATGCATTGTGTTTTGACTTGATGATTGGTATGCAGAGTAGATTATTTCCCATTTTGATCCTGAGTGCATCTCCTCATCATCTCCCCGCATCCAGCTCTCTCATCTCTCGCCGGCTGGTGGGCGTGGCCCAGGCCGCACTGCGGTCCCTACGGAAAGCCAGAGGGAAAGATTTTCAAACCGAGCAGGGCGTTTTTAGAAAAGCCACAGCTGCTGTAGTGGTCTGCTGGCCAGAGAGTTCTGTTTGTGTCTGGCAGAGAGGAGAATAAGAGGGGGATATGGCGCAGTTAGGCCTGTGAGGGAATCAGTCAATCAATAAAATGATCATAAGTGTTTACTTTTGGGTATTACCCCCCATTAAATAGAGTTTAAGCAGTGGGAGTCACAGTTAATTTTTCTTTTATGTTAATTAAATTGAGTTTTTATTGGCCATTACTGTCAGATTTTTGGACCAAAACACAATTTCGAGACTAAAATAATTGACCTTGGAAACAAAAATATTACATGGGGCTGTTCTTGAGGTTTTTTGTTATTTATATGACACATTTTATTTTATTCACACAATCTTATAATCTAAAATGGTGTATGTGGCATTACATTTACCTCCCTAGCACTTTAATTGAAACTTTGAATCTATTCAATATATTTTGTATTTACACGTGGCACTTTTATATCACCTTTGTCACTGTTGCTCATTTTAATCTCATAATATTGCCACACCCTTGGTTTTTAGTTTAGGCCCAAACCTTTCAACATGTCATATTGTGAATAGAATAACCTGTATGTCCACCTTTGTACATCATTTACCTCACAGATAAACACTTTTAAGACCTTTTGTCTCCATTACCAGTTCATATCACCCTGTAGCTTCAGACAGGCCTTCATTAGGAATTACTCGGCCTGATGATGAGAGAGGATGATGTCACCATGACTCAGCTGCTCTCTGGATGCTATCATGCGCCAGGCCCATGGCTAAACCGAGAAAGTACAATAGATATTTCCTAATATAGATTTCTCTTTTCATGCCAAATCGTATGTTCAGTCTAAGGTTTTCCAATGAACTGAGGGCAAAGAATCAGTGGAATAGATGTGGGGGCGAGGGACAGACTTTCGCGTTGGTTAGACCTGTTGCCAAGTTCTCAATGTGTCGTCTGCTGTTTGCATTGATTTTAGACAGGGAAACGCTCGGTGTTCCACAAACTTGCCCTTTCACCTCTTTGTTCT
Organism: Notothenia rossii; assembly: GCF_949606895.1. Taxonomy (NCBI): domain Eukaryota; kingdom Metazoa; phylum Chordata; class Actinopteri; order Perciformes; family Nototheniidae; genus Notothenia; species Notothenia rossii. Next base: position 37,971,142 of record NC_136910.1, read on the forward strand.
TTATTAATCTCTTGTTGATCTCTCTCTGTTTATTTTTCAGGGATCCGCTCATGGGACACCAACCTCATCGACTGTAACCTGGACCAGGAGCTGAAGCTGTTTGTCTCCAGACACTCGGCTCGTTTCTCTGCAGATGTCAAAGGTAAACTGTGAATGACAGACATTTTCACTCATTTTCTAACACTAGCCATCTGAAAACAGCTTCCATTGCATTAACAAATCCTAGGAAACATACTTTATACCGTATTATACGGTATGTGACACGTAACAACTAATAATGACTTTTCTGTCTAAAATCATATATAAAAATAAAAATACTATGAAAACACAAAAAAGCTCTGCACACAATACACTTCTATTGGTTTAACACCTGATTTCAGAGATGTTTACGTGTTGCTCTGTTTTTTTTAAATAGATTCCTATAACCCTTATATTGTAATGCAGTTTTAAAATGTTAACCTTTTTTTAACATATTTACATACCCTAGAACAGGTGTCAAACTCAAATACACAGTGGGCCAAAATAAAAAAATCGGTACTAGCCAAGATCGGACTGGTTCAATGTTTATTGCAGAACTTATTGAAATGAACGTATTGCACATATTAAACCTGGAACTAACAAAGCTTAAATTATTGCCTATAAAAACAACATTAAACATTAAAGGTTCGAGATACGCTTTTTGTTATATTCCATGGAATGCTCTTAACATCCCGATAGCAATGAATATCTTAAGTGCTTTGACAAAGAATCCATACAAAAATATCATCTGTGGAAGCTGAAGTACTGTAAAAAGCACGACCAATCATCTGAGCCGGCCCGGCTAAAATAACTGGATGGCCTACCTGCCTGTCAGCCTTCCATCTGTGCACAAACTTATCTCGTGCCCTCATTGGTCATGTGCGCGTTCGTGTGTGTTGGAGGAGGGGCTCTGTAAGGAAGTGGCCGTTTTTTTCAGGCTATGTATTTTCAAATTCTAGCGCACTCAAGCTGGTTTCTACCCCACCTTTAAATAATCAGTTGCTTTTCTTATGGCTCTATCAGCAGAGTCATTTCTTATGATTACATTTTTCCACAGGCCAACAACAGCTTCAAAAAAATGTTTCCCTCAAAGAAAAAAACAAACATGCCCTGTTGTCGCAAGAAAAAAAGTGCAGAAGGAAACATCCATGTAAACTCAGTGTGCTGCTCTGTGATGCTACTTCAAGCCAGATACTTGGCATCTTATCTTGGGTGCAAGTTCATCAATGTTTGGACTCAGGCTCTGAGCTGAGGAAACCCTCAGGATTGAGTGAAGGTGTGCGTGCAATATACCGGCGGGCCAGATCTAATAGTAATTAGAAATTATCCTGCGGGCCGAAATTAAATCCACCACGGGCCGGATTTGGCCCCCGGGCCTTGAGTTTGACACATGTGCCCTAGAAACATGCTATTAGTCCTGAAATGAGACACATGTGGGATGTTGAAGCATTATCATTTTTCATACTCTGATTTCTTTTTTAAATAAGTTCAAATATTATGAGATCCTTTACACTTCTTATGATAAAATAAAACACAAATACCAGATTAAAATGACTTCATAAGAAGGAGATGTATTTGACTGAATAATGAAAACTGCACTTTAAAGATGCATTTGTTTTGTAATGTAAAGTAACAAGTAGCTAGAGCTGTAAGACAGATAGTAAATGTTAGATACAATGTTAAGAAGAAGTAGATAACTGACATACTCAAATACAGGACAACTACCTCAAAACACTTTAATTGAGTAAAAGTATACTTTGTATCACAACGCTGCACATTTCTGCACTATCACACCCTCAGCTATAAAGTCCATGCAGTACCCTAAGCAGAGGGTGTTATGACCTGCCCCAGGACACGCCCTCTCAGCCTTTGTTGCAAGGTGAGGCTCGGCTCTATGAAGATGGAGGATCCAGTGTTGCAGGACATGTGGCTGCCGGTCAGTGGGCAGTATGGCCTTGACGCTCAGCAGCAGTTAAATCTCTGCTTGGCTTTGCTCCACGTTGGATAGGAACAGCAGGCGTTTATACTTCCCAATAGATTGATCACGCCAACAACTGCTGCTGTTGCTTTTAATCAGGATGTATTTTAATGCAGTGTTATCAAATTTCCGAATTGGGCCGCAGGGTTGTAATACAACATGTTGCGAGAGAGGTGAAACATGGAGATTTGTATATGATATAATTCAAAGAGACTTCACTCCTTTTATCTCTTTTAAAATCCCTTCACCCAGCCTCCATTCTCTTCTTCTTCCTCCATGTCTGCTGTTGCCTTGCAACCAGTACTAGATGTGCAGTAGATTCGGGAGTAATTAGCTGTGCAGAATCCCCAGTGGAAAGTGTCTGTTCATGAAAATCAAAAAGGGAGGGGAACAGAGAGGAGCTGGGGAACAGAGAGGGTGAGGGGAACAGAGAGGGTGAGGGGAATGGCTGTGAGGAGAAAGAAGAAACAAAAGCAAACAGGGGAGTAAGGGAGGGAGGAGGGTGAGGTAGGAAAGATGAAAACATACAGAAGGTTGTGGATGAAAGAATAGGCTGAAGTTTGATGTGAGAGAGAGACAGAAATGCAGCTCTGATCAGATCATTAATGAAGCCGAGGCTATGAGAAGGCATCTGTAAAACTGGAATAATATGGTTCTGTTATATTCTACGCCTTAGGGTCTTTACTGAGTCTATATCTCTAGGGGAGGATTTTCACTGTCTTTTGAACTTTTAATACAGAAACTGCTTTATTAAGAGCTTTTTAGAAACACTTCCAGGGCTTTTATGTTTATGAGGTGCAGTTCCCCTGCATACAGATAATAATTTTCCTTCATGGAAATGTACTCTAACTTTTAACATGCAAACTACCTTTATATTGTTGTGTTAAATCCAAAATAAGCATCTCTTAAATCTAAATGTTGACATTTTGGTGTGTGCTATTTTCTTCTTTTCACCAAAAGTAAGACAAAAACTTCAGCTTTCTCGTATCTATGAGCTAAATACAGTATGAAGCTGCATCGAGCAGGTGCTTATCTTAGCATAAAGGTATCAAATTCAACTATAAGCATCGCCAAAGATTACTATTCAACGCCTTACATTTTGTTTGTTAAATCCACACAAAAACAACAACAATGACACATGTTTCAATATTTCTTTCTCAAAAGTCTTTATCAGAAGGAAAGTCATTGCTTCTGGTAGATAGGTATGGCATATTTTGTTCCCTTAGCAGGCTAGCTGATTTTTGCTATTTACCGTCTTTATGCTAAGCTAAGCTATGTAGCTGCTAGCTGTAGCCTTATGTTTACTGGAAAGATATTCGAGTATGGTATCAATTTTCTCATTTAACTCTTGCCAGGAAAGCGAACAAATATATTTCTCCAAATGTCCAGCTCATTCAAACAATAATGCAACATTGCATTTTTTTCATTCTGAGCTTCTGACTTTATGTAAGATATAATTGTACCTTTGTTGCATAAAATATTACCTTCAGTTTGTAGTGCATCTATAGCTTATGGCTCAGCGCTTGCAGGAAAACACAAACCAGCAGGTAGTATCGGGCAGAGAGGGACGAATGCAATTATCTGTCTGCTTGACAAATGATATGCCATCCATCACACCGCGGTAGAGTACAGGAAGTATGGACCCCACAGTGGGGAGGAAGAGAAGGGAGGAAAGAAGGGGCAAGGCAGGAGACCCCCAATGTGTCCCTTCTGGATATTATACTTCTGGTTATGTATGGCTTTCTCAGTACTTCAATGCAGACTGCTCTGAAGTCTTAAACGGCGCTCTCTAAACCACAGATCCACTCGAGACTCTTCTACTGTAAGAAAACATTGCCGCTTGTGATCAATAGTAATTAAGAATTGAGTTGACTTTAACAAAGGAATAGAGTGGTGCCAAGATGCGACCTATACCAGGAAATGAGTCCACATTTTAGCATAGACCCATGCCTGATGCGCAAATGCGGCACAATTAAGCGCGCCACAGTTTCGCCGCTGATATGTGGGGACAAATGAACCAGTGGCAGTTCACGCGCGTGCTCCACTAGCACCCCACGCCCCGTCTGTCCGTCAGAGGAACCTCATCACATAACTTTGCGTGGGGCCAGGGGCCGCCCTGGATAAAAGTGTGTTTGCCAAAGAGCTTATTTTCTGCAATAATAAAAAATCCAATAGAAAAATCCCATTGCTTTTTTTCAAGGAACCCCCTGGCGATGCTTACTTTCAGGTCTGCATACAAAAAAACTTCATCATTGAACCACTCTATTTGTTAAGCCATAAAGATCCTCCAGATATATTGCACACATAGGATCCTGTTTTCCCCTCGATGTCTATTAAACCCAAAGAAAGAAAGAAATAAGTAGAGGAAAGACTGAATAATTGTTGCTCTTTCTCCTAGCGTGTGTCATATGCTTGACAAGCTAATTCCTGAAGATAACGGCTGTAAAGAAGCTTACCATTATTTAGAGGCATCAATACTGCCAAGCAGATGATTACTGCTCAGTGAGCCAGCCGGAAAAACAGCAGTTGGAGTTAATTAGCTCTGTGCCCAGACATATTACATATAGCTCCCTTTTTAATCCAGTTATATGGGGACAAATGAACCAGTGACATTGACAACTGTGCTCAAGGGGGCCCCATTTTTGTCACTGAAAGTCACCTTGGTCAATTATTCTGTTGCAGTCGAAAAGAAAATGACAGGAAGGTGAAAGGTGCTGACACATACTGGCCATCCACCTAAAGAGATTACTTTTTATTTCTCACATGTTGAGGTATTTTTTGCGAAAAGGAGACACTACCTTTAGTTGTTCCACTGATCTATTTTTGGTGTGGTGCCATCCACATTGATGTGTCTGGTTCAGTCTGTGGCAGGCATAAAGGCTACACCAGACTTGCACTTTCTATTCAGCCAGGAGGAGAATGCTTAGTGATGCATGTCACATTACCTCTCCTCTAGCTGAGACAGAGAAGCATTGGGCATTAAGAATATTTATATCGATCAAGGTAATTGTCAGGGTCAACCAAGCCTCAGTGCACATGTGTCATTTTTTGATGGGTTGGCTTGGATGGTAATTTGGCAGCGTGATGGTGCTGGTGGCGGCTCCACCAGTCCTTTACATGTACGGACCATTTCTGCTTCATCACACAACATCCCAGCAAGTAGGGCGTGACCCACCGAGAGACAACAAAGAACAAGCTTTTCTATTACATTAGCGATGGTTTGTTTATAGTAGCACGACAGGAGGTACGGTTTCCAGGATCAATTGTTCTCCCGTCTCACAGACGACTTAAACATTTTTTTCCTCAGTCTCTTGTTTTAAAGGAGGAGCTTTTGTCATCAGTTTAAGACTGCTGCCTCTTCAGAACCAAGCTGAGCGAAGCTGCTTTCTCAGGAATGTGATGATGGTGGGATAAGACTGATACTAATCTCTGCTTCAAATTGTTAATACAAATTCACAATAAAGGAGCAAAAATGAAGACAAGAGTCTTTCGGTATTGGGATTCGCGAGTAATCACAATATTTCAAAGGCTTGAGAAAAGTTTGAAATCAAAGCATTACAACTATAGCCCCCATCACTCCGTCAAAGCAATGTCCACCTTAAAAAAAGTTAAGTTTAATTTTGGATTTAACCACAACCATGTTATTCATTTAAAAATAGTCTTTAACAAAACATCTGCAAATAAAATACTGCCGCCAGAGAAAAACGTGATGTCTTTTTTGTAGTTTAAACATCTGCCATGATACTGAATATATTAAAGCTCAAATTTAAAGTCGCACTAGGAATATTATTCCCTCCAGACAACTTACTACATAGAGCAAACGTAGTGCAATAACTACTCAAGGGTTGGCAAGTTGGGGAAGAGCTATTATTTCAACATTAACTGAACTCCGGAGAGTATTATAAGATAATAGCATGTACTAGATAGCAGCCAGCCCAGTATTAACAGCAGTGATTGAAAGAATTCTTCCATATGGAGAGACAGTCCTCTGGGAGCAGGAGGCAAGGTTAATGGCTATGTGCTCCATAATGAGAATCTGCAGTATGAAATATATATGGAGGAATCGGCCCAGCAGCCAGATTCATGTCTCTGGAGACGAGGCACACTCTATCCTCTGAATTTTAAGATAATATTCAACACCTCGCTGCCCTCTGGACCCCACAGAGAGCATATCTTTAGTTTGTGTTATTTGCAGAATATGAGTGGCAGACTATTTTTTTGTTTTTACCAGTGGAAATTGATCCAAATGAATAAGAAAACAGGTTTTCAGTCAGGTGGCTCAAGGGGAATGTATTGATTCATGTAAAGGAAAATAAAGAGATAAAGACAGATTGATTGAGTGAGCGGGTGAATAATGACGCTAGACCCCCTGGACCAGAGGAAACCCCCTTATACACACACAGACACTCACACACTGGGAACAAAGTCATTATCATAATCAATCATGCTGGGTTTTGGATGATTGATTATGAGCCTGTCACATCCCATTGTTCATCTTCTGTGTAACAGCTCTGTCATATGAGGGGAAATGTTACTTATTGGAAGAATAAAGCATATCCAGTCCTCATAATATACACACAGAACAAACAATTATGTGGTCTTTATCCAATCATTATGTCATGTCTGTATTGTTTGTCCGAAGTTGAGTATCGAGTTGAAACAATTGTCTGATTAATTTATAAATTGATTGTCAGGAAAATTAGTCACCAAGTTCTTTTAAAATCAATCAGTTGAGTCGTTTTTCTAAGCGAATAAATTCTCATTCCAGCTTGAAATGGCAAGGTTTACTAGTTTTCTTCTTCTTATGTGATATTAAATTGATTCTTTCAACAATTGTTCTACTTTGTTTCACAGGACAGAGAATTCTTCACCATAAGAGTAATATACTGGAGACAGTGGTGCTCATCAACCCTTCAGATGAAGCAGTCAGCACCGAGGTAAAGTGAGATAAAATGGTGTTGGCAATCTATTATTTCTTATTCTTTAACTTTGTATTTGCAATCAAGGAGGTATGAGTCACACATGCTTTAAATGAATGCACAGCTACATAGCAATTACAGCTTGAAAACGATTATTACCCAGCCTCAGCTGTCCACCACTTTTGGCTAATTATCCCTCCATGTGAAGTGCTGCGCGGTGCAATTTGTGGGAATAAAAAAAGATAGGAGCAATTAGGAGCTCAAGAGACTTGTCTTGTGTACTGTTAGAATAAAGTGCAGCCTTTTACCTCTTTTTTGTTGTTACATTTTGACCGAAAGAAAGACATAGAAGGGTCAGCAGTACAGATGACACACGATTTTTCTCTTGTAACACTGCTTCAGCGTCGCCTCCACCCCCCAGCCATGTCTGCAGTCAAACTGCGCATTAATAATATCTCAAAGCACAGCAGGGTCTGACCAGCCGCCCAGAACAGCTGATGTTGCTGAACAAGAAAAAAAAGACCAACAGGGAGAGGCAAGACTTAGAGGGATGAAAGGAAAATTAGCAGAGTGAACGAGTCAGTTAATTAGCTAATGGATTTGATTGACGCAAAAACTGGTGATGTTTCAAATAGACTAAATCATTAGGCTGTTTGCTGCAGCCGCAAAGCTCTGTAGTCCCCATCTCTGTAGCCAATAAGTACTATATATGATTGTGCACCAGTGGCGAACCGTCAGGGCCTTCAAGGTATTCAGAGAATACCCTGGAACACTCAGATAAAACAAACAAAAAATCAATGTAATTATATAAATCAAATGTAATAAAATGTATATAAAATGAATAAATGAGAATCGTATCTGTGTTGTTGATCTGTAATATTACAGTGTTACGTTGATTTGTTTGTCCTTCTCGGTCCATGCACTACGCATTTCAGTGGTTTTGTGTTAGAAAAAAAATGCAACCAATCAGATCTTGTTCTGGGTTGAATATCCTTCAACCAAGGTATTCTACATCCTTGATAGAATGCCCTGGCCGTTGCACTGAATGAGAGCGTACGTTTGGATTGACAGTTTGATCAACCAATCATATATTGATTTGTAGCCAATGGGCGTATTCATTCCGGCAACGTCTACAGAACGTCTACAGAAGGTCCAGTTGTGATAGACACGGTTCGCCACTGTTGTGTACTATCAAGCAGTTTACATCAAGTGTCATACATGTTTTTCTCAATGTTTCTTTGACTTATTGTCCATTTACTCTCTAGGCTCGTTTGATGGTCTCAGACACTGCTAGACACAAGCTTCTGGTTCTCTCTGGGCAATGCTCTGAAAACAGTGGAGAGTTAATCCTTCAGTCTGGAGCTTTCTCTTTCTTCAACTTCATAGACATATTCACCGACCAAGAGGTGAGCAAACATGATGATGAGTTTTTTATGAGAACTATGACATTGCCCCATGTGCAGACCTTTGTTGTCTGGTTTTACATTAGTGAAAGATTGCAGGGTCTACTGTATAATGAGAACAAAAAAAATGTCAGTCAAACCCTTGCAACAAATGCATGGTATTTGCCATCCCTAAAAGCTCTAATTCAAGCATTGCATTATAGTCTTAAAACTTGACATACATATACACGTACTAAAACTGATAGCAAAGCACTGTTCATTTCATTATGGACTTATTCAAAGTTACTCACTCATAGTCCCTTAATTTCCTTCCTGAACAGATTGGTGAATTGCTCAGCACCATTCACCCGGCAAACAAAGCCAACCTCACACTCTCCTGCCCTCAACAAGGAGAGTGGAAAAGCTCCAACCTGGACAAACACAACTTGCAGGACTTCATTCACATGAAACTAAACTCGACTCTCATACTCCCTGAAATGGAGGGCCTCTCAGAGTTCACAGAGTATTTATCTGAATCCGTAGAGATCCCGACTCCTTTTGAAATGTTAGAACCACCAACCTCAGGTGGATTCCTCAAACTCTCCAAACCATGCTGTTACATTTTCCCTGCCGGAAACGGTGACTCCGCCCTCTTTGCCGTCAACGGCTTCAACATGCTCATTAATGGTGGCTCGGACAGGAAGTCGTGCTTCTGGAAGTTGGTGAGGCACCTGGACCGTGTGGACTCCATCCTCATGACCCACATTGGTGACGACAACCTGCCAGGCATCAATAGCATGCTGCAGAGGAAGGTTGCAGAGCAGGAAGAGGAGCAGTCCCAGGGTTCGACAGCTAACAGCGACTGGGTGAAGAACATGATCTCTCCAGATATTGGTATTGTGTTTGTGAATCTTCCTGAAAACCTGGACAACCCGGACCCGAATTACAGAGTGCGAAGGAGCTTTGAGGAGGCAGCCTTCACTCAGCAGTTCCTCACCAAGCTAAATTTGAGGTTAGAGCCTTTGCAGAGGCCTGTTGGAAACACTATAGAACCACTGATACTTTTTCAGAAAATGGGCGTTGGGAAACTTGAGATGTATGTGCTTAATCCATCAAAGAACAGCAAGGAGATGCAGCACTTTATGAAGCAGTGGACAGGGAGTGAAAAAGACACCGCCTCCATTCTGCTGCCAAATGGAAAAGAATCCGAGTTCCCCGTCTCTTACTTGACTTCGATCTCTTCGCTCATTGTGTGGCATCCCGCAAATCCCTCAGATAAGGTCGTGCGTGTTCTCTTTCCTGGAAATGCCACCCAGCATCATGTCTTTGAAGGTTTAGAAAAACTGAAGCACTTGGACTTTCTGAAGCAGCCGGTTGTCACTCAGAAAGCGATGTCTTCTAATATGCCGTCAACACCAACACTAAAGCAAGCTAAGATGAAACACAGAACAGACAGCAAAGAGAGCCTCAAATCTACCCCAAGGCCATCACCAAGCAGAAGCATCAGGAAGGAATCAAAGGAGGAAGCCCCGGAAAAGGCAAAGACAGATGCAGAATCTTCTCATGAAAAACCACAAAAAACTGAGAAAAAAGAAAAAGCTCCGCTGAAAAAGGCAAAGGCACCCGAGAAAGAATCAAAGGCAAAGGCAGAGCAAACGGCCCAAAATGAAACTCCAGAGAAAAAGAAGTCTGAAATAAAACCCAAGGTGGAAAAGGTTGTAAAAAAGGAGACCAAAGTGTCTGTGGAAAAGAAAAAAGAAGTTAAGAAAGAAGTAGCAAAGAAAGATGATACACCCAAACATGAAGTTAAAAAGGATGAAAAAGTAAAGAAAGAGGAGGCAAAGAAGGTTATCAAAAAGGATATCAGAAGAGACTCGCCTATGAAGGAGAAGAAGGAAGAAAAGAAAGACTTAAAGAAAGATGTCAAAAGGCCAGTTAAAGACATAAAGAAATCATCCGCTGCGGGGGGGGAAAAGAGCCCAACACCAAAACCAAAGCCCCTGAAAAAAGAGGCTTCAAAGAAAGATGCAGGAACACCATCAAAATTGAAAGACAAAGGAAAGCCAAAGGTGACAAAGAAGGATACAAAAGGGGAAAGTGCCAAACTTGCAGTGAGTGCAGCTGCTGTTGCGGAAGATCCAGAAGTAGTAAGATCTCTGATGTCAACACCAGAGGACCTCACTAAGGACTTTGAGGAGCTTAAAGCTGAAGAGCTTGTGGAGGATGATGCAACTGTGCAACACATCAAGGAAGAAGAGGCTGTGATGATCCACCGTGAAGAAATAATGCAGAACAAAGAGTCACCTGAGGCATTAGAGTCTTTGGATGAGGGTATAACAACAACAGAGGTTGAAGGAGACAATGAAGAGACTCCAGAAGAACAAGTTGTTAAGGGAAAACTCATTGGCAGTATAAGTGAGAAGTTTGAAGATGAAGGCACTGTAATGGAGGAGACATCAGAGGGAGGGGATTATGAAGAGAAGGAAGAGATGGAAGAAGTTTATGAACCAAATAAAGATAAGCTTACTCCCAGTGAAGATGAACACCAAGACCGAAAGGATGATGTTAAACAAGTGGATAGTGTTAAAGATGATGACGATGATGTAACTTATAAAAATGAGGAAAGTCTTCACATAAGTGAGAGACAGACCGAGAAACAGCATCAGTTCCTTTCAGCATCACCCAAAGTATCCTCACCTGTTTCTCCAGCTGCATCTATCCATGAAGAAATGTTTCCGGTTGACTTTGAGAGCTCCACAACCTCGGATGACGAGAACAGAGATGAGCCCCCTGAAGATTACACTGTCAGCTCTGGCCTTACTCAGTCCACTATTGAGATCTCTAGTGTGCCTACTCCAATGGATGATATGTCAACTCCTAAGGACATTGCAAGCGACGAAAACATCAATGATGAGTCTCCTTCGCAGGACTTTGGCAGGTTTGCTAAATCAGCATCTGGGGAGTTCGATGGGAAGAAGCCCTCTCCACTTCAGGATTTGCCATTGTCAGATCACTCTCACAGTGATCCCACAGAAGGCCATGACTACAATCACTCAGCTTCCACAATATCTCCCCCTTCACCTCTAGAAGAGGATCAATTCAATAAAGGGTTTCTCACCGCAGGGAAACTTGAAGGGTTTGCAACAGCTAAAGAGTCATGTGAAACAGACTCCACGAGACTGAGTTCAACTTCCATCACATCACCTCTTGTACGTTCTCCCTCAGTGGACCGCAAGGACAATTTGGATTCTCCACCAGTGTTTGCTTCTCCAATTGAACTGTCCACCACCATGGCAGGGTCTCCAGCAGCACCAGTTGATCCCTTCATCAGCCCAGAGTACAAGATCTTGGAAGGAGCTAACTCACCTCAGTCCTCTGGTCACACACCTTACTTTCAGTCCCCAGTAGATGAAAAAGCCGGAGCTATACCACCTATGTCAGAAGATAAAGCACAGGGTCCAGTCATTGTGGAGGTCACAAGTGATAAAGAGGAGTCTTCCAATAGAAGTACCCCTGAACCAGAAAGTTTCTCCGCTGTAGAGAAGGTAATGTCCTCCTCAAAAAGCCCACCTCCAACTGAACCAGATTCCCCAACAAAGATGGAGAAGTCAGACTTCCAGAAAACTGGAGATTCAATCCTGTCTTCAGCACCAATGTCCAAACAGGAATCAGACACTAGTCCTTTTACAGCTTTTAAAGACGAGAGTAAAATGTCCATTTCAGAGGGTACCACATCAGACAAGTCCGAAACTCCTCTGGAGGAGGTGGTAGCAGAAGATACATTTTCACATTTAGCTTCAGCATCCACCGCCTCGCTGGCCACCAGCTCTTTGCCAGAACCCACCACAGACTCTCCTTCCCTTCATGCGGAGGTAGGATCTCCTCACTCAACAGAAGTGGATGACTCTTTCTCTGTCTCCATGGTTCAGACTCCAACCGCCTTTCAAGAAGCTGAGGGATCTCCAACCAAGGAAGATAGCCCAAGGCCCATGTCTATCTCCCCAGACATCTCACCAAAGATGAAAAGCAGAACACAGGATGCAAAATCCCCAGAGCACTCCACCATGTCAATAGAGTTTGGCCAGGATTCCTCTGACCACTCCTTAGCCCTGGACTTTAGTAAGCAATCTCCAGAGCATCTATCTGCTGGGGGCACTTCACGTGCTACAGAGAATGGCCCTACTGAGGTTGACTATAGCCCTTCAGAGGGAACAGATGAAAGACCATCTGAAAACCGTAATTCTGCAGCAGAGAAGCCTTTTCTTTTTGAAGAGAGTTATTCAATCCTTGCCACTTCTGCAACCCCATCAGATGCATCTCAGTCCACTCCCTCTGTTACAACTCCTTGCCAGATGACAGAGATGCTACATGCAACACCTGAGCAGACGGATAAGTCTCCCTTCACCACAAAGGCATCTTCTCTCACCCACTCTCCCCATTCCAATGAGCCATCCCCAGTGCTGGGAAGTCCCTCGGCTAAAGACAGCTACAGCCCTATTTCACCATCTGTAGAGAGCATAACTAATACATCTGACACACAGCAGAAATATGACAAGTCACCCTCACCTCCCAAAGCTGCTTTCCCCTCATCGACTTTTAGATATTCAAAAGAAGATACCCTTTCCCCTGCAAAGGAGACTAATCCCTTTAAATGTGAGGATTCAACACCTGAGGCAAAATCCCCTGTGAGCCCAAAAGTCCCCTGTCCATCATATCTACCTCTCTCCTCTGATCCATGTCATTACAATTCGGCCTGTGGCTCCAGAGATCCTGACTCTATTAAGAAGAGCCCCTTTGCTCCATCTAAGACAGATGTCGACCTATGCCTAGTCACTTCATGTGAGTACCGTCACCCTAAGACAGAACTGTCCCCATCTTTCATCAACCCTAGCCCTATGGAATACTTCATTAATGAAGAAAACGCCAGGGAGGAGGAGAAGCTTCTGACCAAGTCAGCAGGAGGGCCTCCACCTCCAGGAGGTAAGCTTTCCGTGAAGCAGTGTGAGGAGACCCCTCCCACATCCATCAGTGAATCCGCCCCCTCCCAGACAGACTCAGATGTTCCACCAGGGACCGAGGAGTGCCCCTCCATCACAGCAGATGCTAACATTGACTCTGAAGATGACTCTGAGACTCTGCCTACTGACAGAACGCTGACTTATCGGCATGCAGATCCTCCTCCGGTGGCACTGAAGGACTCCGCTCCATCTTCAGGCCACCATGATGTCTGCATGGTGGACCCAGACGCCCTCAAGGCTGAAGAAAACCTCCACAATGCTAATACAGATGGAGGAGAGAATCCCAAGAAGAAAAAGCTGATCAAGAAGTCTTCCTCACCTGCCAGGAAGACTACTCTATCAAAAGTAAAGGACACCAAGACTGCCTCTCCGAAGAAGAGTGTCGGGGAAGGGAAGGACGCTAAAAATGCAACCAATACCTCTGCATCCAAAGGTGTTAAAAGTGCCACATCAGGTGAGTACTATTTTTTACTCATTAGCATCAATTATATCACATATCTGTTTTACATAATTTGCTTGTATTGAAGGTATATGTTTGCTTCTTTCAGGTACTGGCAGTGGAAAGGTATCAGGTGGGGCAGCTCTGCCCAACTGTCCTCCCATGTACATGGATTTGGTTTACATCCCTAATCACTGCAATGCCAAGAATGTGGATGCTGAGTTCTTTAAGCGGGTGCGCTCCTCTTACTATGTGGTCAGTGGCAATGATCCCACTGCTCATGAGCCCAGTAGGTCAGTCCTTGATGCTCTGCTGGAAGGAAAGGCTCAGTGGGGAAACAATTTGCAGGTGAGTATTTATATAATTAATGAGATATTGTAAAACTAACTGGACTAAAGTTACAATTTTGGGGAGCAATTTAAGATATTTTTAAGTCAATTTCAGTAATGCCACTGCCCGCATTTTAGGGTGCAAGATTGAAAATAACAATAGGTCATTGACCCATACATTTCTTCCCATAGTTCAATGTTACTTTTAGAGCCTTGCTACTAATAATATAATAAGGAATTCTACTTGCAAACATCATAAGAGGGAAATATATCTTTTAGTTGAAGGATGATACAGGAATTTTCCGAATGCTCTGAGCTAAGAGACCTTCTTCTCTCGTGTCAGGTCACTTTGATTCCAACCCATGACACAGATGTGATGAGGGAGTGGTACCAGGAGACCCACGACAAGCAGCAGGAGCTGAACATCATGGTGCTGGCCAGCAGTAGCACTGTCGTCATGCAGGACGAGTCCTTCCCCGCATGCAAGATAGAGATGTAGGCTCTATCTTGGAGATCAGGAGGTCTACTGACAATGAGAGGCATCATTATTTGAGGAACAAAACATGTAGCACTGAAACTTACAATTAAACACTTATATGCTCAAAAGCTACTACTAAACCCTGAGAAAATAAATATGTACAATGAGAACTAACACAGAGTCTTCATGCAAGGGACAATGCTTTCTATATAAAGTAAGACATGTAATCTGATTTGTAGGTATAATTCGATAGTGCCGGGAGGAAATTAGAAACCAACAAAGCCATGATTGTCCATTTATGCCAACTCTAACAAGTAACTCTGATGTTGTTGTCGATTTATTGGGTTTCTTCTGCATCCCTAGATCAAATAGACAGATGTCAATAAAAAAAACATCCCTGCATAATGATATATTCTTGGATAATGGCTGTTATCCACACCAAAGGATAAAACAAAATGTTTTCTGTTATTGCCTTAGGGAGTCAAATTGAATGTATAAGAAATGGTACAACTAGCAGAGTGGACCGCTAGCTCTTCACACCAGAGGTCAATCCCAAAAACTGCTGTTAAATGGTTACATAGTCGAATGATGGTGGATGAAATAACTTGAAAGGATACTCAACACTGATTACCATTAATATGATGTCTGACTTCATATTCATCACGGGGGATACAAAGTGCCCCCTACCATTTTGAAACCTTATGTTTTTAAAGTGGGCCAGATAGTATTTGATTTAAAATGCATGTCTTAAAATCTGCTTCATGTTGCTGCTGATGTATGAATATTAATTTATTATTTGTAATATTGTGCTTGATTGTCCAGATAGGCTTTTACACTGCACAACAGGAAGCTGCTTCAGAATGCTCTCCCTTGCCTTTTGTCGTGTAAGGCCTTTTATTTCAGATTGTCTGTTTTATTTACATATTTTATGTTATTTCACGAAGAGAAAATCTGAACTTATTTATTATCCTTCTTTTTTTTCATGTAATCCTTGAGCTATGGGGGAGCTAGCCTTTTCCCATTGTAAAGCTGGTGAGGAAGGATATTTTCATAGACCTTAAATGTCTTGTTTTTCTAAAGCATTGTACTATAATTATAAATAGCTTTGTGGCTGATGGAGTGGTTGGAAGACATGCATGATGCGTTAGAATTTGTTATTTTTTGTCCATGGGGATTTTGCTCAGACTTGCATTAACAACAACAGGGCTAAGCTACATAAATACATGTAAGGAGCATTTTATAATTTTTGCAAGTTGTGCGATAACATTACTACATTTAACTCGAATGGCGTACAAATGTGCACTGTAGGAACATAAAACATGATTTCGGGTTTAGTACAGTGGATTTTCAGGTTGAATAATTATTGAGACAAAAGAGTGTATGCTCTTTAGCCGGGATGAAAGGATAACAGCTTAGAGTAGAGGTGTAGTTTTGAGAGGGGCCGCACACAGAGGCGAGAGTGAGTGACTTAGGTGTTTTAAATGAAAGTATGTAAAACAAAGACACTTTAAACACATACATGACAAAACAAAACGAACAGTACAGAGGCCACAGGTGAACTTTGACTGGCCACCTTCTGGAGAAACATTTAACAACTCAATCATTACAGGCTTTACTTGATCACTAAATATTTCTGAAATGTCAGGTGTTCATAATACCACTATAGATCGGTTTTCCTGCAGGGGAACCTTAAACCAACACCATGACCAACAACAAACATACAAACCGGACTGACATTTCTCTATCCTCTTTCTTCTATCTCTTCACTCCCTGTCTTTCTCTCTGCCTTTTACTCCTTATCTTTCTCTCGGGAGAACTTTACTATGTCTGTCTGCAGCTGTGTGGTAAAATTGTCTTGTGATCTTGCATCCTCTCTGCCCTTTTCACAAACTCATATGTAACTTCTAGCAGTTAGTTTCAAGTGAAAGTATTCCTCGGTGCTTTCTGATGTTTGTGTGCAATATTTCCTCTACCCTTACGGCGAATCTGATGTAAGAGGAACCACTACTAAAGAAAAAACATTAAATAACAACCAAAATAAAATCTGTTGTGAAAAAATATGGATTTATTTGTCTTACTTAATCCTTTTAAAGGCTTTAAGTTTTGTTATTGTGTGATATTACAAAGTGTGTTTATTCTTGTGTTATATTTAAAAAATATAATGTCCAAATCTCACAGACGCCAGTCATGCTTCCATTAAAATATATCTCACAATTCCATACTTCCCATGCTAGCAGCTACGTAAGCGTACAGTGGTGCTTTGAGCTAAATGCTAATTCATGTTAGCGCTGATGTTAAGCACGTAAAAAGTACCAATCACACCATGTTTCCTATCTTAGTTTAGCGTGTTAGCATGCTAACATTTGCTAAATACTTAACACAACATTTTGCCGATATCAAGTCGATATCATCTGTTGTAAAGGTATTTGGACCTAAACCAAAGAATTAGATACAAATTCAGTAAAAAAACATGACACTGTCACTAGATTTAAAGTCAGGTGATGGTCAAATTATAATAAATGCGCTGCATCCAACAATTGTTGAGATATTTAACTCAAAACCTATAAAGGTAGTTGTTGTCATCTTCTTCATTAACGTTCTTACAGAATGTCATAGCTTAACGTATTGAGATATTTCAGTACAGACTAAATGTATGGATCATTTCACCACAACGTTTACAACAACAAACTCCTCCATCGTGAAGATAAATAACACAACATTGCCCGCCTGTCAAGTAAATGTCATGTGCACACAGGTGATTGGCTAGAAGCAACATCCAGGGAGGAAGTCGTCTGTCTTAGCGTCCTTGAGAGCCAGACAGAATAGATTGGCTTTTATGTTCCCTCAGAGGGATTTATCCTACGAGACTTAGCTGTGGCTAAGCTAAGAGGAAAGAGCTGTCTGTGAGTGTTTTGACACTGTTTTCCTCTGTAAGTAAAGCTATTCGCCTGGCTTGGCATGTTACATTTTCTGACATTAAGTTGGACTTAAATAACTCAACTATGGATTGTGATAACATTTTGCACAGACATTCATGGTCCTTTAATGATGCGTCCTACAAACTCTTGTGAGCCACTGAAAAAATGTATAGCAACACCAGCAAAATAACATTGTTGGCTTTTAATGATACAGCTTGACAACTATTTGATTTGATTTTCACACAATTTGGTGCAGACAAAAGCTAGGATGCAATTATCATAATGTAGGAACAGTGGGCAGCCACAACTCAGCACCTGTGGAAAACACTTGAGTACAAATCTTACAACATACTTAATGTGCATATCCTTTTATGTAGATATCAGGAAAACACCTGCAATGGGAGAACATTTACACTGGCTGTAATCAGCACTAGCTTCAATTTAAGACCATGCTAACCCCAGCCAATGTACAATGCAAAGGAGAGTGAAGAAAATATAATAAATTAATGTGAACTATCAGATGAACCGATCTTTATAATATATTAAGATATGCAGAACATGAAACATGTCTTGAGAAAAATAATAACACTTTTAGCGGCTCCAGTATGGAGCAAACTGAAGGCCCTTTTAGATCAGATTCCCTAGAGACGAAAGTGACAGACTAATTAAGAAAAGCAGAGCAGGATGAGAGGACATTTCTACTCAATCCAATATCCATTTCCTGTACAGTGTTGCATCACAAAGCCACATGTCTGGTGACTTATACACCCCCACAGAGTGGTGATGGCTGCACACCAGTAAGTGGAAAGCTTTTAGATTTCCTTCCATATAGTATTACATTACCATATACAAGTTATGGAAATGAGAGTGCCTCCCTTCCCAAAACCAACATGCAGTCCCAGGCTATAATTGATTGAATAAACATGCATGTAAATGTATGCTACGTTGAAAATCTTGCTATATTGAAGCTAACCTATTAAATTGTATTTCAAGGACAGTGTCTGACACAGGAATCACGAGCAGCTGTTTTTTCCTTTTTTTCCTGTGCCGTAACTGTTTCAGCAGGGACATTTATTAATGATGATGGGACATCCCCGGGCACTTTCCAAAACCAAAGGGAAGTGCACGCAGGGATAAAGCGAAGGAGATGAAAGAGCTACTGTCTGTCTGCAAGTGCTAAAATAAACCTCCCCTACAAACAGTGCTGTATTTCCCCGTTGATTAAATACATTATTACAGTAATTCAGGAGCTGTCGTCCCACTAAACCCTAAACCTGTAGCTTTAGATAAGGTTTATGTTTGATAAACCTGATAACCTTTTTTAATAATGCAAAATATACATACAGAGAAAGAGAGAAACCCGCAGAGACATACACCTTGCAGGATGCCATAAATTATCAAAGGCCTTGTTTCTGATTGGCTAAGCAGGCAATCTCAACAGGATGGGCTGAGGTCTTGTTGCCAGGGCAACAGTAGGGAACTCCTTGTCCCAGACTCCCAGCCCTATTTTGTCTCTGCTGAGATCTTAGGAGTACCTTTAAGAAACACCATGATAATTGTAATGAATATTCTCCAAATGGCTGCAGGTTTAGCAAACATGTTTCCACAGAGTTCTAAATAAATACTATAAGATTATAGGATGATATTAACAAATTCATGGTGCACATTTGAACAACTGGATAAGAATTTACAAGTAACAGAATATGAATGAATACATAGATTCTGTTGAGCTCCTAAACTCTGTCTCTTCACTTGCTTATGTTTATAGCACACATCGGCTAGTCTACATATTTATATATCATACAAAATACAGGAAGTGTATCTACTGTACAGTGTTTATTTTACATTCTGTTTCATCTTATTTTACTTGCAATATTATGTCATTTGCACTATTTTATGTATTTATTTTTCTTTGTATATCTTTATCATATGTTGTACTGTTTGAGGAGACTGGGACTTAAGATTTTCATTGCTAACAACTATGCTGTAACTTTTGTGCTCATAATATTATAGTCCTTGAATTTGCAAAAGTATTTCAAGAAAAAGGCAAATGTGTGACCCCTGCATCACATTGAAAATGCAACTGAACTCTTCCATAAGGATGTACAGTAGGTCCTTGCTTATGTAAAGCTGCAGGTCAATGGGTACAGTGGTGGCAGGGTTTGGCGTCTCAGACTCCCATCCTAAATGTGAGATGAGGTACAAATGCAATTCTGTTTAAATAAGATGTGAGTCTGGAAGATGTTGGGGTCTACATATTCTCAATGAAAATGTGTAGATTTATTATTATTTTTGATTAGACAACATTTTACTTTGCGATAGGTGCTGAAAAAAATGCAGTGTAGCATCTATTCAGAAGTGGAAAGTAGTAGATAAATGCAAAACGATATCACTAAACTAATAATACATATTGTTGTGTATTGCAACTGACAACCTGTTAAAAGAAGACCAATAGTCTCACATTTCCTGACAGCAGCAAACTCCTCTGACATGTTTACAGTAAAGTACAACAGCACCACCTGTAGGTTAAAAGAAGAACCCCTTTGGTCATGAAATAAAAAATAAAACAAAACTTTAAACATGTAATAGCACAAACACGAAGAGAGGTTTGTCTAAAAGAGTATAAGCAGGGGTGCACATAACTTTTTTAATGAGTTACTCATATGAGTACCAGGAGACAGCATTTGGTACTCACCCCACACAAAGCGTGGTCATCCTCAGTGTCTCCTTCACTGCCCTCTATTTACACTTCTTGCATGCTAGATGATGAAGATGATGAAGATGCACCTCCATGTCTCTTTTTAAGCCTCCGATTTGCTTTCTCCAAACCGTGTTGCCAAAACTGTGAAGTCCTTGCATTTCCTGAGGCCAAGTTGAAGGATCAAATACTAAGAATTATTATCACATGACTTGAAGTCGTATCTGATTTCAGATGTGGAAAGTTATAAGTACACTTATTCAAGTGTACTTAAGTACAATTTTGAAATATTTGTACTTTACTTGACTTTGTACTACTCTACTACAGTCAGAGGTAAATGGTGTACTTTTACTCCATTACATGTATTTAATACCTTTAGTTACTTTACAGATCTGGATTAATGATGTGAAATATAATCAACTCTTAAATAAGAATTTAGTTACACCTGGAGTAAATCCACAAGCTACCCTGCAGTATACATAACATTACATTGCATTTAGCTGACGCTTTTATCCAAAGCGACTTACGATAAGTGCATTCGACCAACAAGATACAAACTTGAAGAAAACAGAATCATATAAGTACATCAGGTTTCATAGAGCTAAAAAATGTCAAGTGCTACTCGACTGGCTTTAGATAAGCGAGTCCTTTATTAGTATATAAGTCAGGGTTGCCAACTTTGGGTACCTGGCTGGAGTGAGATTTTGATATCATGGGTTTAATTACACATAACCACACTAAATGACTGCTATTGTGTCAGCAGCGGGACCTTAGCATATAGTAATATAGGATATATATACAATATATACAAATACACCATCTTGGACACAGACTATAAAGGGCACAACGTCTCATTCACTAATGAAAGTCAAACACATGTTTCCACTGTTTTATTGTGTGCCTGTCGCGATAAATAAAAATGAACTCGATAAATTGCCATTTACATGAGGACGTGGCTAGCAGTTTGAAAGGATGTACTTGAATTATTATTATATATTATCATTATGTCAGTGGTCTAAAATGGTCATCCAACGGTGCCGACAATATTATCGTTTATCGCAATAATTTCCGGGAAAATGTATCCAACAAAATTAATTATCGTGAGAGGCCTATACATGAAACACACACACACAAACAAATCTACAGACTTACTCCAAACTGCCAAATATATTAATTAACACACTCTCATATACTCTTTGACTGTATTTTGGCCAAGTAGAACAATAACCAGCAGACCTTTACTTTTTTATCATTTCTACTGGATCTTAGATCTGTGCATGCGCAATAAGGGTCGGGAATTGACCAACCAGCTCCCAATGCTCTGCTGCCTGTTAACGTTGTTGAGGGTGTTGGGGGCGGGGAGGGACCGGATCGACTGCTTGAGCAGCTGTCAACTCAACATTGTAAATAACCAACCAAAAACGATCGCCGGTTCATCTTGTTTTTGGTGTGAGAATAGTTTGGCCAGCGTGAGAGCGTGAGATTGAGATTGAAAGTGTGTGTCACACGACAGATGCGTGAGAGTTGGCAACCCTGATATGTGCTTTGTCAGCAATTATTTGTTAGTAATTCAATCGCTCGAAGTGGAGTCGAAAGAGATGAGTTTTCAGTCTGCGCTGGAAGATGTGCAAGCTATCTGCTGTCCTGATTTCAATGGGGAGCTCATTCCGCCATTTTGGAGCCAGGATAGCAAACCGACGTGTTTTTGCTGATGGGAACTTGGGTCCCCCTCGCAGGGCTGGTGCAGCGAGCCGTTTGGCCGATGCAGAGCGGAGTGCACTTGCTGGGGTGTACGGTTTAACCATGGGATGTAGGAAGGGCCAGATCCATTCGCAGCATGGTACGCAAGTACCATTGTCTTGAAGTGGATTCTAGCAGTTACTGGAAGCCAGTGAAGTGAGCGGAGCATGGTGTGGGAAAATTTAGGAAGGTTGAAGACCAGACGAGCCGCTGCATTCTGGATGAGCTGCAGAGGTCGGATGGCACATGCAGGTAGACCAGCCAGGAGGGAGTTGCAGTAGTCTAGGCGTGAGATGACGAGAGCCTGGACCAGAATCTGCGTCGCTTTCTGGGTTAGCTGGGGGCGTATCCTCCTGAAGTTGTAAAGCGTGTATCTGCAGCAGCGGGTTGTAGCAGCAATGTTTGCAGTGAAGGACAGTTTGTTATCTAGGATCACACCCAGATTCCTTGCAGTCTGAGTCAGGGAAACAATAGAGATGCCGATGTTGATTGTTAGGTCAAGAGTGGGACAATCTTTTCCCGGAAGGAAAAGCAGTTCAGTCTTGTCAAGGTCGAGCTTGAGGTGGTGGGCAGACATCCACTGAGAGATGTCAGCTAGACAAGCAGAGATGCGTGCGACGACCTGGGTCTCTGAGCGGGGAAAGGACAGAATTAAATGGGTGTCGTCAGTGTAGCAGTGGTATGAAAAACCATGCTGGCTAATGACAGATCCAAAGTCATTAAAACTAGCTGCACCTTTACCAGATTTGAAAACACTTTAATGATCAATCATTATGAAACACATCATATATATTATTCTGAAATGGACCAATCTGCACAATTACTACTTTACTTTTGGTACTTTAACTATATTTTGATAATACTTTTCTAATTTTACTTGATTAACATTTTGAATGCAGGACTTTTATTGTAACAGACTATTCCTATACAAGATCTGAGTACTTCTTACACCTCTGTCTAATTTCAAACTCTAATATTTTGAGTACGTTTGCAACTGTGTGTTTTACTCAAACTCTGGGGCAGAGCCGGGAGGCCAATAAGGAAGTGCCTCAACTCTCTCTCTTTAGGTCGTCCTCAGACGAGCCCTCCATCGTTGCTTCCAGTCATCCCGGTTCTCCATACATCTGGCCAGTTCATTGGTACTTTGTGCTCCTGCGTCATTCTTGAGTACGTCCACGTATGTTTGTGCAGGACGTCCTCGTGACCGATGCCCGTGTGTTGGTTCCCACAGCACCAATTTGCCGGCTGGCAGCTCTTGATGCCTTTGATAATGTCCTGCTAGTCTCATTCTCCTGGCTGCAATTTTCTCGCTCACCCTTGGTATTCCCTCGTACAGGATCTTGTTGGTTACATGTACACTCTTGCTGATGTTAAGTACTGCTCGCAACATTCTGGTGTAGCATCCGTCTAGAGACCTTTGCAGGGTTGGCTTCAGGCTCCAGCATTCACTGCCATAGAGGAGAACAGACTCTACCGTTGCATAGAAGAAGCTGAGTTTGATTTGACGGGGAAGGTTGGAGTTCCATACACTGGTCATGATGTTCAGGGCCCTCCATGCAAGTGCCTTCCTCACCTTAAGATCTTGCTCGGTTGAGTTGACCCATGAGCCCAGGTACTTTAATTCCTTGACTTCTTTAAGCACAGTGCCTTCTGTTGTTGTCAGAGGTGGATGTTCCGGTGGTTGTTATAGGTGATAACCTCAGTTTTCTTGGCGTTTAGCCTAAGGCCAACCTTGGCATACTCTGACTCCACTCTGTTCAGGAGTTCCTGTGCTTGCTCCATGCTGCCGGAGAGCAGGCTGATGTCGTCCGCATAGTCCAGGTCTGTCAGGACTACTGTGGGGTGTCGACCTCCTTGGTGTTAGAGTGAACTGATGGCCTTCCTGAGTGCATAATCCAGGACCATGATGAAGAGGAAGGGGGCCAGGGTGTCCCCTTGCATTACCCCACCCAGGATGTCAAACTCCTCGCTGTTGCCATCTGGGGTCACAACCCTGGCCCTTGTTGCTGCGTACATGGTCTCTATAGACCGGAGTAGCTTCGGAGGGACACCGTAGGCTTCAAGGATCTTCACCATTGTGCTTCTGTGGATCGAGCCAAATGCCTTTTTGAAGTCGATAAAGCACAGTACAGCAGTCAGGTTATCCTTTTTCACCTCCTCGATCATTCTCCTTAGTGCCAAGATCTGGGCTGCGGTGGTTCTCCCCTCTCGAAAGCCATTCTGGTTCTCCCTCAGGTGAGGGTCGATGGCGTGCCGTATCCTGTTCAGTATCATCCGGTTGTAAACCTTTGCGGTGATACATGTCAGGCTGATGCCTCGGTAGTTGTCTGGCTTTGAGAGGTCTCCAGCTTTAGGCACCGGGATGATGTTGGAGAGAGACCATATATCAGGTTGCATGTTGTGCAGTAGAGCGAGTTGCAAAAGTCTAGGATGAGGTCATCGAGATCACAGTAGTTGAAGACCTCCGGGGGTATGCCATCCGTATGCACTTTTGCCCTCTCTCACTGTGGACTTCGCCTCAAACTGCAGTTCATCTAGTGGCCAGTAGGAGCAATCTGCAGAAGGGAGCAATTTCCATAGAGCCCATGTTAAAATGACCAACTTTACAGCAGAAATAAACATGTTTACATCGTGGTTCAAAAAACCATATTCTCTGTATAGTTAGATTCCCCCCTCATGATAACTGTCTAGGGGGTGATTTTTTTCTCAACTCATTTGTTTAATTCATATTCAGTCTTAAAGTTATGCATAAATTAGGGCATGGTCACTTTGAGTGACCGGTACGAGCCTAACTGTCGGCTAACAACAATTTGTCAGCTCTGCTAGGCTCATTGGCTAGCTAGGCAATAGAGTGGTGAAGTCCCTCCCCTTCCGGTGGACCTCCATGGGACCTTATTTCAGAGAAAATATGTATTGAAGTCGATGGCGAGAGAAAGATTATCTTTCGATCACGTTTGAATTGTGCCTCAAATTACACATATGATGTTTGTCAATTTAAAAGATAATTTTGCAAGTCAAATTTTTTTTCAAGTGTCGTAAAACTGTGAAGTAACACTTTTTTTGTGTGAAACCGCTCAATGAACTACATCTCCTGTCCCGCACCACACACCAAGACGGCCGTCACGTTAGCACATTTCACTTCTTTCTTTCAGAATGAGGCGAAAAGTATTAAACGAGGTGAAAATCACTACAAGTCTGGGCATGTTGTGAGCTGTACATACACAAAAGGGGAGTTCGTCGGTTCCTTAAGCAGTGGCGGAGCTGGGGGGTGAATCCTGGTACCCTATTGGCCACCCCAAACACCCTCACCACGGGGGCCAAAACTATTTTAGAACATTAAGAAAAAAATGTTGAAGTAACCTTTCATCATTCATCAATAATTCACATTAATATAACGTTATATTGATAATGTACTCACTAAACTTACAATTCATTTAACTTATTTTCTTCCAAAAGTTAATTATCCAAAGCTCCTGTACACCCCATAATGCTGAACCTGAACCAGCTTTTCTCCCAACTAAAGGAGGTGAGCAGCATTGTGTTGAATTACATGCCACTTAACATATCTGAAGGGAGACTGGAATACAATATATATATATATATCAAAACAAAAAGCTAACATCTCATTTCATTTATACATTTCAAACACAGTATTTTCCCACATATTTAAGTTATATTTATTTGGATTGATGCATTCGTGTTGAGAATGTTTCATTCAAAAATGGTATTATTAAAGGCATTTACACCATGAAAGATGACTATTGAGATCTATTGTCAGGAATGTTAGTCTTATACTGTATGTATGGCCAGAGGGCAGGACCAGGCGCGGACTGGGGGGAAAAAGTGGCCCGGGGATTAATTGACAGACAGGCCCACTTAATGCGCGGCATGTATCGGCCGGCCGGCGACGAAAGTATGTTACTCTTAGGCCCCACGGACCGGGGCCGAAATCGCGCCATTTGCAGGAAACAACGTCTAAGGAACCTTAATATTTAATAAACTATGAATATTTTATATCCATATAACGGGAAAAAACTAATTTAACTGGTCTTTTTCATTTATTTTGTTAAAAAAAAACACACAATGCTAACAGTGAGCCTCTGAATTAGCCCCGAGCGAAAAATGCTAACCTATTGCACCGAAAATCACTCAGCTCCCTTATTACTTATCCTAGCTGCACATCCAACACATCGTTTATGATCGTAAAGACACAGAATCTAACGGTGCCCACCTCAACACTGAAAGATACAAACTCGCAACGTTATCAACAAAAAAGGTCAAATATCATTTGTTTTGCATCAATCTTGATACAGGGTACTTATTATATGTTGTACTTTAGATTCCTAAAGCTATTAGTCTACTAACCCATCATCCAAGGTTAGTTTTCAATATAAGTACAACATATCTTTTGGACGGACACTATAATTTACAGTTTTTTACCATGTTCAATCTGAATTTTCTTTAAAATAAAAAAACATCTATATTGATTCTGACTTTTCTACATCCAACTCACAGGTATATCATTATACTTTGAGAAAAAAAGATTATTAATTTAACCCTTTTAGAAGGGAAGATAATGTCATTAGTTCTGGGAATGTCATTTCCAAGCCTGAAACCTGAAAAGCAGGCTTAGGGCTTTTAACTAAAAACCCTATGCATTTTATGTTATTTTGGACCATTATTCATATAGTAATCACATTACCTGAGCCCTTGAGTTGCCTAGAGCAAAAATAGTTACAGCATTTATTTAGTGATTTTAATGTTAACAGATCATTGATGCAATAACATTTTGACCCAATTTGCCTGAGTTGACACATGGAATAAAACATGGGCGTAGGAAGCATCCTCAATGTGGCTGAGACAATTTAATAGGGGTTGTGGGCAGGTGGTGGACCTCACCTCCTCTAGGGGGGTCCGGGAAGATTTCTTTTTAAATGTTGAAGTTAAATGCATCAATCTGGTGCACTTTGAGAGCAAAATTAGGGACTAAATCTATGGCAGTCAGTAGGGGCTTGGACTGTGAGCCGTAGGGTCGCCGGTTCAAGTCCCCGACCAGACCTACATTTGGAGTGTGGACTTCTACTTGGAGAGGTCCCAGTTCACCTCCTGCCCTGCCGCGGTGCCCTTGAGCAAGGCACCGGACATCCCCCTTCCCCCCTCACTCCCATTGCTCCCCGGGCGCTGTACAATAGCTGCCCACTGCTCCTAGTACTATACTCCTGGTACTAGGATGGTACACTGAGAGAATGAGCTCATAGGGCTGCTGATCACCATAAGCTAAACAGTCTGTATATTGCACTATATTTGTATAATGTAAGCTTCGCTGATACTTTGCCTGTGGGAATAAGAAAAAAATGGTTAGTTATACTGAATATTATTTGATCTAATGTAGCGGTGTGTTGTAGGTGCCTTGAATAACCCCTTATTTTATAGTGAGATGTATTTTTATGTTCATATAATAGTGATTTCAATGCCACCCCAAAATGATCTCTGGTTCCACCCTGGCCACTCCACTGAAAATGTCCTGGCTCCGCCACTGTCCGTAAGAGCCAGCATGCAGGACCGGGATTCTGGGATTTGTAGTCTTTCTAGTTGTGTATTTTTCCTAGTCTTATATTTCAACAGTTTTATGACAAACTGTGACTTTTTTGACATGGAAATAATTTGTTAAGATTGACAAACATCATATGTATAATTCGTGGCACAATTCAAACGGGATCGAAAGATACGTTTTTTCTCCCCATTGACTTCAATACATAATTTTTCCGAATTCCGAAGGCCCCATGGGTCGGAAGTAGATGGGCGGGACTTCGCCTCTCTAGCATGCTGTATCCGCTCCAGTTCTTACTTACATATCCATGATGGCGCTGGCCAGGATTGGTAAATTATGTCGGTCGTTGGTACATGAACCTTCGAAAGGACTGTTTGTTGGAGTTTTACAGCCAGGGTGGATTGAATGCTGCACAGGAGGTACATTTAACTCAACTTTTCAATATGTTTCCTGTCAGGTGACCTTCAAAGCTAGCTGGTTTAACAGACAGAGATGCTACACTGGCAGCATGTAAATAACAAGGATACTACAGCTGCCTGTAAATGTCTTTAATGCGTCATAAAACCCCACCAAAACACGGTGTACCTGCAGTTTTACTTGCATTGTATAGCAGTTGTATGTCCGTCTCATTCATTAAATTTGGACATTCGTAATACAGGTATAAGCTTACTCAATATTGAGTTCATTTTTTTTAGTTATTGGCAATGATGGAAAGTACATTAACTTGTAGTGTACTTCAGTATAAGTGTGAGGTACTGGTAGGCAAAACGTTACTTCACTTGAGTATTTATTTGTAAGTAAATATTGTACTTTACATACTGATTATACAATAACAACATAATTATACAATAAATACAACATATGAATAAACTAATACATAATTTATATTAAAACAGGTCAAGCTAACTTATAAAATGAGTTTCACATTTACTAGCAGCAATATCAAAATGATACGCACATTAATGCATCACTAATTATAATCCTATAGTATGATAAATAATATGTTAATGATATGGAGAATTTTTTGGTACTTTGAGTATTTTGGTGCTAATACTTGCTTTTGAATATGGAATCTAGGGGTATTTCTAAACTGTAGTTTTGTTACTTTGATTAATTAAAATATCTGAATTCTTCTTTCAACACTGTATTTTTTCTTTGCAGCTAAGAGGCATTTGTTATCACAAGAAGTTATCAAATTACAAGAATTCCAGAAAAATAAGCTGGCTGTGGCTCACCTTCTCACTGGAGCTAAAGGTGAACTATTTATTCTTAATGCTTCTAAAGCTGTAGTTTTATGTCCTGCATTATGATCCACAAAGTAAAAGCTTATATCTTTACTTTATTTTACAGGAAATTTTATTGAGCTGTTCAGTCAGAAGCTACAGAGGAATGACCTGATTCTGAAAGATGATTTGAAGCTTCTCCTTCACATGTGCCAATCCGCAGATGACATGGTGATCGCCAGAGATGCCATCTTTAGGTATGGTACATCCTGTATTGATAGTTATTTCAAGCATCCATTACAGCATCAAATAATTGTGCTATCCTCTTTTTATTCTCCAAAATGCCGTAACCAATATTAAACTGAACAAAACCAGATGCTACCAACTAGGGCTGGGCGATATATCGAATTTACACGATACATCGTGGATTGCACTACATGCGATGTCGTAAATGACCACATCGTGAACATCGAGTATTACGTTGTCAAATCAGTTTCCCGCCGCGGCGAAAGTGAGCTTTCCTTTCTCCCTCATAGACACAGTCACACACGCAGGCACACACGCAGGCCCCGCCCAACTTGCACACACACGCACAGTGAGAGGCATTTGTTTTGAGGAGGGCAAAGGTTAGCTAGTTTAAATGGTTTAAACCTTAGCACAACATGTTAATTTAAAAACGGAACGACTATGGAAGATAGAGGTGCTGAGGCTGACGAACATGTTCAAAAAAAGAACAGCACTGGGTCTGTAATTTGGCGGTGGTTTGGTTACCATAAGGATGACGTTTCTCAAACAACGGTAATCTGTAAACTATGCAGCAAATCCGTTGCCGCCAAAGATAGTAGTACCTCAAATTTGTTCCAACATCTAAAAATCCATCATCCACTACAAAATGAAGAGTGTGTTAAACTCAGAATGTCAATATCTGGTTTCACACAAACGCCTAAGCAACCAGCCAGGATACAAATGACTCTGGCTTCTTCTTTTTCGAAATCAGTCCCGTATGACAAAAAAAGTTCAAAATGGATAGAAATCACGGCTGCAGGGACTCAATACATTGCCAAAGACATGACATGACCCCAGTCAGTGTGGTAGAAAACCCGGGTTTTCCAAAATTCGTGAAGACACTTGACCCAAAGTATAACTTGCCTGGTCGAGAATATTTTGCGGAGAAAGCTCTGCCAGCCTTGTACGTTGAAGTGAGAGAAAAAGTGACAAACCAGCTTACAAATGTACAACATCGTCAAAGCTGTGAGCCTCAA
This sequence comes from Notothenia rossii, assembly GCF_949606895.1. NCBI lineage: Eukaryota > Metazoa > Chordata > Actinopteri > Perciformes > Nototheniidae > Notothenia > Notothenia rossii. The sequence goes on from NC_136910.1 coordinate 38,001,095, forward strand.
TAAGTGGAAAAGACTGCAATGTTTTGGCCACCGGCTGCACCTCGCAATTGGTGAGTAGGGTATCTGTCTGCCTCTTTTATTTTTTTAATATCAGCAATGTTACAACAGCCTGCTAGTAAACACTAAGAATACTTCATAACGTTTTGTGCAATTCATATACATGATGCAACCACACACTATTTGGCCTAAGTTGATTTAAAATCGGACTGAGATTTAGGACTGATTAGTAAAAATATTACTCTGCAAAGGTTTTTTCTTTCTGTATTAGTGTCAGTAGATAAACCTACTCAGTCAAGGTAATTATTTGTGATATTTTGTAACCATTTATTTAATAATTTTGTTATGCTTTCTCAGTTAACTTTTTTGTTATTACATGTGCCTATGACTTTTGCACTGTGCTGTATTTAAAAAATATTTGCCAAAAATATTATGGGTGCCAACTCCATGCTGATTGACTGAATTGTTGGATTTCTGTTTCTTTGTCTATATTGTCAGAGAGAAGCATGAAAGATTCCCGCATCGATCGTGCTGTTGGTGTTTGTAAGAAGGTAGTGAGCAGTTTCTCATTCAGCTGGAAAAAGAGGAGAGATCTTGGAACAGCACAGCAAGAGCTAAACTTACCTGCACACCAGCTGATCAGTGAGTCTCCTACCAGGTGGGGCTCCCGAGCCAAAATGATTGAGCGAGTGCTGGAGCAGGAGCGAGCTATCTCACAAGTCTTGGCCGCAGACAAAAAAACAAGGCCTCTGGTTCTGACCTGGCAAGACCTGGAAGTCCTTGAGTCAGTGCTCAAGGCCCTAAAACCCCTCCTGGAATTCACCGACGCATTATCAGGGGAAGACTATGTTACAGTGTCTCGTGTAAAGCCTGTGCTTCATCTCTTCCACTCCAGCATCTTGGCAATTCAGGATGATGACACTGCACTTACTCAGTCCATCAAAGTCTCCATCCTGGATTATCTGAGGGAGAAATTTGATGACCCTGCCACCAACGACCTGCTGGACATGGCTGGCTTAGTGGATCCCAGGTTCAAAACAAGATACATAGCGGAAGACAAGCTAGAGGAAACCAAGTGCAGAGCCATATCAGAGATGGAGGCAATGCTGTCTGAGTCTGACCAGGGTACAGCTGAGTCATCTGCTTCACAACATCAAGCACCAGCAGTATCAGAGCCACCAAAAAAGAAAACCCTTGGAAGCTTCTTCAAAAGGGCAACAACATCCTCTGCCACATCATCACATAGAGAGCGGATTGAAACAGAGTTGTCTGCCTACTTGCAATCTGCCGATGCTGACAGTGAATCAGATCCCCTGCAGTGATGGAAGACCCATGAGGAAATGTTCCCAAACTTGAAAAAAGTGGCAAAAAAGTATCTGTGTATGCCCGCCACCAGTTCTCCATCGGAACGATTATTCAGTACATGTGGGAATATAGTTACATGCCATCGAGCATCTCTCAAACCCGACACAGTTGATAGACTTGTGTTTTTGGCACAAAACCTGTAGATAAGCAGTTAGTACTGACTTCAGACATGGCACAATCTTGCACAAAATGCAGCTATTTTTTTGTATATAGTTTTTGACCAAACCAGTTTGACATCATGCACTGGTTTGTTGATTTAAAAGAAAAGATGCACTTTGATTTAAAATGTCTAAAAAGTCCTTTTATTTATGTTACATAAAAATGTCCAGTGACAGTGACTTTACTTTATTATTTTATTATTGCACTTTCAATATGTTTTGATATGGATAAGGGTTTCTGCGCTTTTCATTGAGCTCTGTTTTTGCCCATAGAAATAGGCAACAGTATGTATACTGTATAGGGTAGGCCTACATTTATTTTAATATGTATTGAATAAATACTGTGCAACTCAACTTTATGATCTACCGCACATTTGTCTCATTATTTTACATTCCCTTTTTTCTAAGTATTTTTTTTTTGTGTGTTGGTTAAAATCGTTTTAATAGCAATGCATGACATTAAGGATTTTGGGAGATGGCCCTGTGGGCCATCTAAGCTAATTTACAGATGGCCCTGAGCCCAATAGAGATTGCCCTGAAAAATTTGCCCGATCGGGCAACCAGCAGGTGAGGCTTCATTGCCCGAGCTAAATACTAGATGGCCCCGGGCCATCGGGCAGTCCTTAATGTCGAGCCCTGAATAGAAACCACTAATGAAGACAGAATAAATAACAATGGTTTAATGCAGACATATGTTGCAGGGACTACTAGAATCATAATGTAAACTGTAAACATCAAGGGGTTAAATACATTTTTTTTTTTTAGAGGACATTTCAGAATATCGCGATATATATCGTGTATCGCGATATAGTCAGTAAATATCGCGATATAATTTAGAGACCATATCGCCCAGCCCTACTACCAACTTCACTTAAGATAACTAAAATATGTCTACAATGGCTTTGACTATCATCATCAATTTTATGTATATTGTATTATTACAACTCAACTTTTTACCACTGACTGGTAGGACATAATATGACATTAGTGCAATGTCATTTATATAATTAATTATTCTTTAACCATGTCCTCCTACTATTACACTACTGAGACCTACAATTCGATACTGTACAAGCACATCTATTTGACCTTCATATGCTATTACACACATTTTTGAATTGTAGCTATTACATGTCCTTATTTTTGTCTTATATTTTCAATCTTTCCATTTTGTAATGCAAATGCTGCACATTAATATCCGTATAAATAATAAATACCCTTTTTTATTATTTTATCTAATCTGTTATTATCCTTTAATTTGCAATCACTAGGTATCACGCAGAGAACCGGAACTTAATGTTTGGAGACTTCAGGTTTGGTCCTCTCTTTGTGAGACTGTGCTATGAGCTGGGTATGGAGGACTTGGCTGCTGCTACAATTATGGATAAGGTAAAAAAAACACATTTGTTATGGTGCTATTGACAAAGTTTAAACCAGACAGTGTTGGAATAATAACATTTCATTTTACTTTTCTGAACAGAGTATGAGTGGATTTTTCCGCGAAACAACGTCTTTCAACATCACCTTAGACATGTTATTCACTAAAGGCTATTATGAAAGTAGGTGACAGATTAACCTTCAAGTGTTTATTTTTCACATAATCACATATAATATATCAAACTTTGCCTTTTGCAGATTTCCTAGACGTACTAACAACCATGAGGAAACAACCTGTACCATTCAACTTAAACACATTGACGCTGGCATCTGCCACCTTCTATAAACTGGTAAAACAAACCAATCAACATGTACAGATAATTTCTTTAAAAAATGTACATTACTGTTCCAATATACATCAGTTATTGTTTTAAGATGTACAATCTCTTTGCCGTTATTTAGTTGTGTGTTATGTTGTTCAGAACACGGAAGAGTCCTACAGGATGTGCACTGCTATGATCGAGAACGGACAGACTGAAGGGATGAAAATCTCCAGACATGCTCTCTGCTTTGCTGTAGCGTTAGCACTTCGACAGGTTAGTAAGATCTTCTTGACACCTTTCTTTCATGCACAGAGATGTGAAAATATAAAATTGTCATTAATAATATATGTTTTCCTTTCTTTTGGTTCCAGAACGACATAGAAAAGGCACAGTCCTTGTTCTCACAAATAATGGCTCCTAACAGCCTATTATGTCAAAATTTAAAGGCAAGTCTGCATCCTAACTATGCTGTACTTAACTACTTGTTGCTTATGTTGACCGTTAATAATATATTCTCCTTTTAAATGTTGATTTAGGTTATCATACTAGCAATGTCAGGAGAAGTGACAGACATCATATCCTTGCTGTCTGCAGCCTTGACGCCAAAGAGCTTTTCTTTTGTCAAGAAGCCTGAATTTTCGCAGGAGGTGGTAAGTTTGCTCCATATCAACTTTAAAAAATAAATCCATATATCTATGGGTGCATTAATTAAATATTTTACACATTTCAATTAATATTAATGTCAATGCTTTTTTCTGTGGTTTAAAGGATTTTAACCCAAGATAAAAAAGGAAAAATCTACGGATATGAATATGTAAATCTCTGAAAAACTGCTAGTGAGCTCAGTGGCCTCCTATGACCTGTTTCAGGTGGATTTGCTGCGCCTGCGGATTGAAGGCAGTACACACATGCTGAAGGTGGAGCAGATAGTGAAAGATCTGGAGCAGGCTGATCAGGTGACCCAGCAGACCGTCGATGGCATGCTCTGCCACACGCCAACAGGGAAGAGGAGGCCGTCGCTGCTGATGGAGGAGAGGAGGCACAGCCAAAGGACTCTGAGCCCACGAGTGGCCGCTCTGCTGTCGGAGTGAGAGAAGCCTGCTTTCACTAAAGGCTGAATGCAATCAGTCCAAAAACACCAACTCTGGCTAGAGCAGACTTTGTTGAAATAACTGATCTACCACTCCTAAAAGACACAGTCATCTATCTGCAGAGCTGAATTTTGTCCCGTTTTTTTTGTCTATCCAATTTGAAGAAGTTAAGAAGTTCAGTTGAAAAACAGTTCATATTTGTGGAGCAGGCATTCAAATACAAAGCTGCTAAAAGACCATTTTGGATGCAAAATCTTCATGGTTATGAAGCAATTCCTTGAAAGGAAATGGATAATGAATGATTTGGGAAGAATGTGTTGTATATAAAAGTGTGAATGAGTGATTAAAGATACATTTAATAATGGAAAAAGATTCTTCCTCTTGCCTTGATTTGTAAAGAAGTTGGGGGAAATGGTTTTTAATAATCAAGAATTTTACCTCAGGAAATAAAGGAAATAAACACTTTCCAGGGAAACATAAATAAGGAATTATTTACTATTAAAAACTCTGAAGATAGCGACTTGAAAATCACCCTGTTATTTAGAGTATATTTGTTTTAGATTTTGAGAAAATACGGGGACTGGGGATTTTGTTCTCCAGCAAGTCCAATAAAAGTACATTATGAAGGGATTTATTAAAGGTTACTTCAGAAGGAATTATGACAACAGGTATTACATTGCATTTAGCTGACGCTTTTATCCAAAGCGACTTACAATAAGTGCATTCAACCATGCAATAAAACCTGTTTCATTGCATGGGAACTCAGTTTGGTTTCTATACACACTTTAAACATTTATTTTGCTGTTAATCATTTTTGAATAATAGGGCTTCTATTTGTTACGTAGCATTCAGACATTGAATGGGTAATTTTACTCAAATGGAGGATCTGAATACTTTTTTTCACCATTGGGCACTGTGACAATTGCAACTCGATTACAATCAAATCTGGTGATAAAAACATGTAAACCAGCGCCATTATATGGCGCTGATGTAAACAAACCTTGACGTGCGTCAAATCGTCCCACAATGCACCGCTCTTATAGGCTGAGTAACCAGGGAAGAGAACAACGGAGCAGACTACCTTACCTGAACCCGAACAAAACGAGGGGATTCTTTAAAGCTTTTTAAGGAGAGTTTAGAGAAGCTTTGCTCATTTATCTGATTACTAAAGGAAATTCAAAACGGATTCTGTGTTGATATCCACTCCTAGCGGCAGCTGGTGGCGCTGCTGTTAGCATCAGCTAGCCGGTTAGCTGGTACAAACTGACGGGGAGAAGCTGCTGGCAACATCAGCTCAGCTGGAAAACACAAAGAAACAAAGGAAAAAACTAATTAATTATACTTTAAATTTTTTATTTCATACAGCAGCGCTGAAAGGGACCGCTTTGTATTACTAAACGAGTGAGCAGTTAGTTTGTTTAGACTTGCTAACTTAATTGTGCTAGGTTCTTAGAGGCTTCACATCTGTAAATACGGTTTAGCTTTTTTAGCCATCATCGACATACACAATGAACACCGAGGAGAAGGCAGCCGCCCCCGTTGCACCCCCTCCAGAGGATGATGGCATGACATGGTGGTACCGATGGCTCTGCAAAATTGCTGGTGTTTTAGGAGGAGTATGTAAGTAAATATCAAAGTACAATTTGTTACTTTGCACAATTGTAATATACACTGTCTATATGGAGAACATTGTTGTTGCTTTATCTATCTATCTATCTATCTATCTATCTATCTATCTATCTATCTATCTATCTATCTATCTATCTGTCTATCTATCTGTCTGTCTGTCTGTCTGTCTGTCTGTCTGTCTGTCTATTTAATGTACAGTGAATGTTTACAAAGACTTATGTGCTCTTTTCTGTAGGAAACAGGTACATTTATTGTCTTGTCAGCATACTTTTATACTGTTTGCACTTTCTGCATTAATATAAAACAGGACAGAAAGGGCATCAGTTTAATATTTTGGAAAACAACAACATGTTGTGTATACTATATATACCTAACTGTAATGCTGAGCCATGCCAGACTACAGCTTTGTCCCAGCCCATTGTCCCCTCCCTGTAGCAGACAGTTTTGGGCACCGCCTGTTTGCATGGCTTGCTCATTCCATAACACTATGATATTCCTGATTTTCATCTGTATGATATGAACAAACAGTCCATAGCTGGTATGTTTACTCTTCCCCTCAGTGCGAGGCAGGCTATGTTTACTGCTGGCTTTGCAGTTTTCCAGCAGCACTGCAGCTCTCCTTCACAGTGACACCAGAGCCACAGTGCCTGTATCACATTAACCAGCTGGGGCACTGCATATTCAATGGACTCTGTATTATTAAGGAGGCTGGATTGTCTAAAGAAGCTGGATATACTACATTATTCTTCCATTGTTTGTGATAGTGTGGGCTAGTCTCGACTGACAGGTCGCTTATACACACTACTGGCAAATGTACCCTCTCTTCTCACTGAGTTTCAGCCTGAAACTGCTGTACATTGTCAACTCTCAAATACAAATACTTTACTTTGTGTTGGTATATCTTGCCGCAAACCATTTAAAAATTCCAAAGGTTTTAGCATATTAGTTAAAGAAATGTGTGCCTTTAAGTATCATATAATTATAAATGAGGAATAATTGACATTGGTAAATAAGAAAGAAATGCCAAGGCACAAATGTTAGGAATATTTTTTTAACATCTCCTTACTCCTCAGTAGTGAAATAAATAAGTGTAGCATTTGGGCAATTTTACTCTATTGAAAACATCTGTCTCACATTTGACTTTTTGACTTGTTAGAGAAGGAAAAGCAAAAGGGAAACATTATCTATCTTTGTTCTAAAAATGAAATGATAAGTAAATCATCGGAAATGTTTTTGTGACAGCAATTATTTTAATCTTGTTTTTTTATTTTGCAAAAACTACAAATACCACAGAAGTGTTGCATGGTTGATTGCTTCGTGTTGGATTGAAAACAACTGATAATTGCATTTGATATATTCTAGGACTGGTAACATAGTTTGACTTACTGATGCTGTGTAAATTGCTTTAACTGTCACACTTCCAATGTGTGTGTCCAATGATGTTGCCAAATCACACCTTATTTCAGAACCTCACACACACAAAAATATTTCACATCTTGATCACCAGCCTTGAGGTCAGGCTTATCCCATATTGCACTTTTCACACATTGAAGATAACATATAGTCAGGGATTGATTTAAGGCAGGTACCATTATGTGCATATGTACCTGTCTGTGGGGCACAGTAACATAATGACATTTTAAACACATAATAGTAATGGTGAAAGCTAGAAAAGGCCTGTATTGAAAATGCTGACATTATCATAAAGTAATCTATAGCAGGGAAATAAAGCCTGCGGCAATTTCACTGCCTCTTTATATAAATGTTGGATTCCTGGATTGTATTCAGTGTTTTTCAGATGTTTTCAAAAATAGTTTTATTAACAGGCAGTCATATGCTGCTTTTGAAAGATATGTTATATGTTTGTGTGTTGTGCATTTCATCCACATACTGTACATTCTCCATATGTTCTGCATTGCTGATTTTCTTCTGCTGTTTTTAGCGCACAGCCTGTACTAACCTGGTACTAACCCAGCACTGTAAATTAAAATGACTATTTAGTTATCATGGCTTTTATAACTAATGGTCCGGTCTAATGTTTTCATTATCGGTCATATGTCTTATCTTACTCATAACCTTTAACTTTGTCTTGACTCTGTGCAGCCTGTGCCGTGTCAGGAGTGTGGAACTGTGTTACTGTCAACCCTTTAAACATCGCTGCTGGAGTATGGATGGTGTAAGTCTTTAGCATTTGTTCTGCTTACTTAAATGTAACTTTAAAAATGAGCTTTTTGGTTTATAGGCTGTTGGAATTCAGTAAAAAACATCAACAACATCATACTATAACACCACTTATTTAGACTGTACAAAGCTCTGTGTACTGTGCTTCATTCAAGCTCAGGTCCATTTTGCCACAATGCACAGTGAAGGTGTGGTTTTAAACAGCACGATGATCATTTATTATTTGAATAAGACAGTACCTTATTTGTTCTACTAAAGTTGTAATAAGTTACAGGCACAGATGTTACTGTTTTAGACATCTCCTGAAAGGAAACATACAAACTATAATACATTTCATGATCCATGGGAGCAATTCTATGAAGGTTTTTTTACAAGCATTATGCACTCGTACCACCAGTTCATTTAAATGTATCTTTTGTAGTATTATCATGTAGACATGTTGACACAACTTGCTGCTCAAATGACGGAGGCGTTCAGACATTCTTGTTGAAAATATACATGTTGTAACAAAGACCGCATTGATTTGTCCAGAATTTGAAGAATTTAGCACAAGCCTCAGCCAGCCTTGGTTTTGGTTTTCTTCCCAGATAAAAAAAAACTGTCTGCAGTCAAAGCTTAGCTGCAATGTTACCTAGGCTTTAATAAGTTGAGAAAAAGGCTGAATCCTGAATGTAGCTGATATTCACTGCTGTATGTGTTTCGTTTTCTTCTCTCTCAAGGTTGACTGCCTTTGTGCTGTTCCTGTGTGAAGTCCCATTCTGCTGCCAGTTCATAGAGTTTGCTAATGCAGTAGCAGCCCGTGCAGACAAATTCAAACCTTGGCAGAAAGCCTTCTTCTACTGCGGGTAAGAACTAATATGCATTTATGTCAACGGAGTCTGTACTTTACTTCATGAAAAAATATTGCATAAGCATTTGGAGACACTCTTGGGAATGTTGCTGTTTTATCTCCAGCATGTACTTAATATAATTTACTGACTTTTCGTCCCTTTTATTGTTCATTTACAGGTTGGCTCTGTTTCCCGTATTCTTGAGTTTCTCCTTCACAACCTTGTTTGGAAATGCCATCGCCTTTGCTACAGGAGTTCTGTACGGCCTCGCATCTTTGGGCAAAAAGTAAGATGGTTTAAAATGTAATGACGTAATATATAATATGCACTTATAATGTGTCATCTATTTCTTTGAATCTATTTGAACAGCTGTGCAATTTAGACCTTTTGCAATTACTCATATCTCTTGATGTTTCCTTCATCAAATCACTCCTCTAAAAGGTCATATTATAACAGGCTCTCATTACATTCCTTTTTCAACATTAAAATGACTTCATAAGATCTTTATTTTATGCTTCTAACAACAATAATGAGCCTCTTAATTCGTGCAAATGTTCTTCTGATAAGGTGAGCCATGTCATAACCTTGCAATTAACAATGTTATCCTCTCCTGTCATACCCGCTCTCTCTTTGTTTCTACCCCCCCTCTCCCTGGTCATTACTTTTCATTACCCTCCTCCTCTTGCCTCCCGTGTTCCCTTTTTCTTTCCTCAGAGGAGACGCGGTGACTTATGCCAGACTGCAGCATCAGAAAATGGGGGATGAAGAGAGGATGACAGAAAAGGCAAACGGGGCTCCGGAGTGAGACATCTGCGACCTCCTTTTACTTTCTTTATTCCTTACTGCCTTCCATCCATCCAACGTCCTCTTCCATGCTCCTCTGCTTGTTCCCATTTCTTTCCCCCCATACTTATGGTACTGACTTTATTTATTTCCTTTAACTGCTGCATTCTTATCGTCCTGACCTGAAAGTATCCTAACAGATTGATGTTGGATTCAGTCCAGTATTTGCTACCTGGCGTGTAAATGGGACCTCTCATTGTGACTCGATACCTTCGATTGTACGTTTTGTTTTTATGATTTATTATCTTATCCTGGGTTGTTTATATTATTTGTTACCCTTTGTTGTGTTATGTTGTTTGTGTAAACCCTTTTTTTCTGCAGGAAAAATGTGAGGTACATATTTTTAGTCCAAAAGCCTTTCAGGAAATGCCAATAGGAGTTAATGGGATTGTAAAATGTACATAATTGACTCCATACCAGCTCTTTTGTAGCTCTCACCTCAATATCATTGCAAAGTTTTAGGCAGTGGAGTTTCCAAAGAAGTTAATGTGAACGCTGCATTATATTTAAATAATTTATTATCAAGAAGTGAATGTACTCAAATTAACATTTGAAAAATAGTGCTACAAAAGCTCTATTTAGATTTATGATCTGAGGGCTTATTCAATTGTGTTTTATCTGTATTGAAAGAAACTGCATTTTTTTTTAAATAATTTGCACTTAAAGTTACATCCCCAGATCTGTAAGTTCCCTTAAGTTTTTGCCTGTATTTTATCCAATTGTACCTACATTAGACTAAGGAAAATAGTAAGTATTAAAATATGACTTCCAAATACAAAAACAAAAGTCTGAATTGCTGCCTAAATGAATTTTCAAACATACATAGGTATTTGGGATATGTTTAACATTGGGGATATTTTTAACATCAGGTATACACAAAGATAAAGACAGTTATTACTTATATATATTTTCTTCTCAGTTGTATTTGGCTCAGCATAGACATTTCTGCACTAAACCTTTGGAGGGAATGAATGCAAAATGTTCAGTGCATGTGTCACTTTGTTTTATTTGATTTCCTCATGAACAAGCAGCCGGTAGCAAAGTTATGGCTGCAGATTTCGTGGTAAATTTTGTAATGGAAAAGGTGGAATGTGCGCTCATTTTACTCTCTTTTTAAAACGTTGTTGCTACTGAAAATATTGTTTCCTTTTTAAATGTGTCTTAATTAGTACACATCAACAAAGCCCATGAAATATTCCCTAAGGGGAAGTGTCTTTATGCAGGGACTAATTGGTCAGTATCCCACACTATCACCAGAGCCATGGTTTGCCTTTTGTCACTCAAATGAGGTCTGCTGTGTTCAGCAATGTACAGTTTGTGTTGTTTTGTTGCTTTCCCTCTGTTGTATCATAATAACAAGGATGCTTTGGGAATAACGGTTTACCCATACCTCTTACAGCTGTTTCTATCCTAAGTCTTTGACTGGCTGCTCAGTGACTGAGTGGATTATTCACACATTACCACCCAGCTCTCAGGTGACATACTTCACAATGCTCAGCGTACAGATACAATGGGGTTTATGCATATGTATATGGTAACCAGCATAAGCATAACTACAAAATAACTATATCATTTGAGTCAATGAAAAAACTGTTGTGTTGCACAAAACTTGCACAAGTGATTAAACACTACAACCACACCAGCAGTATGTTACAGTCTGAGACAAAAAAAACAATACAAAAAACACTACTCTCGTCCATAGCACATCCATCCAGTTTTATTGTTTTTGCAGTGACATGCATCGAAGACTCCCTTGCTTTGATTTATTTTACATCTTCAGGTGTTGAATGCATATTTTTTGCTGTAAGGGTTATGTGTATAATGAGTGTTATGATGTGAATCACGATCCCGTTCTCAATTAGGAAATTAAACAAACTTGCTACTACTACCATGGTGTTGGCTTCTTATGTTTTGTACTGCCATCACCCATTTATTCCATGCCTTGACATTTCCTGAGGCACCACCATGAAGAAATGTGTTCCTAGTGCCAACAGCAGGTTCTGGTTTTCCTTAATTTCATCTACCAGATCAATTGCACATTCTTGGGTATAGATCCATAGATATTAATTGCTGCTATACATTACTTTTTAAATGAATATAGGTTAATAACTTTTGAGTGGATTGATCTGAAATTGTTTACAGATATTCATGATCCACAGGGGATGCAATTCAACAATAGACATTCCAAAAAATGTAAAATACAATCCTATAAGCCTAGCTGCACTTTATGTTCAGTGCTAACTTGCAAATGTAAACATAAGAACATGGTAAATGTAAGTGAATATTTAATTCTAGCTTGGTCACAGGTTGTCGTTTATTATTGGTTGTCAATCTGAAGAAGGCGGGTCTTAGTGTCAGCTGTCAAATAGAGCTTCTCTGTATTTTATTGGGCGGGATTTTATAGTTTAGGCTTTTTTCTAACCGGTTTCCACGTGTGGAAAAATACACCAAAGATATTCAATAAATTGGTCTATAAATAAGTTTGGGTTCAACCTTTTCCCCTGTGATAAGAGATTGGTTAAACGTTGACATTTGTTTGCTTAGTTCAGTTTTAAGGTCAAGCCAATTATGTCAAGATTTGTATCCTAACCAAAATGAACTAGCTTAGTGCACTTGACAATTAGGCCTCAGCACAACAACGAATTTGAGTGTGCGACACAGCGGGGAACAAGTAGCGCTACGGGGAAAAGATGGTGGAGTTCACTGCGGTTCAGGTAAGAGTTAGGTCTTTTTTTGTTGTCTTTACATGTCACCAAAGGACCTCACTTTTGTTTAAGACTGTATGTATATTGTAACATCATAAGGCTCAATTTTTGCTTTAGGCCCTTGACATTGATAATGTTTTAACCACTAGCAGCTAACTTGTACTATCAGAGTTAGCGTTGTTATTGATAGCATGCTGACGATAGAGAGCCGGTGTTACAGTATAAATTGAGTCATGACAACTGGCGACATTCTATTATTTTCGTCATAGGAATCCGGGGCGTGTACATCGAGGACCCATTGTTGACTTACCAGGAAAGAAACATCGTTTGTCGTTTACGTTCATCTTTTGCTATATCTGCCTTCCTAAGATCACTTTGCTGCACATTCAGTACTCGTATGTGAGGTTGTGGGTGAGAGTCCGATATCGTGACGCTTACAGGGAGGTATCGAACATTACAAAGTAGGTGACTGTGTGGATGCCTGTTCAAAACATTGCAAACTTCAATAAATCTTTTAAATTATATATTTGTGTCCGACTTTCATTTGTTCATCGTTCTTAATGTGATGTATAGTAGCTTTGATAGCTGTCCATACCTTCAGACAGCCTAAAAGTAAAACACAAGTTGTTTATTCACAGCCCGAACGCTCATCGAGATGACTAGATCAGTCATGACAACTTGTGATCAGCTCCGATTAAATTGTGATATCAATTCTGTAGCTAACCTCCAGGGAGCACGTTTATTTTATGAAATACCTATATCCCTCTCATCACAACAAGACTCTACACTGTGCAGGAAAAACAATTACATACATGAAAATAACCTTGATGCATGGGAATTAAACACACAAACTAACAGATAAATCATCAGAAGAAGGCAGAGAGGAAGTAAATAACAGGAACACGGAAGGCAGACAGAATTGCTTAGACACGGGTGTCACATGAAATTTAAATGTTCTAGAAAGTTCCTTATACAGCTTTAGCCTTTTTTTATCTCATGAAGTCCCAAAGTGACACACACTGAACAGTCTGGGGTCATGGTCCTTGTCATTTGCTTTTGTCTTCCCATAACAACATGTCCAAGATGTCCATGTGTCAGGCTAAAACATGTGACAGAACTAGCTAGATTTGGAAAGGTTTTTTGTTGCTAAAGTTAATATTCAAGCCATTTAAGAATAAAAATGCTTACATGAAATGTCATTTGTTAAACATTAAGCTGTCTTCGGCTCTTTTCTGCTGTAACAAATGTAAATGTCCCCTCTGTGGGACGAATAAAGGTATTCTGATTCTGATTACATTTAACCTGTTGTGGAAACATTTCTTGATGAAATTGATATGAAACAAATGCCATAAATATTGCTGTGACACATGGTGTCACATCGGGACTTTAACCCTAAACATTCACAGTAAACCCGGAGTGACATATATGCACAATTAGAAATATGATTATGGTCTGGTCAGTTAATTTAGCTGATCCAATTATATTTAGTTAAGATATGCTTTATTCTTCAATTCATAGTATGTTCAAACAAATGCAAACCAAAACATCATCCTTGTTAATTAAGTTATAAATAAGAGTTACTTTACCATTAAAGCCCAGATATTTGACACTAGGGAGGTTACTTGTCAGAAATGTGTCTATTTAGTCTAAATGATGTTCCCCTTAATTTCCCCAAAAGTAGAAAGGGGTCCGGGTTCTTATGGGTTAAACGTATAGGCTTAAAGGCATAATAGAACTACCGTATTATATGTATTCAACTTGTGCCCCGCTGGACTTACTTTTCTGTGGTTTACCGTTACTGTGACCTATCAGTATAGCCACGGAAGATAGTTTGTGTGTTTAATTCCCATGCATCAAGGTTATAACTTATTTTCATGTATGTAATTGTTTTTTCTGCACAGTGTAGAGTCTTGATGTGATGAGAGGGATACAGGTATTTCATAAAATAAACGTGCTCCCTGGAGGTTAGCTACAGAATTGATATCACAATTTAATCGGAGCTTATCACAAGTTGTCATGACTGATCCAGTCATCTCGATGAGTGTTCGGGCTGTGAATAAACAACTTGTGTTTTACTTTTAGGCTGTCTGAAGGTATGGACAGCTATCAAAGCTACTATACATCACATTAAGAACGATGAACAAATGAAAGTCGGACACAAATATATAATTTAAATGATTTATTGAAGTTTGCAATGTTTTGAACAGGCATCCACACAGTCACCTACTTTGTAATGTTCGATACCTCCCTGTAAGCGTCACGATATCGGACTCTCACCCACAACCTCACATACGAGTACTGAATGTGCAGCAAAGTGATCTTAGGAAGGCAGATATAGCAAAAGATGAACGTGAAGGAGAAACGATGTTTCTTTCCTGGTAAGTCAACAATGGGTCCTCAATGTACACGCCCCGGATTCCTATGACGAAAATAATAGAATGTCGCCAGTTGTCATGACTCAACTTATACTGTAACACCGTAACCATGGCTGCAAATGTTAAATCGTAGAGTAAAGTAACTAATTAGACATGGCGTCATTTCTGATATAGCCTATCCTCCTGGGACCCGAGGAAAAAAACTATGGGCTCAGAACAGTCTCATAATACACACATGCACACAGAAGGATTCACACTTGTATTTCATGATCCGCAAAAGGATTCACACTTGTATTTCCGGATCCACACTTTTTTTTTCAATGCACACACAATGTGTTCTGTTTCATATACCTACATGTAAATAAAATACAAATACAGAAAAAAGTTTTACATATGTATTTTTGATCCTGACATAGGGGAGAGTGGGGTAAGTTGAGCCATTTTTTAGTTATGCTGTCCTCTAAGCAAGGAGAAATGACACATAGCCTAGTAAAAAATTAAAACACACACCTATAATTCAGGATGTCTCCTATCAATGGCAATGATAATCATTTATATTTGATCAAGGGCAGTGAAAATATTACTTCTTAAAAAAAAAAAAAAACATTTTTAAATGTAACTATAAACAATAAATAACAAACAAAATACAAGCTTAGTTTTTCAAATAATTTTTATATAAATTTCGATTTAATTGATTGATTTTTTTTTAACATGTTAAAAGGAAAAGTAATCATACAAATGGTGATACAATTTCATAAATCTTCTTGCTCCCCCGGGAAGTTTTTTTTTTAAATATTGAAGTTAAAAGCATCAATCTGGTGCACTTTGAGAGCAAAATGAAGAGGTCTATGGAATACATCTCTCAACATACATATGAAACAGAACTGTAAACAGATTTACTATTTCTTTATAGATATTTTACAAATCACTCTCCTTTTAAAACAAACAGTTTGAGACCCACTGAGATAACTAGACTAAAGTTAACTATCTAAACACTGAGAGTCCTTTACTTCACCTGAACTGAGATTATCTGAGACTCTCAGTCCAGTAGGGCCTGGCTCATTTCGTGGCATCTGCAGGCAGTGGCAAGTACTTCCGGCATCTGCCACAGAGGCCGCTACTCCGTGGTATCTGTGGCAAGTATATGCCAGAGATGCCACAACTTGCCGTGGCATTTGCGCATGCTGAACGGGAGTTGCCACAACATGCCAGAGTTAAGAGAAGGTTTACGGTAGCTGCCACTCGCCTTCCGTGGCAAATGCTGATATTTTTTTATTAAATATCAGTAATTTAGCCTATGTGTAGGTCAAAAATCTAATGGGTGCTGGCCATTGGCCTAATCATATCACCTGTGTTGGCTTTATGTTTTTGGTCAAACATTTGTTTGCTTCACATTTGCATTGATGTAATCAATAATTTTTATAATTTAATTTAATATTTAAAAAAAAAAAAAGATTCGAACAAAAAACGTATTTCTTGGGGGTGCTTAGGGGGTGCTTTGGCAATCCTGGGGGGTGCTGAAGCACCCCCTAGTTCCCCCCTGGCGCCGCCCCTGATGTAGACTACAATGAGCTCTTATCAACTTGGCCTACTTTCATTAATTTCTCCATTGAAAAACTGGCTCAACTTACCCCAAGGCCCATGGTTCACTTTACCCCATAGCCACCATTTTAGAAAAAATAGCCTAGCATTAAAATTCAGAGTCATCTTTAGCTTAATGATTCACATGGTTTAATACGCTGCCAACACATCAACATATACAATATATGTGTTTAAACCTGGATACTTTTTTTTTTACATGACAGCTGACATCTAGAAAATGTACTTTGACAAGCAAAAAACTATAAGGCGTTGCCTGGTTACAGGGGGTGGCTCAACTTACCCCGTTCCCCTATATGTTTTCCGTTTAAAACCTCTGAACCTACAAACACAAACCGCTTTCTGTGCATGGATCGCTGTGCATTCGTGTGTGGGTTTTTTGAGACTCCCTGACGGTCAGCCCAGCGCCATATAGACTGAGAGTTACGTCATCTCCGTTCACTCCAATGGACCACTTTTTTACAGCAATGGCGGATCGTGGAGCCTCTCAATCGTTCCCCGGAAGTTAGCGCCAAGGCTAGCAGAGCTGTAGAGTTGCAGCATAATAGACTGTTCGTGACGGACTTTTAAAGGTAAGAAGATGTTTAAAGATTTATATTGCGGATATTATCAGTACATCTGATTCAAATTAACATGTGTATTAAAGGATGTCAGTGGATTATCCCGAAATTAGTAGATTTAGGGAACGTTTACAGATAACAGATTAAGCTAGGATACCATACCATAGTACCATACACTATACCAGGGGTCGGCTATGGAAAGCCTAAAGTGCCACCATTCGCCCGTTTAAAACGCGCGTTTTTTTACAAAAACCCTGTACCCTGAGTCTCAACTCTGTGTTTTTTTCCCCTGTTTTTTTGTATTAAACAAAACATTAAGCTTTCCCAATGGTGTGGTTTTCGTTTTTGTGAAAAAGTGCAAATGCAGTGTTTGTATATAATAACCTCACATATTTTGTTGCTGTTGGTCGTGAAATTGCTCCTGCTGACTTGAGCCAGCCATTTTTTCCTCCGCTCTGTGTCAGTGGGGAAGCCGTACATCCGTACTCCTTTCTCGGAGCGATTTGAGCATCCCCAGGCAGCACAGCAAACCATGGTGGCGACTAGGAGGCAGCACAGCAAACCAGGACAACACGGAGGAAAAGGCACAGACAAACTGCATGATATGCTATTCAATGTTTATTGAATTCCATGTATTTGCAATGGATGTTCCTAAAACAACACATTTTACATCATCATCATCATCATCATGCTGCTGCTGCTGCTAGTCCTTTGATAGTCACCTGTCGGTCTCCTGTCCTTTCTGAAAGCCATAAAGATGACATTAGTCATTTAGATAACTTGTGTCCTGAATTACCATGGGATTACTGAAACTACCATGAATTTAAGAAAATGGTAGAAATGAATCTAATCTGAATTTTGAAGCATTCCTTTAGATCCCCTCCCTCTAAATATATCAATAAACATTAGATGATGCTCCTGACTACCATACAGGTTTAAGAAGATAATATTGGTTTTAAAGAATTCAAAGCTATAAATAAACAGCAACAGGCTCTTTAACCAAGGCACTGTTAGCCTAACATGTAAACTAGTTGTTCACACTAATCCTAATATTATCACTTAATATTAGCAAATTCTATTTTATTTTTTAAAACATATTAATGTAAATACATACACATATCGATTTGTTGTATAAATATTGCAAATCAAAACCTTTATTCACTAATAATTACCAAAAATCGTAGTTCTATCTCCTGTTATCAATGCATTCACATTGCCCGCCATGAACTTCCGGGGAACGATCCTCGTCTACATGAACCACGTGACGATAACCGTTTTAGGACTTCCGCTGTCGTAACTCTTCTATCTATATGGGGCTGGGTCAGCCGATTCGTACTTGTAATTTTTTCTATCTATAGCCAATCAGATGTCTCCTCAATTCTAAGCCAATCACATGACCGCGCCCCCACGAGGGTAGATTTCTTGTGTTCATGACACTTCATGTACGCATTTTGCGCTGTCCGGTCAGCTCGCTAAACAGAGGGCGGAGTCGGCTGACCGTCAGGGGACTCTCAAAAAACCCACACACGAATGCACAGCGATCCATGCACAGAAAGCGGTTTGTGTTTGTACAGTAGGTTCAGAGGATTTAAACGGAAAACAAATATGTGAGGATGAAAAATACATATGTAAAACTTTTTTCTGTCTTTGGATTTTATTTAGATGTATATGAAACGGGACACATTTGTGTGTGCATTGAAAAACACAAGTGTGGATCTGGAAATACAAGTGTGAATCCTTCTGTGTGCATGTGTGTATTATGAGACTGTTCTGAGCCCATAAAAAAGTGTCTTCCAATTTACTTTTTTATGTGATTTCCTACCTATTTGGGGTTAAAAAAAACATCTTGCAATTTAGACTTTTTGTATTTTATTTATTTTTAAATATTACAGTATGTCCACTGTAGAGGACGTCGCGACCATATTAGTTTGAAAAGACAGCCAAAATTAACAGATAGACTATGTAACGTATTATGGTTATAGAGTGATATTAATACAATAATACATTCACCTTTTATTTAAAACATAAATAAGTAATTGATCTGAACATTGCTGTTTATTTCGTCATTAAAAAACTAGTTTGGTTTTTGGTGAATCTTTCCAGATCTTCAAATACTTTGTAGTCAATGGAGTGGGAAAAGTACCTAATTGACTCTAGTCGTACGTGCTGTAGGGTCATCTTAGTTTTATGGATGTGGTCTCCATTTGACCATGCTCATAGAAACGAAGCTTGCATTCCTGAGGCAATTCTCATTGTTCATGGCTCCACTTAAAATAAAAACAACAATAAGACATTCGCGCTACTCTTGGCCCACACAGGGCCATGTCTTTCCAGCTCATCCCTATCTGTCTCTCTGTCTGTATCTGTGCGCTCATGGAGCCTCACGCATCTTCGCCCCATTTTTCTTGACCCTCTTCTATCCCAGGTGTGAAATCCTCATCTCTCTCATCATCTGAGAGCTCAACATCTTAATCTCCCTGAACTATCTGGTACAGAAAATGTCTGCTTCAGTTCCGTCTCCTGCAACAATATTGAGTCATAAAGTCCATGAAGATGGTCCTGACGTCCACTAGAATGGACATTTATAAAAGGGCTGTTATTTGAAAACTTGAATTATTTAATTGCTTTCAAAACTAATTATATAGTTCCTCACATGTTAAAAAACAAGAACTTATATGATTTTCATGGTAAAAATTACAATTATTCAACAATATTTTGGAGTTTGGAGTGTGACTGTTTGAGGTTGTGGACAGGTGTCTTTTATACTGATAACGAGTTCAAACAGGTGCCATTAATACAGTTAACAAGTGGAGGACAGAGAAGGCTCTTAAAGAAGAAGTTACAGGTCTGTGAAAGCCAGAAATCTTGTTTGTTTGTAGGTCACAAATACTTATTTTCCACCATAATTTGCAAATAAATTCTTTAAAAATCAGACAATGTGATTTTCTGGATTTTTTTTCTTTCCTCATTTTGTCTCTCATAGTCAGCGGCGCCGCCAGGGATTTTGGGCCCCATGAAAAGATATCACATTGGGCCCCACCACCAGGCACAGGCCGCGCCAACCAAGCACAATGCTGTAACCACACCTCCAGAACCCAACCGACTCATTTATGCTTTAAATAACTCTACCTAGGTAGGTAAGTACATTGCTTAGATTTTGACATGTGAAGTGCTGAAGTTGAACATTAAAGTATTTACATATGTTGCATCTATCTTGTAGTGCAATACTAACCGCACAATATTTACTGACACTGAGAGGTGAACATATAACACTGTGCAGACTGCAAATTCTACTGCAACATTCTGCTGCAGTAGAATTCACTATTTGATATAACACTAACATTCCTGACAATAGACCTCAATAGTCATCTTTTATGGTGTACATGCCTTTTTAATAACAATTTTGAATGGAACATTCATAAATCAAAAATAAATATAACTTAAATATACATGACCTCTTAAATTAAAATAAAGTGAACATTAACACCAATATTATAACAAAAAAAATAACATAACATATTTTTTAATTAAATATACATACCAACTTTATTCTCCATATATATCAAAATGTGAATGAAGCTACTTTACATTTCTATGCGGAAGATACCGTGATGTACTGTGCAG
Source organism: Notothenia rossii (assembly GCF_949606895.1). NCBI lineage: Eukaryota > Metazoa > Chordata > Actinopteri > Perciformes > Nototheniidae > Notothenia > Notothenia rossii. The sequence continues at coordinate 38,021,752 of NC_136910.1, forward strand.
GTCCCTCCATTAAGGAGGCTGGTGTTAAATTACAGGCTGTTTTTTTCAGACTCAGCTCTCTGAGCTTAAGCTTCTTTTAAATGTTGATAAAAACCAAGGTAATGCTATTTTCAAAAGCTAAAAAGACACCAGAGCCTGTTTTAGATATTGTTACTATGCAAGGACAAGTACTTGAAGTGGTTACCTGTTACAAATAACTTGGTATCTGGCTTGATGATTGTCTCACTTGTAAATTTCATGTCAATAACCTGCTTAAAAAGCTGAGGGTTAGGCTAGGTTTCTTTTTCAGAAACAAGTCCTGTTTCTGGCTTGAGGCCAGGAAAAGGCTCTGTGACCTTTTTACCTGTGCTGGACTATGGTGATTTGATCTATATGAATGCACCTGCCCATTGCCTGAACAAGTTAGATGCCACCTATCACAGCACACTGAGATTTGTCACTAATTGTAAAGCACTTACTCATCACTGTACCCTGTATGCCAAGGCAGGTTTGCCATCACTTACTGTAAAGAGGCTCAGTCATTGGTACATGTTTATTTATAAAGCTTTGTTGGGTAAACTACCTTTTTATATCTGCTCTCTGATAACACAGAGAGTTGCAAGCAGCTATTGTCTGAGATCGCATGATGTAGTATTGTTAGATATGCCAAGAGCAAGGACTGTCTTAGGTAAGACAGCTTTTATGTGCGCAGCAGCTCCACTTGCTTGGAACAATCTTCAGCAAGAATTGAAACTGAGCAATCTCATTCCTCTGCATGTTTTTAAAGCTAGGTTAAATGAAATGCTCGTTGATACTATGGGCACTTGTAAATGTCTATAACTATGTAAATGTATCCTGTAAATATAATGTATGATGTCCTTTATTGTTTTATGTTTCATGTGGAACCTATATGCTGCAGCTCTCCCTTGAAAAAGAGATCTATGATCTCAATGGGACCAATCTGGTTAAATAAAGGTTTGAAATGAAATGAAATGACCAACTACAAAATAAGTGTATTAATTGTGTAAACGGACAACAAAACGGAAACGGAAGTGAAAAGGCCTGGTGGTGGTGCTAAATCAGAGCCTGTTCTCAGTCTTTTTTCTCATCATGCATCTTCTGTGTAGTGATCCAATATCGTTACCATAGCCTTGCCCTTTAACAGTTATTACGAGGCTTTGCTCAGCCAACTCACCAAGAGCCCAGCGCCTAGTCTACCAACAGACAAAGCCACTGATCAAGTCCTTGAAGTCCAGCTTTCTAGCCAACTGGCTTTCAATGGACATCATGGCAAGACTGCAAAGCATTATGGGGGGACAGGGCTGCGGAGCCTAGATATGGATCTGTTGGTCCTGGCACCATGGGGAGGGGCAACTGATTTATATGAATAGCTTCTAAAAATGTACCTGCATTTATTAAATGTCAGCTAAAAGAGCAGTGAAATGAAAAACCTCAGCATTTTCTGTGAAGATATTGACAGTACTTAATGTCAGCAAAATATTACAATTATTATTTACAATGGACTAAGCTTAGCTAACAGACTAATTTCCACCACTCATAGACCACACCCACCGTTTATTTGAAAAACTGGGTGACATGCTGTCGTCCTTTAGTCCCTCTCTCTTGTCTTTCTCTCCTTTCTTTTCTTTCTTGAAAGCCTGACTTTGTGAGTGGTTGAGACATGGCACACACATAAGTATTAGCATCCCTCCTCACATGCTCTCACTCTGCTGCTAAAAAGTGCGGTGCCGCACAGCGTCTGGAGGCAGGACCAAACCATTACATGTAAATAGAGGGGGGTGTACAGAGGCTTTGGATAATTAACTTTTGGAAGAAAAAAAGTGAAATGAATCGTAAGTGTAGTGAGTACATTATCAATATAACGTTCTATTATTGTTAATTATTGATGATTGATGAAAAGTTACTTAAACATTTTTTCTTAATGTTATAAAAATGTTTGGGGCCCCTGTCAGTCACGGGCCCTTAGAATCGTCCTAACTTTTCACCCCCTTACGGCGCCCCTGCTCATAGTTGAGGTATACCTAGGATGAAAATTACAGGCCTCTCTCATCTTTTTAAGTGGGAGAACTTGCACAATTGGTGGCTGACTAAATACTTTTTTGCCCCACTGTACATGAATTGCTCTTGAAAAACAGACCTGTGATTTCTCCAACTGTTATTGGAACAGATAGCCTTGACTATTGAAGTAAAGCATTTCATTAACTTGTGTTTTTAAACAGAAGAATATTATTGCAATTAAAGGTATTCCTTTATTGATATTATGCATCAGACAAATACTAATTATGTTTGAGTAACTACATCTAATACCAGTGCTTCATGGTGATATTATCACTGTACACAGAACTGTCTTATGAACAGATACAATATTCACTTTGGTAAATGCATTTATAAACAACGCTTTTTTCTTTATTGAGGAACAGTTATAGAAGAAAGCCATGTGTGCCTTTTTGTAACGTTATATAATATTCGGAGTAGCACCGAACATACAGAAATACCAAATACTCTTTAAAGTAAGTGTGACATTTCAACGAGTACCTTCACAATCTTCTTAAAGGTTTATACTTCTGAGTGTCAAGACACTTATTTCATGGTCGTCCTTTTTTATTAACGATGAAAGAACACCTGAAAGTGGATTTGAGGTTGAGTGCTGAACATGTCAGCCTCATCACACAAATCCAGGTTCCCCCTAGTGTATTTCATATATGCAAGAAGCGAATATGAATGTTTCTCTTCCTGAAATGTCAAACTAGGCCTAGTTGTTTACAAATGTTGATTTTTTTGAGAACACATCCAGTGGAGTGGATTACAACATCAGTTTCAAGTCTAGTTTTTTAATGGAACCCTTACTAGGTTAATATTTTAATATAGAAATCAGAAATGCCTCCCTCATCAAACATCTTTTATTCAAGAGACCATATGATTACAGATGACAGATTTAATTTTCTCTCTTATCTTTTGCAATTCTTTGAGTTGTCTCAAGGTTTTATTCTATAGACAACACATTTAGTTTTACGCTACTCACTTGGATTATTGTATGTGGATGACTGGAGTGAGCATAGTTGTTATATTGCACCACAGTCATATTGATTGCAAGCAGTATTAAAACATTGTTTATCTGTGATTCGGAAAGATTATTTTAAATGTTTTTTTTTACTGGTGGTGCCTGTTTGATGTATTAATCAATGTAATTATAACATCTCTGCCTTTAATTAATATGTCAATTATGTCAGTAATATCCCTCCTTGTGAGGCATTTTCTCTTGCTTATAAAGCGTATTATTCGTCAATATTAATATCTAACCCTCTGAGTACAGCTTGTAGGGAGTTTGTTGCTTCTTTCTCATATTATCATGAGTTCTTAATTCATCTAATTGAGTCTAAATATGTCCCACCTGCTAGATATTAACTGTATATTTTCGGACCAATGAAAGTACTCTACTATTGTATGTTCTAGTGATGGTGTAGCATCTGAAAACATCTACAATTGAATTCTTAACTTCAGTAACTTATAGTGACTGATCAACAGAGGGCGCCATTGCATTATTTCCATAATGTGTTTTAGTTTTAATTAAGTATTTAACCTTGTACTTAATTAATCATGTGACATTTTGCTACTCGTACAAAGAGAGTGCTCTCTTTAATCATACATTAACGTGTGATGCTCCACTTCCTGACTTATTATTGGTATGAACATGCATAGGTGTAATGTTATACCCACAGCAGTAATATGTCTAACATGGTTAGAGGTGGGAGCTTCATAAAGGCGGAGCATCTTGAGAATGAACTTAATTTCCATTATACAACCAAACAGCATTGTATTGTCTGAACAGAGATTGAATTTAGCAGTTTATATACAAATGTTCATGCATCCATGGAAACTATGGCTGTTCAATTTCTGAATTCTGTGGGAATTTCCAGTGGGGAAAACCAGGATGATGAAAACGACCAAATGAGGTTTGTGTGATGAGTCCGAGCTGCTTGATTATTATCCTCCTGACTTAAGGCTCATGGCCTACAGTGAAATCCCTGCATGATGCAATTAGGGAAAACTGTAGTCTATTATCTGAAAGGGAACAATATGTTGTTTTATTCAGGGAATGTTTTATGAAATGAAATGTTCAATCTATAGGAAAAAGTACTGGATCAAGAACACATATAAATAAATACAAAATACAGCTGAATTGACTATACAAATGAACATACAGTGTCAAAAATAAACGTAGCCATTATGCAGAATGGTCCCTCCCATTGTGATATTATTGGGTTGTTTTAAGTTATTTTATATAAATAATAAGTATTTTACTCAAACACAGTTTTCAGGTATGGTGCACTGCAGGTACATTTGAAACCTTAACTTATACTTATACTTCAAAATAGTCCGCAATGAGAATAATATACAACTTTGAAAAGACATTACTCTGCTGAAATATAATTCCACTGCAGTGTATCGCCCCCAAAGTGAATCTTCCCCGGTTCCCAGGTATCAGTGAATGAAAGTATCTCCTGAGGGCAGGACTCACTGCTCTCCTCCCAGCTCCGGGTTGCATCGCCTGGGAACTTTGCTCCAATAAGGGGCTTGCTTTGTGCTCTTTGGAGGGAGGCGGGTTCAGCGTTGCTATCAACAGGACGTGAGTAAAGAAAATACCCACACATGAGCAACATCACCGGCGGAGAGGTAACACCACTGGATTGGATTTCCCCCGCAAATTTGGAACAGTCCACGTGTTTATTGCGTGATTTGTGCATGGAAGGAAATCCCTAAGTGTGTGTATCGGTGTATTGGCACAGGAAAAGCGGCGCCCAAATCTGTCCTTCCTGAGGACGGGGGACCTTTTTTTTTTATTTTTACCAACAATGGACTGCGTTTCCACCGGGGACTTTCTCTTGGAGACACACATATGGGATTGTAGCGCTTCAAACCCGGACGACATTCGTGTGTTTTAGTTGTTAAACGGTGTGACTGTGTCGTTGAGGGGGGTCGACGGTTGGAGCCCGTGATGCCTGCGAGGAACAGGTACAACCTGGTGGATGATTTGGCGGACTCAAGGGTGCCGCTGCATAACGAGGAGGCGTACCAGCATGGAATTTCTTTCCAAGCCAAGGTGAAATAAAAAAAGATTGCTTCTTTTGGAGCCGTGTGACCACACAGTGAATTCAGAATAGTGTTGTTTTGGAGCGGAGTGGCAGGTGCACTGGAGCCTTTCATCCGGTACCCAGCATGAAGTTTGAACGCATGGCATAGTACTCAACTAACTGCACAGCACACATGTGGTATATTGTTGCCCGTTTTATCGAGATTGTAGTTTATGTAATCCCTAAACATTTAGATAGATATCTTTTTTGTGTGGTGCTTACAAGTACTGGTGGAAGAGGATTCAGTAGCATTCTACTCTAGAAATACTCAAGGAGGCTAACATTCATGCATTCAAAATTGTACTTTAAAGTAATACTTTATTGTAGCACAACATTACTTAATGTTCAAAAAGTTCTAATGATGCAAAAAGGACTAAAATCATACATATGTAATTTATTGGCTTTTACAGAGCATTAATGTGTTCATCACTTTCTTGATGCAGCTTGTTAAGAGAGCTGAATTGAACTACTTTATATATGGCTGTGTACTGTAGGTTACCCAATAATAATATATCAACATAGGCTATGTGACTTGATATATTTGAGGTGATTTGTATTAATGATATTAACCTGCAAAATAAATGAAGGGAAGTAGAAGTGCAATATTTGCCTTAAAAGGTATTTGAGTCCAAGTATAAATAGCATAAAATGGAAAGACTCAAAAGTACTAGTACCTCAAAATAGAACTTAAGTAGTCTAAAGTACTTGAGTAAATGCACTTAGTTACTTTCCACTGCAGCTCAAAGTGAAGTGAATTGAGTGTATTTTCAGGTTTTCCCTAGTCATTGAATTATTAACATCTCGGAGAAGAAAGCTTGACAGTATTCTGTTTTTAGTGGCACTATTCACACAGCAATCTGCTACTTTTATTATGGGCTTTCTTGATGTTTTTCTTTTCTTTCTTTTTTGAGGAGGGCAAAGAAGAGTGCAGTGGTAGAAAGAAAGGGTTACAAAAAGTGTTACTGTTGGAAAGTTCAATCACAAAACTGCTCGTACCTTCTATGCTGTTACAGTAGGACTGTTTATCTACTATGTTTCTCATTCATGTTGGTTTTCTTTCTCAATATAGCTTTATTTCAAATAATACATTCATATGCCACTATGGCAGCATGCATTATATCAAATGATCGTCAATTCATTAAAAAGTGCATTATTATCTAAACCAACAAACGGATTAATAAACCCCCCCGTCTGTTTGTTTTTTCTACCTCTTTAGAAGCTGTTAAATGTTCAGCTGGAGTGTGTGGGATTACATCTCTGACTCTTTTTTTGTGTTTTTGTTTATTGCAGTATGTGGGGAGTCTGGACGTGGCCAGGCCCAACAGTCGGATGGAGATCGTGGCGGCCATGAGGAGAATCAGGGTAAGATGACAACACAATGTCATGTGTGTTTAAGAGCGCACACTCCACAATCCTGTGGTGATCTAATTTGAACTCTCTTTACAATAATGCACTAAGCACACACATCCAAAGAGTATTTGTGTCCGTCAAATTACATTTATATTGAGACCTTAGTGACGCATGCACTCACTGGCTGGACAACAGATCAAGACTTCCGAGAAAGCAATGCAGGGATGAATTCTGCAGGAAGAAAGAGCAGTAAGAAATTTATTGGCTGAATACTGTGTTTCCCCTTCTATAAATGTTTTTGAAAGTTCAAAGACACAGTGTGTGGGCACGTTATGGCTACCTTTGATGAAAGTCAATATTTTCATGTGGAGAGGCTAGTAGCACAAATCAAACCTTTTTAGAACTCATGAGTTTAATTTAATTTCTCGCCTGGCATTTCCTCATTCTTATTCATACTATCATATCATAGCCAGGCTTGTTGTTTTTTCTTCTTCCCATAAAGCATTAGCAGTCAGTAGTGTTACTATGGGGATCCTGTAATAATTGTTCCCTTTCATGTCCCAGTAGGTCAGCGTTTTCCTCTAGGAGCACAGAGTGGTATCAGAGACCTGGATGTATTCTGTAATTTAAGTGTGGCTCACTGTACTCGCTTGTTTCAGACATGACGAGGCTCTTTACCCTAGCTGAGTAAATTTGCAGAATGATTTTATTTTTAAAGCCCAGCAAAGCCACAATGTGCATTCATCATCTTAGAAATGCTTGAGTTTAAAGGGGCCCTATTATGCTTTTTAGGGTTTTCCTTCCCTGTATTTTATTTTATGTTTTTGTGCATGTAAATGGTTTGCAAAGGCAAAAATGCCACTTTTATCTCCTACACCCAAAATGCACAACAAAAAGGTCTCTGTTTGTTACAGATTCCTTAAAAGGTCACACCAATATCTCTACTTTGAATCCTATTGCAAAATCATTCAGAAATACTGGCAATTCGTTATTTATTCAAAATGTTGCAGCCCCACAATTATGAAAACAGAAAATTAGCATAATAGGGCCAATTTAAGGCCCAACATTCAAACTTTTTTTTTTTTTTTACAGCAGTTTTGGGGAATGCTCCCAGGTTCTTTTTCAATACTTTGTTTTGGCTCCTCTAGTGTAAAGGATTGAGGTTGTAGAAGGCTGTGTGTGTGTGTGTGTGTGTGTGTGTGTGTGTGTGTGTGTGTGTGTGTGTGTGTGTGTGTGTGTGTGTGTGTGTGTGTGTGTGTGTGTGTGTGTGTGTGTGTGTGTGTGTGTGTGTGTGTGTGTGTGTGTGTGTGTGTGTGTGTGTGTGTGTGTGTGTGTGTGTGTGTGTGTGTGTGTGTGTGTGTGTGTGTGTGTGTGTGTGTGTGTGTGTGTGTGTGTGTGTGTGTGTGTGATCTCCTACAATTCCCAAAGCTGACAAATCAATAAAGTTGTAAACCAAACATGATCATGGAGGTGATAAACGGCAGGGCGAGGCAGAACATAAAAAAGCTGGAAAACAACAAGAAAGGATTACAGGCTTTTTTTATTGACACAATCTTGCTATTCAAAGATATACACTCATTAGAGCTTGTTTATGTCCGAGTATGATGATGCATACATGTTCTGTATCTTAAGTACCTCTTGAGGTCTAAAGAAAGCCTACATTCATAATGAATGAGTTACTATTCTGAGGTTGCAACTCTAAGGCTATTGTATGGAATATCTTTGTTTTTAAGTCAAACAGAACACTGCTTCATAGAGTCCCCTGTGACTAATGTGAACAGAGAGTCTGCCTGAGTGGACCGATCTATAAAAAAACAACCTCATTTATTTTATATGTGTGTATATATAGAGTCGTGTGTTTAATGCATTCTCTGCTTACTAGAGAGATGTTACTATTTTTGGACCAGTGGATTGGCATTTTTACAGTCATGTTATCTTTGAATTACTTTATTTTTACTGTGGCTACAAGTGGCAATCAAAAGATAATGTAGAAATGTATTTCCTGATATTGAAATATAATTTTACTGTGGGAAGTGAGAAATGGTCATCCTACATTTTGTAGGCTGGATTAAGGAGTAAAGGCACCAATCTAATGAACATTGAGAAGTAAATTAAAAGGCTAAATCAACATTGAGTTGAACACGGGTCTGTTTTATTTCTTGTGAATCAAGTTTTTTATCCAAAGACGGAAACTGTGGTTTTTAACTTCTTTTGAAAGTTCCATTGTCTCATTTCTTAAGTCAGGTACTGCCTTGTAGAATCAATAGTACGCCTGGTGTGTGTTTGTGTGTGGCCCCGGGTTTTGAAACACATGGGAAGCACAGATTGTTTCTTGTGGCCAAACTCTTCTTTAGGGAGACCCCTCCCACACTGTGCCTACACTGAGTGAATGCAAACATATTTAGAAGGTGGGCGTGCGCTCTGCGTTGGCTGCCAAGTTAAACGTGATTAGCTTTGTGCAGCTGAATATTGACTGGCCTTCCTGACTCTCGCCTCATCTCTTTTCACTGAAACCTTTTCTTTATTTATTTTTTAAAGAAGCTCAACCATTTAGCTGAGGGACTCAGTGCGGAGGAGAGTGATTAAAGAGAGTGGGGAATGAACTGATGGCACTGAGGAGAGAGACTAGAGTCCTGAAATCAAGAAGGGTTGTTGGCTGGCAGAGCCAAAGTCGTTTCATCTCCCTCGACTAATCTGTTTAGTCTCAGTGGATGTGAGGAAACAGGAGCAAACATGAGCAGGGAGGCAGAGCAGCCTGATCCTCGCTGAACAAACACTGAATCTGGGTTTGACAGTGCTAGTTCAGTCAAGTCCTCACACACCTGCCATTCCCACAGCGAACAAAGAGAAAAATACACAATTTTGTATCCTGTGGATCTTTTCAGAGTTGTGTTTTGTTAAACCTTCTCCCATTATGTCTGATTGGTCCTACTGTGCTGGTTCATAATAATTACTTTCATTCAGTTTGACCGGTGGCTTAGAAACCGCCCCAGTAGTGAGTTCACTTAGTATTTGCACGTATGAATGTGTGTGTGAGCTCCAGTGCTTTATAATAGAGAGACCCCTTGCATTGTAACAACCTCCACAATTCATTAACGAGGCTGAATGATAAAAGCTGCATCCCACACGGAGAGATTTGGTGTAGTCGCTCACAGCTCACTGCTTTGGAAAAGGCATGTCCTGGAATATCCTTGGGAAACAAGCAGGCCGATATCTCCTCTACAAAAATTGTTTAAGGACACTCTCCCCTCCTCACCCCTTTCAAACCCCTTCTCCATCCATCGATGTTTGCTTTCCATCTCTTCACTCTCCTCCTACCAGAATAGACTGTCTCAATTGAGCACATCTCTGCTATCTCCTCAGTGCTGACAGGAATAGATTTAGGCTGAGGGCAGGCTGCATGCCTCCCTTTGAATTTTGATCGGCTCTAATGGGATTTTAAGCCTCCCTCGTGTCCGTCAGGATGCAGCCTCCGTCCTCTCGTTGCCAAGAGTCTTGCTGGAAATTGCCTGGCTCCCTTTGGTCCCCTTGGTTATCCGGACATCTCAAGTTAGAATATTTCTCTGTATTGCAAGAAAAAAGCAAACCATATCGTTTTTAGGGTTCCTCTATTTCAGTATAGTGCTGTTGAGCCTGTATCCGTTTTTTTTTTTAGAGAACTGTCATGACACAGAAGTCAGGAGCAGAACTTTGACTGCCAAGAGGAATGAAGTGAGAAAACAGGCACTCTGGACCCGTCAGAGCGCAATAGAATATTTATTTATTTTGTAGTTTTACCTTTTTTGTGTCAATCTTTTCAAAACTTTAGTGAACAAAAACAACTCTGGGAAGCAAATGCAGTTACATATTGGTAAATTCTGGGATGCAAATATTGGCATAACATCTTTCCATTATATAGTTTGCTTAAGGATTTTGTCAACTAAAACCCCATGAGATGCTTTAAAAGCCAAATAATCAAACAAGGCTAAGGCATGTATGTTTAATATGAACCATCTTGTTTCTCTTCTCTATGTGACCACCTGCCACTCACTCATACAGCACTGTGGCAGCAGTCAACTCTATTTGCCTGCAGCCAAAATAAATAACTTCCACCAGGGGAACAGATAAATATTTCACTTTCACCGTAGGCAATGTTTCTCTAGGTATCAAACTGTCTTACTTTATATTCACTCAGGGAGACTGAATATGCTACATTTCAACAGCTGTTGCATAGTTGAATATCTTTCTGTTATTGTGGACTCGTATTGACAATTATCGGTGCCAAACAATATGGTGAACGATAATCCAACCTTATGTTTACTGTCAATCACATTTTTGTTTAACAATGACACATCCTGCATGTCCCAGAAACCAGGGGGAGAAATGAGAGCACAGATTAACTCGTGGGGGGTAACAGATCTTAAGCAAAGTGAAGAAGAATGGAAGGGTGTTGTTCTATGTGCACTCACATGTGTGAAAGTGGGATATTCACTATTTTTAGGGGAGGCATGACACATATTTGGTGGCGGGGGGGCATTGTTTTCACTTTGTATTCATGGAGGCTTAATGGCAGATGTACAAGAGCATAGTCGCTGACCTATATGTGTACTGGATAAGACGTGATTTTAGCTTTGAAAGGGGCGCAGCTACTCTTTGTTTAACCAAACCCCCAGAGAAAGGGGTGGGGGGGGCATTCTTCTTTACAAATAATTAATTTACAATACATGATCAGTGTTTTAAAGTGAATTGCTGCATGATCTGCTATTTTAAGACCCGGTCACACCAGAAAGTGGCACAGTATATGTATGTGGACAATATTTCAGTATGATAATTAATAATCTTTTAAAGAAATGCATCGGAATTAAATCATATAAGGAAAGATTTTGGTATTCAATAAAGTTATCTAAAGTAATCATGACAAGCAAATTATAAGTAACATTTCCCAAAATGTGCGATGTAATTTCTTTTTAGGAAATATAATTTGAAGATTGTTTTATTTAGGCAACTTTACTTTAACGGTGTATATATTAAAATATCTATTTATTTTCTTTATTATTAGAATTATAATCTTTGCACTGAAGTACCTTATTATAAGAGAAAATACTCAGGAAAAACTGATCGACATTTACCAACTTTTTCTGACATTTCATCGACCAAGCAACTAATCCATTAATCAAGGAAACAAGCAACAGATTCATTGACAATAAGAACATGTTGTAAGTTGCAGTCCAAAATGCTCAATTGCAGCATTTCCATTGTAATCTACAGAGTTTTTCTTCACAGTTGTTTTTTTAAATGCTGGTGTGACCCAACCCCCTATTTTAACTTTACTTTAAACCTAATGCTGCACACTGTAAATTAGCTGGCACCCGCACTCTATGGGAAACAGCATTTTATTTTGCCAGCAGACAGTGGAGTCACAAAAACATGACCTCAGTTAAATCATTTTCTCTTCCTGCTGAGGTGCAATTTTTAATTTTACCTTTTTTTAAAAGTGCATTTGGTGCATTTCTTGAGTGCAAGCACTTAAGTTAATGTTTCATCGTGTATCTTTTTTTTTGTTGCTGATCTCATAAGCTTTTTTTCAAACTGTGGTGTGTATGTGTGTGTTGGATAAATACGCTGAAGGGACAGCAGGTCTTTGCTCACATGGATGGACAGACAGGTGGTGAGTGGTCCCTGCCTCCATAAACAGCATAATGTTGCCCACACACACACACACACACACACACACACACACACACACACACACACACACACACACACACACACACACACACACACACACACAGGATTATGCTTACATCATCTCCCCTCAGGCGCTGCTGTGTCTTTCAGTGCAACAATTAGTCAAGTCTTATACACTCAGATCTCCCCACGCTCACCCAAAACGAGACCCATGCTTAGGACAAGACATTTCTAAAGCCAGGAACTCCATCCTGCTGCACAGCCCGAAGGCACCATTTCTTCAAAGACATTCCCTGACCATCGCTCTCTTCAGCCTTAGCAATCTCAGGATCTTTGTATTGGATACATAAACATAAAGGTTGTTATTTGTAGTATTTCCAGACTTGACACAACACAGATGTTGGATAAAACCTTCCAAATCTAATGTTGGCATTGTCAAACCAGGTCAGCTGTGTTATTTGTTCTCTGTTTGGGACAATTGAAATATGTCAGCAAGTCAAAGCTTATAGTTGTGTAAAGTGTAAGGGTCCCAAAAGGGCTCATAGCCAGAAATTGACTATATGAACAGTTATCTGTTACTGCCAGCTGCACAGCCTGCTGTATCTTATCTTGAGTACAAACACAACTTAAATGGCTGAATCTACAGTGCAGGAATCTCATGAAATCTAGAGACCAACTACTAAAGCAGAGCTTGAAATCTGAACTATCCTCTGATAGACAGAAATTCACTCGTAACAAGGTAACACAAACAATAAGACAGGCCAAAGCAAACTTTTTCATCAACATAATTGAAGGTGCGAAAGGTAACAGTAAAAACGTTTGGCAAATCCTAAATAAACTATTAGGTAAACATACCAAACAGGAAAATAATGTACTAGAATTAAAAACCAATGATGCCCTGATAAAAGATCCTGCAGTGTTGGCCAGCTCTCTAAATGAGTATTTTATAAATATTGCTCTGGACATTACAAAGCTCTTCCCGCCATCTGAGGTCTCACCTAGCCCGACTGTGGATACACACCCCGCTTTTGACCTGGAGGAAGTCACATAGGCTGAGGTAAAAAAATATAATCTTAGGGTTAAGAGGTTCTAAGGCTAGGGATGCACATGGTTTTGACACCAACTTGATAAAGACAAATATTGACGGTCTAATAAAACCAATTAGTATGCTAGTAGAAAACAGTGTGTTTTGGTCAACGGTACCAAATCGCCCTACCTTGTCAACCCTGTTGGGGTTCCACAAGGTTCCATTCTTGGACCATTACTGTTTTCTCTGGACATTAATGACTTGCCTAATGTATGTCCTGAGTTGAATGTGCAAATGTATGCCGATGATGCGGTCATCTTTGTACATGGGGAAAACACTGAAATGATCTCATCCTGTCTCTCAAATGCTTTGGACAAAGTTCAACACTAGCTGAACAACATTTGTTTACAGTTAAATGCAAAAAAAAAACGTATGCATGATGTTCAGTCAACGACCAGTCAAAATCGAAGGATCCAATGGGTTTTTAAACGGAGCAGAAATAGAGCAAGTCCCCCACTTCAAGTATCTTGGAGTCATAATGGACTCCAACTTGACTTTTAAGAAACATATTAAGAAAGTATCCAATACCATTAAATTCAACTTGCAACATTTTAAACAAATCAGACCTTTCTTAACTGTGCTAATTAAATGCTGCAAAGTCATACCTCCACTGTATGATTCTATCCCACATTGAATACTGTTTGACAAACTGGTCGTTTGCTTGTGCCACAAACCTGAAACACATAGAACAGCTGTACAAGAGAGCTATCAAGGTTTTTGACAGAAAGCCAAATTCATACCACCACTGTATCATCCTTGAAAAACACAATTTCTTGAGTTTTGACCATTTTAAGTCTTTTAAAAGTATGTGTGTTTTTTTAAAAATGTTTACATGGACTGCCCCCCCCTCCCTTAGGGGAATTCATCCACAAAAAACACACTGGACGTTGCACTAGGTCAGAAACCAGAGGAGACTGTGAAGTCCACTGCAAACGGACCACTTTTGGACAAAATTTCCTCTCCGTTAAAGGCAGCTCATTGTGGAATAGCCTCCCAACTGAGATACGGGATTGTTCCACTCTCAATAGCTTTAAAGGACAATTTAAAGAATGTTTGAGCAACAAACAGACGTGCAATCACTGCTAAATGCGCTTTTATACAGGGGTATCTCCTCTTGCACTTTATGTACCATAGCCGCTATATTGTACTGCCATGTGGTAAATGCTTGTATGCTGCTCATGCTCTTTCTGCATGTCATGTATTTAAATGTCATGTGCGGATGGAAATTAGCTTAAAGCTAAAAGTGTGTGTGTGTGTGTGTGTGTGTGTGTGTGTGTGTGTGTGTGTGTGTGTGTGTGTGTGTGTGTGTGTGTGTGTGTGTGTGTGTGTGTGTGTGTGTGTGTGTGTGTGTGTGTGTGTGTGTGTGTGTGTGTGTGTGTGTGTGTGTGTGTGTGTGTGTGTGTGTGTGTGTGTGTGTGTGTGTGTGTGTGTGTGTGTGTGTGTGTGTGTGTGTGTGTGTGTGTGTGTGTGTGTGTGTGTGTGTGTGTGTGTGTGTGTGTGTGTGTGTGCGCGCGCAATATCTCAACAGCTATGTAATGGGTTACCAGGAAATTGTCTATAGGCATTCATGTAACCCAGAGGATGAATCCTACTTCCTTTTATGAACCCCCGACTATTGATTTGATGGACCAAGAGGTTGACATTTGTTGTTCTTGATGAAACATCTCAAGCATTAAGGTTCAAGGGTCTTTATTTGTCAAACGAGACATTATGAGACATATTCCTGGGACAGTTCTTATAACATTCATGTTTCCCATTGGCTGAATTGTAATGACTATAGTGATCAGCTTTTTTTCCCCTGGCAACATCTTGCCCAATACTTTGGCTTTATTTTCTGTGTAAAGCTGATTGGCAAAAGCTGGTATGCTAGCATGCTAACCAACTAAGCTAACACATTTCAGGTTACTCCTTAGGTATCCCTGGCAACCAGCTCTGCCACAAAAACATGTTTCTCAACTCCTTTTTTCAGATTTGGGATAGGCTTAAAGTTTGGTGCAGATTCAGAAACTAACCCTGTTTTGATTTGTCATGGATATATGTGATTACAGCTGCACAGTAGCATTAATAGAAGCAGCATTATTTGTTGGTATTCAGTTTTACAGAACACTCATTATTTGTATACCTTTTCACACAAATTAAAGCACTTTTCACTTATTCTCCATATTAATCAAAAATAAACATGAAACACTTCTACACTTTTTTTTCGAGTCTTGTGTCTTCTCATCTCGTTCCAGCGTGCTACACAGCAACACTCAAAGTTTTCTTCTCCTGCTCTGATATCCTTCAACCTTCCGATCCTCCCTCCTGGTTCTCTTGTTGTTTCCCTACCTTCAACTTTATTTCATTGTGGCTGTATTTACTCTGTTCCCCTTCTCTTGTATCAATTATGTGTTGGTTTAAACATGCAGGAAGCAGTCAGGGTTTAAAAGCTTTGCTACTGACTTTCTCTTGTCAACACCTCCATTAACCAGTTATTCAATCCATACTTTTATAGCTGGAACATCTTCCCTCTAACTATTGGAATACCCTTAGTGAAGCTATATCATATTTTTCATATGGAGACACAGCAGAAGCCTAATTGATAGTCATCCTCCCTTCACCTGACCCTCCTCACAAGGATGTGAATACAGGGTTTTGTCTAAACCGGGTAACGGGGGCGCTGTGCCTCTTATTTTCGGTAAGTGCCCTCATGACTAAATGCAGATCTTCACCGTAAAATGTTGTGATTCCAGAAAACAATATTTGTGTTCGTTTAAAACTGTATAATTACTCGAAAAATATGAACAACTTGTCAAATAGACCGTTGGACCGCGAAGACAGCTTTGTTTTTACGGATCGCCAGCTTCTATATGGGCGTCATGTTCTGGCGAGAATTGATATATCTTAGATCAGCGCCCTCATATTACATTTTTCCAGAATAATTATCTGGAATAGACTACATGGATGTGAATCCTACAGTAGATGCACATTTTCATCCAGCATCTTCAGTTACAGTACTTTACATTTTTCGTTTAGCTTAGACTTCCAAAACAACTTAGCCTAAGTGCAATAAATCATAAAGATTGTCCTGATATCAATCAATTGTATGTGTAAGTGCACAGGTATGACATAATGGTTGCTTATTACAAATACTAGGGATGGTAATACATGTACTAACACAAATAATGAAATCTAAATGATTCCCAGGAAAGAAATGGAAAAGATATGGCATTTTTAACTACACTACATAATGGAGACTCTGTAAACACACATTCTTTCACAACTGTCTCACTTGTTTTCTCACTTGTCACTTGTATCTTGCTTGTTCCTTACAAAAACCATTGTGTAACAATGACACATTGGCTTTTTGTGAGACTATGTGCTGGGATTTTTCTTGGCTAGACAAACAAAAAAGATTTATCTGATTTGCCACTGATTTTCCATTGCGTTTTTCTAGTCATGATTTTTTGCTGGGTTTCTCAAAATGATAGATTTGATGCAAAAAAGACTATCATATTTATTTATCTATGACTGAATTGTACTTTTCACCATTGCGTCAAAGTAAGCTGTTTCAGGTGTTTTCAGGTGTTTTTAGGTGTAAAGAGTAAATACATGAACCTTTTATACATTGGGTGCACTCTACATCTACTATTTGCCACTCAGTCTTTCTGTTATCACTAAAACCTTCATTCTATCTGTTGAGTTTGATGGATGTGTGGTTCCTGGATGCTCTTAGGAATCCATGACTTGTGAGTGGGATTGTGTTTTTGACTTCAGTCCGTTGGGGGACACACAATGGTTGCTGCCTGTTATCCTCTAATTGGATACATGATGCGAGCAAACTGCTGCCGCTCGCTCACCCCACGGACTCTAAACTGCTCCATCCACACAGCCGCTAACAGGATAACGTATGCTCTGCAGTCCAGATGACAGGGCTAATGTGACTGTCACTCAGATGAACAGAACCTTGCACTCACAGAGGACCATGTCCCTGTCTGTCAAACTCTGTCCAATTACTAATGTCTGAAACTGAGGCAGCATAGTTGCAAAGCTGCATTTCCTGTTTTTTTGTTGAACAGAAAAGGAATAACGATACGTAGGGATGTCCCGATCACCTTTTTTTGCTCCCGATCCGATTCCGATCATTTGATTTTGACAATTTGCTGATACCGATTTTTCCCGATCCGATCTTTATGCAATGCATTAAGAGAAAAAAAAGAAAAAAAGCATTCAGGTTGTCCCTTAAGGTTATTTTTTTATTTAAATTGGATATTCTATCCAACATGGATATAGCTTCTTTCTTTCACAGCAGCATTGGATCAGTTCAGTTGTGCAGCACTGGAACAAAACAAAATAAAGCTTTCAGTACTCGTTAGCTTACTGCTACAATTAGACACTGCGCCCTGCCCACTCTGTTGCCAGATTTGAGAGAAATAAGCAACCAGGTCTATGAAAACAAGCCCCAAAGAAGCAACACATACATGATGTTCTGTCATTTGAAACCCAAACTAAGGCCTCAGGATGACTTTAAGACTTGAACATGGTCATTTTTGTTTTGTAACATTGAATACAACATTTAAAAAAAGTATTTAAAAAAAAAAGAAAATCCGATCCCCGATTTTTTTTCTTCCGATCTTTTGAAAATCACGTGATCGGCTCCGATCCCCGATCACGTGATCGGATCGGGACATCTCTAACGATACGATTTGATAATACTTTATTGCCAGATAGAGTCTGACATTGTTCTTGCATCACAGCAACTCCATTTGAAAGATTAACAAAGACACATATTAAGACAGGATACAAGGGAACAGACATTTAGCATAACATCACAATTACTGAAGAGTAACATGCTTAAGACCTTCTATCGTACTTTAGACCTTGGATTTAATTGTGTATTTCATTTTAGGATTGACTGGTGTACAAAAGAATGCTTCAGTCTTACTTTATTGCAAAAGGCCGGACCTTGTATCTCCTATTTGATGGTAACAATTCATATTCACTGTCAGGACAAGATTGGGGTCAGAGACGATGTTGCCTCAATTTGTTATTATGGTAGGCTGGTTTATAGAGTCTTTCAAAAGGTTGACCTACAATCTTTGACAAGATTTTCAACTGGTGGAGCAGTTTGGACTTTAAATACTTAACTTTATATTATTTATATAACACACCACTCCGTATTTTTTTAGAAGCTGTTTTGCTGAATTCATTGTTATCTTCACTTGCATCAACCCATCAGGGCAGAAAAGCTGAATATATAACGAGGGAGGAGACAACCCATACACCGTCTAATCATATGCACTGGAGGCATTAGCATATTTTTGGAGCGGAATCTCAATTGCCCAAACTCTGTACTTTCTTCGTCTTTCTTTTTTGTTTCCTTTGAATATTTTGATCCCAATTGGATTTCATTATAATATTTTACTTGTCTGGTTCTGTCTGTTTTAGGTTATAATAAAGCCTGCGCTCCTCTGATCTCTTTCTTGTCTTTCTGTCAGGTTGTCTCTGTCTTCCCTTGCCACCCCCTGCAATACATCAAATAGTAGTGTGTCGTGACTTCCCAACATTATCCTGGCTCCCTTATCCCAGCTGAAAATGCTAGTGAGCTGACCTTCTCTAACAACATTTTGCCACAGTTACAAAGGACATGAGACAAAGAGATCTCTGTCACCAAACGCCTGTCCCTTCTGGACTTAATGACTCCAGCTTAATATCTCTGAGGGGTCTACGGCTTCTATAGTCTTGTTTTTGAGTAATAACATCACAAAGATCGTACAGTAATCGTCATTGTTATCGCACTGCGTCCTGATTACTGCTCATCTCTCAAGTTTTGATTCTGCACAAAAGGAATTCAGTGCTTTTGATCCATTTGATTGCCTTTGATTCACTGCAATGCATCACTGTTGGAAAGTCACAGAGCCTCAGCAATAGTGATTTTAATTGGTGGCCTTCTAACTAGGGCTGGGCGATCACAATATTTTATATTTGATTGTTATTTCTTTAAAAAATATATACACAATTATAATGTAGATACTAATCATCAGTAATATTGATTTAATGAGTAAAGGCAATTCCTCGAGTGGTGCACTGATGAGTCCTTAAACCCTGAAAATACTTTCATCACTTCTTTTGTTTGAGGTGTTGGTGATTAGAAGCCTGAAATAACATCTGTAGTTAATCCAAGTTTACGAGATTTTCATGTTTTGTTGTATCAAATACGATATTAAAAAATCCCCCTGTGATAGTCTGAAGCTACAATAGTCTGTTAATTCAGAAAAAAACCACTTTACTGCAATGTAGCCATTAAAACCAGGAAAAGACAACAAATCCCATTTAAGAAGGTCCAAAATCTAAGACAATATCTAGTCTCATATCAGAATATTTAGATGATGTCAATATATTGCCCAGCTTTACCACCTTGTTTTTTTTGTTTTTTTACATTTTGTGAGTTTTACCATTATTATTTATCTTACTTTGGTCCATGGTGTAGGGCTGCACGATATATCGTGTCGTGACGATAATCCCGATATGCACTTGCGCGATATTCACATCGCAAGACGTGCAATTTTTCTTTAGGACGCGAAATGAACTCAAACACCTCATGTTACAATTCTTTTGCTGCTTGCTACAAAAGGAAAACTGGCGCGGCTCTCATGTCAGGGGTACTTGAGTGAGTGACATGCAGGCTCTGCATGCACAGCAAGCCACCAATCACAATCAAATCTCCAAAGCAAACGGGCCCGGTGATTAAAGGTAAAAACACTGAATAAAGTAGTTTCACGTGTTTCTCCAGGGCAGTTCGGCGCTGCTAACCGAGCTAGCTCAGCTTGTTGCTTTTAAGATCCAGACGTCCGTGACTAA
This sequence comes from Notothenia rossii, assembly GCF_949606895.1. NCBI lineage: Eukaryota > Metazoa > Chordata > Actinopteri > Perciformes > Nototheniidae > Notothenia > Notothenia rossii. Next base: position 38,041,828 of record NC_136910.1, read on the forward strand.
AATGCTTAATCCGGTTAAATATAGTTAGAAAAATACCAATTGGATAGCATTAAAGTTCAAGAAAGGATGGTTTGCGGGAAAAAAACTGTATTTTCTTCAATCCCTGTATTTTTTCATATCGCAATATATATCGCAGGGAAAAAAATTGCAATGTCATTTTTTTCCAATATCGTGCAGCCCTACTATGGAAGGATGCACATTTGGATATGGGACAAAAAGACAGACAGCTGTCAGTAGAGGGGAGCTGACAGTCATCAATCAGAGCCATGTGCTGGCACACTTTACCCAACCTTCTGTTGTCATGCCTACTGGAAGAGCTGTCTCCGTCCTCTCAGACAGATTTAAGACACTCAGTCATCATTGAGCTCTCACACTCATAAAGCCTCTTCTAAGGGGCTTTTTGGGGCCAGGTTTGCATGTAAGGCACAGATGGCGCCCCTGATTGACACCCTGTGTTTACCCCCTGAAAACAGGGTTAACGTGTGGTTAATCAGGCGGTTGCATTTGGCCTCAAACCTATCATTGTTTTAGTCAACCGTTCGTCACTTACTCCTTATCCCTGGTTTCCTTTCATCGCCTACCTCTTTCACACCAGCTGTAGTCGGTCATTTCCTGTGTTCACATTTGTGGTTTCCTCTTGTGATGACATATAAGTTACGTTAAGAATCCATTATATATCCTTTTTAAATGTCAATATACACTAAAGTCACTCGTTAACGTTGATCTCTTTATTTGAGCACTGAAAGAATAAACTGGTTATCCTTAAAAAATCCTCCTTATTTAAGTAATATAAAACATATATATATAACCTTAAGGGTATTGTAGCAGCAGCTTAAAATGATATCCCTTATTAATTGATTCATATTTCTCAAGGTGATGGTTTCAAATGTCTCCAAAGCAAACCTGGCCTGGTGATTAAAGGTAAAAACACTGAATAAAGTAGTTTCATGTGTTTCTCCAGGGCAGTTTGGCACTGCTAACCGAGCTAGCTCAACAAACGTTCCGAAACCTCAATATATTGGGTTTTATAGTGACATAAAACGCAGACATTTTTTGAATTTTCTAATTGGAGGAACAGCAACCAGAGCATGTTTTAAGTTTTCCCTCTTAAAAATGAACAAAACAATTTTTAGAAACAACTTCGGCTTAACTGGCAAATTAACTGGTTATACATCATAACATAAACATGTTGTGTTTCTTTTCAAGACCCTAGAAGCTCCTGCCCTAACTAGAGGTCATTACTGTGTTTACAGTATATGGGTGTAGATGGTTGACGGTTACCCCCCTGCACTGGCTCCTGGGGGGGATCTTAGAGCCTGTGATCTGACAGCGTTGGTCTGTAATCCTATTACTCTGACTGCTGCTCTAACAGACTCCTGAATGGACAGAGCATTGCTCAGCATCTCTGTAACACCAAGGTCCCTAGGTTCACCTACAGCTGAAAGATGCCCTGTTGCCCCAGAGCTTTTCCTTATTCCTCAGCCTCCCAGTGGGGCCACTTTTATAAAAACAGATGGTTTTCAGTTTTAATTGATCTCTTAAAAAGGTTTTTCCACATCAGTACACACTAACTGAGACAAAAAGACTTCTTCTTTAGTAGATTAATGTTGAATGAAACCCAGGCAGTCTCACACATGTTGGGCCAATGAAGCACTTTACTGAAATGAAACTACATACAAGCATTATGCAGTGGCATACCTCACTTAGAAGGATTTTTATCCACTACTATTATGGGATTATTAGGAGATTTTTTAAACAAGATGGTGCCTTGTTTCAAAATGCATTAAAGACTCAGCTTTGAATTATAATTGATGTCCTGGTATGTTTTTTTTCTGCATTAAAAAACCTTAAAAATACATTGATTCCTTTTCACACTCTGAAAAAGCAAAGTCTAAGAATACACAAATATAAATTGTCCTTCATCTCTGACAAATACTTCTCAGTGTAAATGCACCAGTTTCAGCTCTGGACCATGATTGGCTTTCAATGTTATTGGGATGTCACAAAAGATGGTCGTAGGTGCACGCCTTAAACACATATTGAAAATAACAGAAAGAGATCCTCTTCATCAGAACAGTGTCAAAGTCTGCACCTTATAAGCCTTTCTGCAAAGTGAAGGTCAAACATTCAATTCAACAAGTCCTCTTAAAAAGATCTAAAGATATCAGACACTTTATTTCTATAGATTTCATCAGTGTGCTGTGCTTTGGGATATAAGTTGGGATATTTTACACAAAATGGATCCGATATATTGTGCCTCACATTTTCATTTCAGTGTAGTCACTTAAGGACACAGATTTGCATTTAAAGGAGACACTACCCATTCACTGGATGTAATAACTTGGAAGAGGTTTAAGATGAGTGCTTTTATATCAGACTGTTTGTCTATTTACTTATTTTGTTGTTAACTCTGTGAATTGGATGTATATGAACATGTAAATAACCATTTTAAGAGACTTAGTAAATCCATGTATTATTAAATATTGTATGGCTGCAGTTTAGAATTCTATTCCGTATAATTCAATTCATCGTTTGGTCTCTGAACTTTGAAAAATATGCCCTTCCAAGGCAATGACTTTAGAAGTTTTGTCACTCCAAAACTCAAATATATGTTTTTTTCCAATGACATAAAACACAGAAAAATTGCTCATTTTCAATTTGGAGGAACTGCAACCAGCGCATGCTTTTCTTCTTAAGATTCAGTTAATTAGTTAAAAATATGTACAATTTTGTAGGTTATCAAATACTGTTAATAACCGACTAAGGAAATCTTGTGTGTGTGTGTGTGTGTGTGTGTGTGTGTGTGTGTGTGTGTGTGTGTGTGTGTGTGTGTGTGTGTGTGTGTGTGTGTGTGTGTGTGTGTGTGTGTGTGTGTGTGTGTGTGTGTGTGTGTGTGTGTGTGTGTGTGTGTGTGTGTGTGTGTGTGTGTGTGTGTGTGTGTGTGTGTGTGTGTGTGTGTGTGTGTGTGTGTGTGTGTGTGTGTGTGTGTGTGTGTGTGTGTGTGTGTGTGTGTGTGTGTGTGTGTGTGTGTGTGTGTGTGTGGTGGGTGGGTGGGTGGGTGGGCATGCTCAGGTCGTTCCTTTGTATTTCCTCCACGTCCCATGTGACTAACCCTGAGTATCCGCCGTCAGCGCCCTGGGACTGGCTGTCCTTTCACTGCCTGTCAGAAAGTAACTCAGGCGTGGGTCCATTGCAAGGGCGCAGCGCTGGAGGAGTGCCTGCCCGGGCCTGCACGAGGCTGCTCTGATTCCCCTGACAAGCTTTAAGTGTACTTAATTCCCATAGCTCTAGCATGCTTCTCAACTAACAATTATACTACTGAATTGAAAGTCAGAAAGCCCAACTGCTTTAACTTAATCAAATGGCTGGAGAACTTTCTCAATCTGTTAAATATGGAAGAAGCTGCCTCCTCCCTTTCAAATGTTGATAGGGTGCACTATATATTATTGCTTCAACTAACCTTATACAGTTATGTGAAATCTGTTGACATAATATATTTAATTAAAGTCAACTTCTCACTTTTTTCAGTGTAGATAACAGATTATGGGCTTCCATAAGGTAATTCTGCGACTTAAACTATCTCTGCTGCTCCCCCTTGTAAGAATACAGAGCAACTGATATGGAGAATACATTAAGAAGAGGTAAAAATAGAATCATTTAATAATAATGAAAGTATATCTATGTTATGGAGTAAATCATGATACCATGTGCATGCATGAAATAACATTGTTGTAACCACCCCCTCATGTTATTGTTCTACACAAAAAGTGTAGTTGATTCCTCTGCAAAGCTCCCAGCTGATTCATCCTGCAGCATGTTTTGCTATTTTAATCCGCGATGGCTTTTCGTCCTGACCTAGCCGCTTTCATATGGAGGGAAACAATGATGATCAATTAAGAGTACCACATAGTCTGTTGTCTGAGTTCAGGGGCTTTGATTTCTTCCCTGCCTCCAACCAAACGTATTAACACAGACCACAGGACTGATCAATTCTTTCTGTCAGACTCTATAAACACACTTGCATTGCTAGTAATGAAAGTCATTAATCTACAAAAGACACCGCTGTAGCTCCCAGATGGAGCGGGGCAGTCGGTGCCAGCTGTGGTTGCTTATCTGTCTTCCAGAATAGTATCACTAAAACTAAGAATAAATATGCCTAGAAAAGAGGACCTTGAGTTAAAACTGTCCCAACCTCTTCTTAAAGTTATACTATGCCTGTTGGAGTTATGTATTGCTCTATATAATTGAATTGTTCACATTTACTTTCTTGATGTTATTGTTTATTTTTAATGTATATTTATTTATTCTTTGTTGTTTGAAGGCAGTTTGGGGCACCTGGTGATCATGTATGTATATGCATATGTTTTTTTACCATGGTGATTCAAGTGAAAGATGCAAGGCAAGAATATATAGGAAACGTGTTTAGTGTACCAATTTGATATCGGAGCATGGAAATAAATGTACGAAAAGGATTCTCTTGCCTGGACTTACACTCTGCGTAAGATTCGCTGACCTGTGCCTCTGCTGCAGTTTTATTTTGAGTTATTCTTCTGTTTAATTTCTTTATGAATTTGGCCGCTACAATGCAGTATATTGCAGTCTTGCGTGTCACCCTGCTGTGTTGGTGCAGTCCCCGTTAAGAAGCCCTTAAGCTGTCTGGTTCCTGTTACCGTCTCCCCCACAGGACCAGACTGCTGCTCACTCACTGGAGGCTGCCAACAGACCCAATCCATAATATGTGCACTCAGGCGGGAACCACTCCCGTAGGCACAGACGGGCACAGCAAGCATCCAAATGCAAGCGGTTTTTAAAAATGTGGTCTGCCTATCTAGCTCCTGTATCTTTATTCTTTCTTTCACATAACACACCCAGCGTGCACAAACCAAAACTCCCGTCTGTGTCTGGTCGAAGCCAAGGTCGTCGTCTGTGGCGACTCTCGAGGTAATTGCTCCCTTATCACACTCCTGCTGACTAATGATGAGGTGTGCCAGTTCGTGTCATGGGAGTCACTCTGTCCTCCCCGTTTAGCTACAGGGCAGAGGCCTGTCTGAAAATACTGCTCACAGTGAGGGACTAGTTGAGCAGTGATTTAAGTCTTTGTCTTTTTATTAATGGGACAGTGTAAGAAGAGTATAGAGTATAGATTCCTCTGCAAAGCTAGCAGCCAGCAGCTGATTCATCCAGCAGAACATTTACTATTTTAATCTGTCATGGCTTTTTATCCTGACCGTGACACTTTTATTTTGAAGGAAATAAAGATGATCAATTAAGAGTACCACTCGTGGTGTCTGAAAATACCCCTCACAGAAAGTAGTTGAGCAGCAGTGATTTAAATCTTTGTTTTTACTAATTGGACAGTGTAAGAAGAAGAGCTTCTTGATTGCCCAAAGAATTAGCAGTTGGAGTTTTACATAATACGTTTGGTTTTTTTGCGTGAAATTGCTTCCCTCCACTTTGATTTCAGAGAAGCCTTCTTCCTTGCCAGGATGTTGGGCAGCTGTTGTGATCTCAGCTCCCAACAGTCATCTCTTTGTTTAGCAAATTGGGGGAAAAAGCAGTGAAATTCCTTGGAACTCCCCAAATCCTGGGAATTGTAATGAAGGGTTGCTAGGTTGCGATCTATGGGGCCTATTGTGTACTGCTGTATGGATTCAATGGTACTACAGGGAGCATCAATGACCCACAATGCACCCTGCATTCCTCTGCTTTTCAGAATCGAGGAAGAGGAGTTGGGGGGTTGCCCATCATTTAAATCCTACTCAATGATTCACTAACAGCAAGAAAAACTAATTTGTTATTTTTTCAACTTTTCCATTTGAGTTTTTTTAAGCGAGACCTCTAAAAATGAACCAAATAACATTAACTAAAGGAAACTGTGACCTTTCATTTAGAAGTTGCTGACATTTTCCCTTTTGGAGCCAGGGGTACAGTATCCCCAGCAACTTCCACATAATCATTTGGAGCCCTTTTCCTACAAGGACATGTACACGTGTAGTTCACTAAAATCCCTCATGTCCTCTGGGGCGTCCTCTAAAGTTTGCCCTTCTAAATCACTCTTGGTAGGTGGTCAAGATTAGATATTGATCTCGGGATCATGAGATCCAAATGTCTACGCGTGTGTAGGGTTTGATTATTCGTCAAGGGCTTAATCATCATCATGGTGGCAGATGTGTTTCCTCAAATGTTGACTTCCTTCCACTCTTTGCACTTTAAGGAATGGTTTAAGATTTGGGGAAATTTGTTAATTTACTATGTCCAAACGTAACAGGCAAATTACTTTAACAGATATTAGCTTAGCTTAGCATAAAGACTGGAAGCTGTGTAACCAGCTAGGCTAGCTACCTAGCTTTGACCAAAGAAATGAACATAAAAGCGTATCTTACATCCTGCAAGCATGGTAAATTCCAATCACAGGTGTCTAATTTCCGTACCACAAGTGTATCTGTAGCTAATATATGTTGGCAGAATATATTCAGTGTTTCCCCTTGGATGGAGTCATTGCAGCGGTGCTAAGGCATGTGGGCCCAGCATAATGTGAGCGCGGAGCGCGTATAATTTTTTAGTGTGTGCGCGTGCGAAGTGCGCCCCGCCAATTTGTTTCTATGTGTCAGCACAAGAAAGGCTCTTGAGGCCTAGTACCAGGGCCGGTTCTAGACAATTTGCTGCCCTAGGTGAGATTTTAGGCAACATTTTATATGTAAAGAATAAATGAAAAATCTCCACGAAAACAGAAACGTATTGACATAGGTAACATATGTCAAAATGGCTTCAAATGTATTCAGTATTTTATGGACATGTTTGAATTGGGGGGTGGACGTCACATCCTCTAGGGCAGTGGTTCCCAACCTTTTTTGAGTACTGTACCCCCAAAGCATTTCAAGCCAACCTAAAGTACCCCCTACTACGCAATCAATCGTGGTTATCCCCAGGGTGTGTGTGTGTGTGTGTGTGTGTGTGTGTGTGTGTGTGTGTGTGTGTGTGTGTGTGTGTGTGTGTGTGTGTGTGTGTGTGTGTGTGTGTGTGTGTGTGTGTGTGTGTGTGTGTGTGTGTGTGTGTGTGTGTGTGTGTGTGTGTGTGTGTGTGTGTGTGTGTGTGTGTGTGTGTGTGTGTGTGTGTGTGTGTGTGTGTGTGTGTGTGTGTGTGTGTGTGTGTGTGTGTGTGTGTGTGTGTGTGATACCTGGGAGTGGAAGAAGGAGAGAAGTGACGAGGAGAGATAGAGAAGAGGAAGATATTTTTGTCTGTGTGACCCAATGTGACAATTAATGTGACACTTCAATCATAACTACCGTAATTTTCGGACTATAAGCCGCACCTGAATATAAGCCGCAGCAGCGGCATACCAATCTCGGTTCCACTTTTACTTTTGCGCACTACCTGTCTCACTCTTTTCCGGCCTCCAGCTTTTCCTGCTGGAACCCGCCGCTTAAAGGTGGGGGTCCGCGGACCGGCCATAGAGCCCATAGAGTTAAAGGTGTTGGCCGTTAGCTGTACAAATCCATAGATTAGCCGCACCGTTATATAAACCGCAGCGTCGAAAAATAGGGAAAAAGGCGCGGCTTATAGTCCGAAAATTACGGTAATCATATACATTATAATAGCCATTGCTTAAAGACTTTAAAAAAAAAAGTAATGTAACTCACCAATTAATGTGACACTTGAGCCTGTTTCTCCCTCATCAGTTTTGTGAGTCTGGGGGAGATTGTTGCAAAAGCTGTGACCAAGTTATTCTCCAAGTTGAGTCTGTTCCTGTGTTTAGTCTTGATGTGGTTCATGGCGGAGAATGTCACCTCAAACAGGTATGTGGACCCAAAAGGCAACAGTTCATTCAGGGCATGTTTCCCCAATTCAGGATACTCCTTCTCCATACCACACCAGAACTGTGTCAGTGGTGTGCTTGAGTACCTCATCTTCAGGCTCCTATCTGAGGACACATCTATGAGGTCTTCTTGCAGTCTGGCGGGAATGCTGCTGTTAATGCACGTCACAAATGGATTACGCACCCAGTCCAGTGTGGATGACTTGTTGTCAATATCAGAGAAGTAGGAGTTGAACTCATTCTTGAGCTTGGATAAATGTGTGTGTACTATTTTCACAATTGGAGCTCTGTCACATTCACCAGTAGCAATGTATGCGTTCAGCTGCAGGAAACAACTTGTATCCCCTTTTTCACATTTGCTCTGCCAGAGCTTGATCTTCTCCATGAATCCACACACTTTGTCTTACAAGCTAAGAACATTTGTGTCTTTACCTTGAAGAGAGAGATTCAGCTGGTTGAGTTTGCTGAAAATATCAGAGAGGTATCGCAGCCGAGCTACCCAGTCAGCGTCGTGGAACATAGCCACAAGTGGGTGTTTGTGCTCCGACAGAAATGCCCTCACTTCATTGCGTAGCTCGAACAGCCGCTGTAACGTCTTCCCTCGGGATAACCAGCGGACGTCAGTGTGAAGCAGGAGCTGTTTATGTTCTGACCCCCCGTCTTCACAAAGTGACTGAAACAGTCTATGATTCAAAGGCCTGGACTGTATGAAGTTGATTGCACACATGAGAGCAGGATTTCCAATCCAGCTTGTGTTGAGAGAAAAAATTGTCAATAACGTTAAAAACGTCCTGTCCGGTAGTTCTCCCTGTGAGTTTCTTGCAAAACAGAATTTGCTCGTTCATCTCCAAAGTGTCTTTGTAACGCACAAACGCAATCAGTTGTGCTTCCCCACTGACATCCGTTGATTCGTCCAACTGCAAAGCGAACGTGCCAGACGCTTTACATTTTTCCACCACTTGGTCAATAATGTCAATTCCCATGTCGTCGATCAGATGGCACACAGTATTATTTGACAACGGCACTTTCTTCAGGACATCAGCTGCTTTCTTATTGAGAATAGTTTCTGCGAGAATTATAGCAGCAGCTCTTCGGCTATGGTAAATGGCTTTTTCGATTTAGCAACGAGTAGCGACACGGCATAAGATGCCTCCAAGGCCTTGGTTGAGACCGATTTCGCTTTTTTTAGTTTTCCTTGGCTTCCCTTAAATTCAGCCAGCTTTTGTTGGAAAAACTCTGCAGGCTTACCCACACAGGCGGGATGTCTAGTACTAAGGTGCCGATGTAAATGGGATGGTTTCATGCTATTATTAGAAAGCACGTCGCCACAGATGAAACACATTGGCTGCGGTGGCTCTGTAGTTGTGACCGTAAACCCGGAGAGCACATAATGTTCACCAAACTGACGATTCTTCACCTTTCATTTTCTTGAGAAAGGGTTCTCCTGATTCAGCAGTATCACCTGTGCTGTTGTTTCTGGATGAACCCGCTCGACTCAGCCATTGATCCATAATGATTATGTTAACAGACATTTTGATCTCAATAAACACCAGCGCATTCACTTGATTGGATGTTGATATTTTGCTAGCTATCAAGAAAAACCAGCGCGCCACTACAATGATGATGATGATGATGTAACACCTGACAGTCCGGCGGAAAGCTGAACGCCGCGCCAATAATAATATATAGCCAGCAAATTATTACTTAATTTGAATGCCCCGAATTGTGGTTACATTATTACAGATTATTCATCATTTGGGTACAGTTTTCCTGTAAAAAATGTAATAAAAAAGAAATCTAAAATCTATTTTTAAATTATTATTTTTTTTACTTTTCAAATCTTTTCATGTACCCCCTAGGGACCACCCACGTACCACTAGGGTACCCCCGGTTGGGAAACACTGGGGGGGTCCGGGGGTATGCCCCATTTTAAAGTATAATGCTTCAATCTGGTGCACTTTGAGCACACAATTACTAGAGACCTGATCTAGGGGGCAAAACTCTAAAACTTCCATATGAAAAAGATCGGTTTACATTTGAATAATCAAATAAGTATGTGAACATAACCAATAACCTACCATAGCAAATAACAAATAAATGTAGCTTATTTTATTTTTGTTGTTCATTCATATCTTATTTTACCTAGTTAACATTTATTTATGCATATTTTTGTATCTCTCCAACTTTAAATTATATTTTTGGTTCACTGTCCTATAGTATACATTGGAATGATTTCAAACCTGTTTTTATTTATCCTAATAATTATAAAGGAGTGCCTTGGAAATATGTGTTTACATCATTTGTGGTCAAAACGTTTGAGACCCACTGAGATAACTTAGACTAAAATTAACTATCTAAATACTCAGAGAGTCCTTTACCTCACTGAGCCTCTCAGTCTGACAGGAGAGCTCTCCTGGAGCTTTGATGTCAAACACTGACGGTTTATTTGGAGTTACAGCCGAAGAATTGGCAAAACAGGTGCTGTGTCAAAAGTTGACACAGCGGTTGCCAAACCAATTCTGAAGAACACTTTCTGTAGCTCGAGGTTTTACCTAGTTCGGAGTATAATAATCAACATTCTTTATCAGTGAGACTAAAGCAATATGGACCCTGAATCTAACTAGAGCTCTCGTCCATAGGAAAGAATGTGCGCCAGGGAACCTACGTCCCTGAACAGTAAACTACCTCATGGCGGCTTGTGCTCTGTCATAGACTGGCAACAACAATGCGCCCAAGCTGCTCCTCCTTAAGAAAGATAGCAGCAATACCCAAGGTCGTAGAACTATGCCGTGGGAAAGGAGACAGTGACAGGAGAAAATGATGACCTATGTCGAAGGTTGAATACCTAAGCAAATTATTTCCCTAACCGATAGTACTAATACAAAGTGAATGGCCCCTTCTGTTTGGATCTTGTGATATGTTTCTCTCTGTTTGGAAGCAGCTAACTAAACATTTACAACACTGGGAACACAAACTCCACTGAGAACCAATTTTCCCCTTCCTCATTCTGTGCACATAGCAACAGCCATCGCTATTCTCTCTGACACTTTCATTATAGATTGCAGAGAGCAACGCTGGGTAAGATTTGTTACGCTGTCTGGGAAGACTGATGAGTCTGACGGCCTAAATGCTCACATCCAGACATCCAGAGAAAGATTTGAAATACATCGTCTCACTCTTAAGCTTGAGCCTTGCTGTACTACTGAAACAGTCACCGTCAGCATTGGAGGTATAGTTTTAGCGTTTTAAGGCAAATCTTTGAATTGTGCCTCTTTGAATATGAAGCCATCTCCTTTGTGTTTATGTTCAATCCACATATATCAGCCATACGCTTTTCATTACAACTCCAACTGAGTTACGGTATTCCCCTAGTCTGTCCTCCTAAATGTCTCTAACATAAATCAGAAAGTTTCAGAATCTGTAACAGCAGACTAAAGTAAACTGAGCTCCTCTCTGGAGTATGTCTTTGCCTTGCTGAAAGACTTCTAACACGTTGAGGCTTCGGGGAACTCATGTCATGAACTTTGGTTTTTTCCCCTGCTGTTGATAAAAGGAAAACCAAAACAATAGAAGTGCATTACAAGCTTGAATATTTCAAAACACTTTGCACTTAGATACGCAAAGAAAGTATAAAAAATTCATACTTCCCAAATCCCAGTTTGCTTCACCAGAATGTTGGCTTTATGAAAGAGCATTGTGTAATTGTTTTGACACTGATGTGGTAGGAAAGGTAGTTAGTTGCTTCACAAAACGTTGCATGTTTGTGTTAGACTTTGAAGGTCACCCATGTATTGAACGTTTTTTAGCATTTACTTTTGTCTGCAGTCAAAACCAAACAAAAAACATTGTTATCGTTTATTAGACTTTGTTACAAGAGTTGATATGCTGACTCTTTAGTGGTATTAAAACACAGCGCGGAGCTCGCTTTAAGCGTGCCGAGCCTTGCGGGGCCAGTTTTTGGTTGCGCTTACACTTGGCCTAGTTCCGGCCCGGGGCTACTTTTTCACCTTTTTTCTGGCCCGACTAAATCGTGGTTCTATCGAGGCCAACAAACAGGGCTGAGTCGGGCTGAGTTTGCTAAACTAGAGAGAGAATCGCTGTCAAGGGGGCTACAACTACAACAAGATGAACATATTTTACCGTGATTTAATTGTAATACACGTTTAAAAATTATGCCAAAGTAACAACATACTGATACCGGTTAGTAAAAACCATGAATTAATGCTTTGACAAGTCTGCAGACAGACGGCAGGCGAAAAACTTTTAAAATGCGTGTTTTCTAAATGGAGCTTGGCTAAGCTAACGTTATATATGCTCTGACCGTCCACACTCACAACAACGGCCTACAGACATAAATAAACCAGCGACTGTATTCGCAATGACACAGACAGTATGTGGTTTGTACTTGTTTAACTTTTGTCTAGTTTCTGAACAGCTGTGAGCTCTGAGTGCTAAGAGCTAACGGCTGTGTTGTTTTTCTGGGGCGCTCATTGAAGATGACGTCATGGCTCCGCCTACACTACGTTACTATAGATACTACCCCAGTTCCTAAATTGTAATGTGAGCGCAGCATTAGAGTGAGCCGGGCCTAATAAGGCCTAACCAAACCGAGCGAGGCCTGCAGTGTAAATGCGCCATAAATGGTCTGCAAAGGCCAAAATCCCTGTGTTCCCTGAAACACCTCCATTGGATTTTTTGTTGAGTGACATAACACTCGCGCTGCTATTGGCTTGGCTCCAAAACATTGTACGTGATAGGCAAAGGGGCGTGACATTCCTAAGCAGTTGACCAGTCACAACAGAGCTGGCCAGCTAACCAATCAGAGCAGACTGGGCTCTGGTTTCAGACAGAGGGTGAAAAGAGGTGCTGCAGCACAGGCAGTAAGAGAACAATAAAGAGCTTTTTGAACATTAAAGACTGAAGACATGTCAGAGGCACAAAGTAGTATGAACCTGAGAATGAGTATCATAGGGCCCCTTTTGGTTAATATTTGTTTCCTAACTCCTTTTCATTTAAATATTCAGATATATTCTGCTCTCGTCTTATAACTCTTCTTTCGATTTTGATGGTGTTTTTGTCAGGTTCACGTCCCTAAAATCATCCAATTCTGCTCATTCACCTTTCTTTGAATATATTCTTCTCAGTTTTTATCCCCAGAGCAAATATTCTCCTCTCAGTCTGTGTGTTTTACACAGGGTTCATAAGCACACTGCAATGGAGATTAATGAAACTTAGCACCAGTTTTCTTTGGCTTCACACTTTCCTTTCATCTCACCAATGTCCCACTTCACTTTGCAGCATGAGTATTTCCCCGTTCCTCCTCTTTAAACCCTGTCGTCTCCCTCGGTCTCTGTGGTGCGTTTCCTTCTCTCCCTCCCACCCTCAACCTATTCTCCATTTAATCAGCTCTCCCAGGATTCGCTTCTGTATAATTAGAGACTGAAACTTTAATCACCATGGATCCAGGGCAGCGAGAGCAGGGCATTTCAAATAGTCACACAAGCAGGAAATTAGCCTGAAGAAAGTGTGGAAAACGGATTTGACCAAAAAGCTTCCTTTTAGAGCATAACACTTATTTCCTGTGAGTCTTTGCACACACTCACACAGTGAGGACTTAGCCTGCATACATAAAAGACAAATACAAACCAAACTATTCCATGATCATGTCTGTGAGGTCTTGACTTGTTCATAATGTTTAGTTAATTGTTCCCTGGCAGCATTGTGCAGCTTGATTTAAAGGTCACAGTTTGCAGGATGTCCTTACGTAACAACAGCTGTCTCCTCCTATCCACTCACCTCTCCTCTCATCTTCAATGTTTCATTCTCTTACCCTTTCCTTGTTTCCACTAACATTTATTTTACCCTTGCATTTTAAACAACGTACTCCTACACTTTTACGCTTATTCACATGGCTGCAGTTGGAGTACAACATTAAATATGTCCACTAATGCTCTATATTAACATGTGGCTGTAATAATTAACCTTTTGAAATATAAATTAAATGTTACACTTAGAAAGCCATGAGTCACACTCTTTTCACAAAATGTGTGACAAGAAAACAAATGAGCTTCCTTCTTTTCAACAATGTCAAACTGATCATTTCCACGTGGGTTAAAAGCCAGAGAGCCGTTTTCCATTGCAGTTTGTCGTTTTTCATCGACTTTGTAAGCTGTATGAAACCAGCTTTTTGTCAAACACCTGCATTTTGTCACACGGTGGATGCCTGTTGCTAAAGAGTGTGGAACCATGCTTCTTGTTTAACAGTGACGGTGATTTGATTCGACAGGCCAGACTTCCTAAGTTCCTCTGCAGAAGGCTGGCCAGCTGACGAGGTGGAAACATGTTA
>NC_136910.1:38056189-38099009 GCF_949606895.1 Notothenia rossii
GGGCAATGTTTTTGAGGTGGAAAAAGGCGGTGATGGGATTTATGTGGTGGTTGAATTTGAGCTGACTGTCGAAAATGACTCCAAGGTTGCGGATGTGAGGGGGGAGATAGAGTGTGGCTGTCAATGGTGAAGTTGAAATTCTGGATGTCTTTGATACGGGATGGGGGGCCGATGATGATGATGTCTGATTTGGCACTGTTCAGTTGGAGATAGTTTGTTTGCATCCATGCTTTTATTTCTGAGAGACAGTTGGTGAGAGTGGAGTGTGTTGTGGGGGTGATGGTTTTTGTTGAGATATAAAGTTGGATGTCATCGGCGTAGCAGTGAAATTGAAGGTTGTGGCGACAAATTATTTTGCCAAGGGGGAGCATGTAAAGGATGAAGAGGAGGGGGCCAAGCACCGAGCCCTGGGGGACGCCTTGGGACAGAGGAGCAGTGGAGGAGGTGCAGTTGTTGATGTTGATAAACTGATGTCTGTCGGTGAGGTAGGATTTCAGCCAGGCGAGTGCAGTGTCAGTGATGTTGAGTGATGATTCGAGGAGGGACAGCAGGATGGTGTGGTTGATGGTGTCGAATGCTGCGGTGAGGAGGATGAGGATGTTCAGGTTGCCGGAGTCAGAGGAGAGGAGGAGGTCGTTTGTGATTTTCAGAAGAGCTGTTTCTGTGCTGTGTTTTGATCGGAAACCGGATTGAAATGGCTCAAAGAGGTCATTGGAGCTGAGGTGGGATTTTAGTTGTGAGGCAATGACACGTTCAAGTATTTTTAACAGAAAGGGGAGATTTGAGATGGGCCGGAAGTTGGACATGATGTCAGGTGTGAGTCCAGGTCTTTTGAGAATGGGTGTGACAGCAGCCAGTTTGAGAGAGTGGGGAACTGATCCAGATCTGAGGGAGGAGTTAATGATGGTGGCGATGAGCTGGGAGATGGCAGGGAGGCTCTCTTTAACAAATTTGGAGGGCATTGGGTCAAGTGTGCAGGTGGAGTTAATTCCAGTCATGAAGTGGGACAGTTGCATGGGGGTCACAGGGGAGAAGTGGGACAGGGGCTGTGAGGTGAAGGGGGGGAGCCAGGAGAGGAGGTGGGGGGTGCTGATTAGGGTGTCAGATTGCTGTAAATGTTGCTGATTTTGGTTTGGAAAAACGAAAGGAAGGAGTTGCACTGTTCGGTGGTGAAGGACGAGGTGGCGTTGTCACAGGGTTTGAGAAGTTTGCTGATGGTGGAGAAGAGACGCTTGGGGTTGCTTGAGCCAGACTGAATGAGTTGTGAGTAGTAATTAGACCGGGCTGCTTTGAGTGCATTACTGTACTGCTGGAGATAGTCTTTGTAGATTTGAAGATGGACTGTTAGTGTGGTTTACTTGTGTTGGCGTTCAAGTTGACGTTTCCTTGATTTCATTTGGCGGAGTTCGGGGGTATACCAGGGGGTGGAGTGTATGAAAGAGACATTTTTAGTTTTTGTTGGGGCCAGTTCATTGAGACAGAAGGAGAGGGTGCTGTTATAATAGTCCACAAGTTCAGATGGGTTTTCAGAAAGTGTGGGGGGGGGGGGGGGGAGACAGACATCTTGCAGGTAATGGAGGCAGTGATTGCTGAAGGTGAGATGGATTTGAGGTGTCTGTAGGTTATTGTGCGTTTTGCTTTTGGGCGGGGATGTTGATGTCCATGATGATGGCCAGGTGATCAGAGACGTGGAGATTGAGGCTGGACAGATGATGGATGGTGAGACCAGTGGAGCACACCAAGTCCAGGATGTGACCACGGCTGTGTGTTGGGAAGTTGATGTGTTGAGAGAAATTGCAGCAATGAAGGGTTTCCTTAAATTCAGAGGCATATTTGCAGGTCGGGTCGTCAATATGAATGTTAAAATCACCTAAGAGGAGAACAGATGGGGATATGGCAGAAAGCTGAGTGAGAATGTCAGAGAGGTCGGAGAGAAAGGAGGGGTTTGGCTTCGGGGGACGGTAGATGATGGCTGTGACCAGGGGAGCGAGACCAGAGAGTTTAAAGATCAGGTGTTCAAACTATTACAACAGATGATCATTTTTGATCCATTAATTAAATGATTATTTAAAGATTTATTAAGATGATCTGTACCAAAGACTCTCCGGCCCCACGTTTCTTAATTCAAAATGTCATTTACCACATATTTAGCCCTTAATAAATATTGTCCTTCCTGCAATTTGAATATTACTATATATTAACTATTAATTAACATGTGGATTTATTGTGCAGCCCTGTAATGAATAATCTATAGCTTGTGCATGCGTTGATAGAGCATTTGTTTGCCAGTATGGGATTTTTCCAAGGTGTGTGTGTGTGTGTGTGTGTGTGTGTGTGTGTGTGTGTGTGTGTGTGTGTGTGTGTGTGTGTGTGTGTGTGTGTGTGTGTGTGTGTGTGTGTGTGTGTGTGTGTGTGTGTCCCTCCCTGTTTACATGATGGATTTAACCAATCATAACAGGCTTCTGACACTGCCAGTCACTGCTTTTTTTGAATCTCTTCAAAATGAGCAATTATGGTTAATAATGCAACCTCTTAACAGAAATAGAAATCTGTGAATCTCAGCTCGTGTGTTTGTAAATTATGTATTCGCCTGTGGGAGGATCTCATTTAGCAAAGCCACACCTCATCAAAGGACCGTTTGTGTGTGTGTGTGGTCATAATAATTGCACTTGCCTCTGATTATGTGGGTGTGGTTTTTCAGTGGAAACACATGCAGTACTGTAGTACACCCTGTAGTATCGGGTGATTTTCATGAGTTGATGGTCATAATTAGTTTGCCTCATTCCCAGTGGAGAGGACATGCAGGCTGACCCTCTCACGGTTTACTGCAGAGAGCGCAGCGTTTATGGCAGAGTGAAAACCAGACAGGACGCGTACTTAAAACACAGTATAATACTACACGTATTATACTGTGTTTTTAAGGACGTGTCCTGTCTGGTTTTGTAAAGACATTCTTTATTCTTGATAAATATGAATTTAATCTGGACAAATAAGGCATTGGGAAGCAGCAAATCTGCCAACAGACACTCACACAAACTCACACACAGGAGGAGAGAAATATGACAAAAACACACATAACATAAGGACCCAGGGTCTCAAAAACATGTATTCAACAGAACAAAACCGTGCAAAAAATGTTGAAAAACAATCCAAGATGCTTTTTCAGGAATGTCACGATGCCATAATTTGAGTAGTTAATACCAATGCCAGTGAAATCGTATTTATTAATACCCATTTTGATACCATAAAGTATAGTAAAAATTCTCCCTAATCATTCGTTTTATATTGTGAAGTAACTCTAACATTTGTGTACTCAAATCTAGTTTCATGTTTTCAGGATTTTCTACGTGTCTCATGACTCCCAGGACTTAAAGATCTTCAGCTACATCGCCAGAGATGGATCCAATAACTCCTTCAGATGTAACGTCTTCAAGTCAAAGAAGAAGGTACCACACACACACACACACACACACACACACACACACACACACACACACACACACACACACACACACACACACACACACACACACACACACACACACACACACACACACACACACACACACACACACACACACACACACACACACACACACACACACACACACACACACACACACCTGATTACACACACACTTTTCTGGGGAATAGGCTTTATGCAACATCCCTGCAGCTTTAATGGTTCATCATCCTTGATATTCCCTGTATAAATAACACTGACCATCATACTGGAATGAACCCATCATAAAGGGAGAAGAAAGCAAATGGTAGAAACTGCAGCAGTAGTCCTTAATCTAACAGCTATAAGACATGTTGCATTCAGAGTCAGGCTTTCTGAACTGTGCACTTATTCCTCTCACTACACAATTTGCTGCTGTCACTGCTCATGATATAAATCCCCTGCTGCTTCATGCAGTGTTAGGCGCGCTCCAGGACTGATATATGCAGACTCAAATGTGGTATCAGTTTTCTGTTTCCACCTGTGACTGAGGGCTGTTATATTAAATGTTTTTCAATTTTTCTATCTCTTATTCATTCAGCTGAGTTAATTAAAATGTGGTTTTGATTAGTTTTTTGATTTCCGGTGGCTTAGTAGTTGATATCCTGTGGTTCATCCCATGTGGATAGAAAGCCTGCAGTGAATACAGAAGAGATGATTCAAACTACATATTTCCCCAAACAACTCTTGATCTTTAGCATCTTGCTGCAGTTGTTGCTGTAGTATCTGCTGCAGCCTTGGCTCACAGGTCTGGTGTTATCAGTCAGCTGTAATGAGAATTGTTCCACAGAAGGGAAGTTATTAGTCTCTGAATGGAGGTATTCAACTGCGTGCCAAATAATTGAGTGTTCATGCTTTCACAGACTGCAGCGAGTGATTTCACTGATGAACTCCTCTTAAAACAGCAAGCAGGAACTCATCAGCCAAATGACCGTTTTTTGGGTGTTTTTTGTTAAATATTTCTTCTGTTAACGCTGAACTTTTTTATTTTTCTTCATCTTCCGCTTAATCCTTCTTATTTTTGTTCATGTTTTTCTGATTTGCTTGTACTGTATGTCAAAAAATATGAGTGCAACTATTTAATGTAATAAGCTAAATACAAATAAAATCATTGACCTTCTACCTTACACCCTCCCCCCTGTCTCCCCCTGTCAGACGCAGGCCATGAGGATAGTGCGTACAGTGGGTCAGGCCTTCGAGGTGTGTCATAAGATGAGTCTGCAGCACGCTGAGCAGGACGCAGACGGACAGGCGGACGGAGAGAGCGACAAGTCCTCCGAAGAGTCCAGCAGTCAAGGTGAGGCCTACCTGAAAGAGCTTACTGTTATCTGCTTATATTTGCTGGGTACAAGCAAATCTAAGCAGATAACAGTAAATACATATTTAGTGTTATTATAGTGTGATCGAGAAAAAAGTTAAATAAGGTATTTAAAGTTTGCAATCAAATCCTTAAAACGAACTAGAAGGGCTCTTAAAGGTCCCATTTCATGGCCATTTCCACTGATAATAATTCCATTGTTTAGGTCTACTAGAATAGATTTATAGATTTTTCTCATACAGCATCTCTGTAAACTACGTGTATTCACTGAATTTCACTCTGCCTTTAACGGCTCGTTGTAGCTCCAATAGCTCCAGCCCCCACCCTCCCTGTGAGCACAGTGTGCTCTGATTGGTTGGTTCACGTTGTGAATCGCGCTGAGCTCCGTGGAGGTGTGGTTTCCTTGTTTAGCGATACACAGCGAAACACAGCCAAACTCACCCTGAGCACACACAAAGTCACAGCCGAAGTAAAAACAATAAGTGTGGCTTGATATTGAGTAAGAAAAAGGTTGATAAACGCTGTGAGAATGGGTCTGCAGAGAGAATTTCGCCGCGATCCCAACTGTCTGTTATCAGCCTGCAGCCAGGGAAGAGAGATCAGCAGGGCTGCATGCACTGAGTTTGTGTGTGGATTGGTCAATTTGGACCAATCAGCGGGGGCTTAACATAACGGCTCCTCGGACGTAACATAACGGCTCCACGGATTGGCCCATTTAGTTCCGGGTACGTACTTTCGTAAGCACGTACCCGGAAGAATCAAATGGATGATGACGTTTCACCAACGAGGGGTTTTGGGGAGGTATTTTCTGTGTTAGAGTTTTACTCGCTACAGGGTGTACTTTAAGGGTTTTGACTCTGCACACCGTTTACATGCAGAAAAACCTTCATAACACACAACGGGACGGGTAATAACCGGAAAAGCATGACATGGGAGCTTTAAAGAGCGTAG
This sequence comes from Notothenia rossii, assembly GCF_949606895.1. Classification (NCBI taxonomy): domain Eukaryota; kingdom Metazoa; phylum Chordata; class Actinopteri; order Perciformes; family Nototheniidae; genus Notothenia; species Notothenia rossii. The sequence goes on from NC_136910.1 coordinate 38,061,961, forward strand.
ACCTCCTCCAAGGTGAAATGCATTTCACATTTTTAGGAAGGTGAAAGATAACGTATCAGCCCTTTAACTTGGCTCCGCTTCAGAATTCAATGACTTGTTCCTTGACCCATGCTACACCATCAGTTTCATTGAGAATTTGCCAGAAATGTTTTATAATCCTGCTGACAATAGTCCACTTATTCCTGGTCTCTGTTTCCAGCTTACTTTTTGAGCCACAGCCTATTTGTTTATTGTGTTTGCTATATGCTTTGGTTAAGCAATGTGTAAACAACTACTGCACCTTCCACCTGTTAGCCAACAACACATTTAGCCAAACAGAAGAAACACAACACAAACTTAGATAAAAAAACAACAACATTAAATTACTTTTTCTAAAGTAATCTTGTATCATGGACTGTTTCTGAAATTAAATTATGCAATGCGTACTGTATACCCAGATATTTAATTTAATTGGATAATTAACTGAAATGTTTTCCTTCAACTCCATTAGTTTGTAGAAAGCCAAATGCTATAATATTTATTGAGTTTTTAATACATGGTTGCACTTTTACAAAACAATAAAAAAACATAGAACAATCATAAACTGTGTATTGAATCAGTTTAAAATGAAATATTAACATCTTAACCTATAGTAGAGTAACTAATATTTTGAGTTGTGTGATTGGAGTCCACACCTCTGATAAACTATGCATAAAAAAGCTAAATATCTGGAAACGAAATATGGATGTGTTACACCAAGAATGATTTCAGACTTAAATGTTGTATTTCAACTTCATCCCGTAAAAGGTTGGTCTCTGGCTGGACTACGGTGATACCATTTATAGATTTGCCTGTCCCACTGTTTTGGCCAAACTTGACCCACTCTACCATGCTGCACTGCGATATATATCAAATGCACCCTATAGCAGGGGTTCCCAAAGTGGGGGTCGCGAGACCCCGAGTGCGGGTCGCGAGATGATTACAAAATAAAAATTGAATTTAAATTGTTTATTATTATTATTAATAATAACGTTTGCATAGACATTTTCAGGGGCGGACTAGCCATCTGTATAATTTCCCCGCAACGAGGCTCCCCTTTTGACAATCCACTAGCGCAGTGTTTCTCAAACCTTTTCATACCAAGGACCACTTAACCAATAAAAAACACTCATGGACCACCTAACTCCACAAATATCCAAAAACAATAGGCCTGCTTACCCATTCCAACAGTATTTAACAAATTACAGCCTAATAATGACAGCTTAACCTTCTCTATATCGCCTCGTTCACACATTAAATCAACAATACAAATACAGATTGTATAAGCATTTAGTTCAAATGCGATTTAAAATCCTCTTAGGTTTTACACCTCTTATTATGAAATGTAGACTACATTTATTATGTAGTATTATTTTAAACACGAGTTTATGTCCGAGCCAACAGACTCACAGAGTGTTGGCTACTGGGAGATATGCAAAATACACCGCATGTACGACACAAACCTCCGCTGTGGATTTTCAAAACAAAATACAATAAAACTATGGTCGCAGGCCCAAGTTCAACTCTCTGAGGCCTGCATGGTCTGTCTACAAAACAAAAATAAAAAAACGTTTATGCAGCCCCAACAACAGCCTCTGATCATCAACAGACTTCATGTCATGCTTCATCAGAGGCGTATATTAGATAATAATCTCTATCTCACTCCTAACACATCTAAATCTACTTTCAGCATGGATAAATGTTCATAAAATACATCCATTGATTGTTCGATATGCTTCTTGAAATCCTAAAAAACATATTGTCTTTCTAGAACAGATTACAAACCGCCTGAAAATGGTACAAACAAGTGGCAACATGCTTGACGGAGGTGTTGTGCTGGGCTATATCATGCAATCGAAAGTGAAACTTAAGCTCGCTCCATTGCGGAGATATTCCCGCGAGAATGCAGAAAACTGAAATTAATTCACTATTCATACTTGTAATTGTTTCTATCTATAGCCAATCAGATGTCTCCTTCATTCTAAGCCAATCACATGAGCGCGCCCCCCACTACGTCATGAATGCAATAAATCGATGGTTACGGCTGTAACTACGGTTCTATTTCGTCCCTACTGACCGCCAGAGGCGGTGCTTTAAGCACTGGATGACTTATACCAACAATGTCATGAAGAATCCAAGCCCTTGCTCATCACTGGAAGCAGCGGAGCTCGGCAAAAGGACCACGCCCAAAGAATGGGGAGTGGCTACATTGACCTGATGACAACTGGAGAATGTGCCAGAAGACACCCACGATGCCACGGCGCAGATGGTCTCCAGGGGCACCACCCTCAGGGCAGCCCAAGATGTTGAGACGCTCCTTGTAGAGTGGCATCTCAGCCCAATGGCAGGGGCCGGCCACTGTTCCCGTAAGCCTGTGAGATGGTATCGACAACCCAGTGGGGCAGCCACTGGTTAGAGGGCATAACCTCCTTTAGTGCCGCCAGGGCAAAATCAAGAGTTGCTCCCACTGCTGTATACAGGCAGTAGCCTTGATATACTCCCTTTGGGCACCCCCAGGGCACAGCAACTTCGACGTGCCCTACTCCTGAATGTCAAGCGTGCCAGCTGGGCAGGCTGATTCAAGTGGGTTTGTGGAAGGACCCCGGGCAGGAATGCCACATTTGCCCAAAGGGCAACGCCTGAGAGTCCCACCTCGGGCATGTATCGTTTATGGAGAGGACATGCAACTCCCCGACTCGCTTCCCTGAGGCTATGGCAAGCAGAAATGCTGCCTTTGTGGGCAGCCACCTAAGCCCCACCTGGGCCAGGGGCTCGAAGGGAGGAGATGATAGGGCATCCGGCAGCAGGGGCAGGTCCCAAGCCGGAGCCCTCGGGGTGCTAGGGGGACGCTGCCGTAAAGCCCCTCTCATAAAGAGGGACACCGACCCGTGGCACCCCGCCGTGGCGCCGTCGACCCGAACATGTCGGGCAGAAATGGCAGCCACATAAACCCAGAGTGGAGTGAGACCGTCCACAATCTAGAAGGGACTGTTGTCTAAGCAACAACGTACATGCTGTCCCCAAGGAACACACACATTCTTGCCCCCCAGTTGGGGTAGAAAGTGCGTGAGTGCAAGCTGCACAGCCCGAAGCTCTAGCACGTTGACCTGAGTGCGGCTGCTAGAGCGGCCCCTGGGCCTTTTGGGAGTGGGCACAGGTCTGCGAAGACCCGAGAGCTGCTGCCTGGTCTGCCTAGCTTGGGCAGCACACTCCAGTGCCTCCAGGGCAGCTGACCCAAACAGCTCCCCTGGCTCGACTGGTACGCTACGGAGGACTCTCCTACATGCCGTTAGTGGTGACTGGGCCAGCCAGACCTGGCGACGAGTCTGTACCAGCGACAACGCGTCCTCATACAGAGGTGTGTCAACCGAAGGAGGTGCGTCAGCCGAAGGAGGTGTGCCAACCAACGGAGGGGTAGGCGGCCCGCTAGCAGCCCCTACACCGGGCCCAGGCTGAAGGGCCAAGAGGCGATTTCATCGTGCCCCTACCGGCAGCTAGCCGATCCACTTTAGAGGGCAGCCTGTTTCTAGTCCTTCTATTGGGGGGAGCACCCATAGCCATCGCTCCCTCAAGTCGCCGGGAACGGCCAAATTGATCTGGAGGAGGATGTGACAAGGAGAGGTGTCTGTTGGCTGCTGCCAGACGTTCCACCTCAGTTATTCTAACCACTCTGAGCGCCCGAGGCATGCAGCTACAGCTCATGCAGGCGTTTACCGTGAGAACCTCCCTCAGTGCTCAAATTTCATCCCCACTGACCGCCAGAGGCAGGAGGGGCAGCGGTCGTGGCCGTCCTCGGGCTCAAGAGAAGCCATACAGGCGATACATGAATGAGCCATTCTGTAGGTAGCCAGATGCAGCGTAGCCGGGAGCGGGTGCGGGAACACAGCCTTCACCAGCTACCTGCTTAATGGAAAGAGTAGAGCGTTGCTGCTACTCGCCGAACAGAAAGAGGGATGTAATTACACCCACGTTACCGGCAGAGGAAGCGGGAGCGAGAGCACTGCCTTCACCTGGCTGGATTAATAAACACGGCAGTTCAGCGTCTACCAGGAGCGGGGGCAAGAACACTACCTTCACTGGTTGAGTTAGAGACGAATGCCAGATGCAGCGTAACCGGGAGCGGGTGCGGGAACACAGCCTTCACCAGCTACCTGCTTAACGGAAAAACAAGGCAGTTCAGCGTCTACCAGGAGCGGGGGCGAAAACACTGCCTTCACTGGTTGAGTTAGAGACGAATGCCAGATGCAGCGTAACCGGGAGCGGGTGCGGAAACACAGCCTTCACCGGCTACCTGCTTTCGGAAAAACGAGGCAGTTCCGCATCTACCAGGAGCGGGGGCGAGAACTGCCTTCACTGGTTGAGTTAGAGACAAACGCCAGATGCAGCGTAACCGGGAGCGGGTGCGGGAACACAGCCTTCACCGGCTACCTGCTTAACGGAAAAACGAGGCAGTTCAGCGTCTACCAGGAGCGGGGGGCGAGAACACTGCCTTCACTGGTTGAGTTGGAGACAAATGCCAGATGCAGCGTAACCGGGCGCGGGTGTGGGAACACAGCCTTCACCGGCTACCTGCTTAACGGAAAAACGAGGCAGTTCAGCGTCTACCAGGAGCGGGGGCGAGAACACTGCCTTCACTGGTTGAGTTAGAGACGAATGCCAGATGCAGCGTAACCGGGAGCGGGTGCGGGAACATAGCCTTCACCAGCTACCTGCTGAACGGGAAGAGTAGAGCTGTGCTGCTACTCGCCGAACAGAAAAAGGGATGTAGCTACATCCGCATTACCGGCAAAGGGAGCGCGAGCGAGAGCACTGCCTTCACCTAGCTGGGTAAAATAAAGAAGCTTAACAGTACACGCAAGACATTAGCCAAGCGGCTGCTGCTAACGATCAACCGAGATCAAGTAAAATAACACATGTTTAAGACCAGATAACTAGCTTCTAAAGAAGAGAACAGCACTGAGCCGTAGTTACAGCAGTAACCATGGCCAGTGCTCACACGGCATATAACCGTAGTTACAGTAGTAACTATGGCCAGTACTTACACGGCTTAGAACCGTAGTTACAGTTGTAACTATGGCCAGAACTTGCACGGCTTGGAACCGTAGTTATAGTAGTAACTATGGTCAGTACTTACATGGCTTAGAACCATAGTTACAGTAGTAACTATGGCCTGTACTTACACAGCATAGAGCCGTAGTTACGGTATTGACTATGGCCAGTACTTGCACGGCTTGGAACCGTAGTTACAGTAGTAACTATGGCCAGTACTTACGGCTTAGAACCGTAGTTACAGTAGTAACTATGGCCAGTACTTACACAGCATAGAGCCGTAGCTACGGTATTGACTATGGCCAGTACTTACACGGCTTGGAACCGTAGTTACAGTAGTAACTATGGCCAGTACTTACGGCTTAGAACCTTAGTTACAGTAGTAACTATGGCCAGTACTTACACCACCTAGAGCCGTAGTTACGGTATTGACTATGGCCAGTACTTACGCGGCTTGGAACCGTAGTTACAATAGTAACTGTGAACGGTGCCTAAAAGTGTCAGCCAAACGGCTGCACACTAGATAATATAATATTGGGAGGATAAAATCCTCTTTAATGGCCACACATGCAGAGCACAATGCACACACAGTGAAGATTGTTCTCTGCATATCGTCCTAGTGCTAGGAGTCTAGTACTAGGAGCAGTAAATATAACGATATAGCGCTACTGCAACCATACCATGCGTTTACCGGGAGCGGGAGCGAGAGCACTGCCCTCACCGGCTGAGTTAAATAATGAAGCTTAACAGTACATGCAAGGTGTTAGCCGGGCGGCTGCTGCTAACAATCAAGCAACCAAGTCAGACACAATGTTAAGACCAGATAATTAGCTTCTGAGAAAGAGAACAGCCCGCATAGAACCGTAGACCATGGTTACAGTAGTAACCCGCACCCGCAGAGCACACAGCATCCGCAGTGAAGATGTTTTGTGCATATCATCCTAGTGCTAGGAGTCTAGTACTAGGAGCAGTAATACAACGATATAGCGCTACTGCAATCAAACCCTATGTTACCGGGAGCGGGAGCACTGCCCTCACCGGCTGAGTTAAATAATTAAGCTTAACAGCAAGGTGTTAGCCAAGCAGCTGCTGCTAACAAACAAGCGACCAAGTCAGAACACAAATGTTAAGACCAGATAATTAGCTTCTATGAAATAGAAAGTACTTACCTTACTCTCTGCATCTAAACGAAAAACGGGTTTAAAATATGATACTGGGCTTTCAATACTAATTGAATGAGGGACGCAGCCAAAGCTGGGACTCAAATGCTAATGATAGCTCGGGCACAACGCCACAAGCAGAACTTTCAAAAAGGCTACTTTATGGGAGAGGAAGCGGGAACACTGTCGTCACCAGAGAGTCAAAGCCAAACAAAAAATAAGACGGCAATCAGGACAACTTGGTTGGGAGAGGGTGCGGGGACACAGCCATCACCAGCAACAAGCTGAGCTTAGCTGACACAAACCTGTCTGTCGAGGCTCTGCACAGCGCACAGCCGGCCACAGCTCCTGGAGGATGCGTTAACGACCCGTAGCTCCGACTGTCAGTCGCGAAGCTGCATGCGGCCAGCTGCTTGCAGAGAAATCCCTCAGATCAAACGTTCAAACCTGAACGCTGTTGCTACAAAAATGTAGCCACGGTACTCTCGCGCAGCGAAAAGATGAAAGGAACAGATCCTCTGACGACACCGGCTGATATAGCCGGTGTCGCGTGGGTCACAGGTGACTTTGTTGTTATTGGTACTCGAGCTGCGCATGCGCACGATGGACATATCCAGTGCTTAAAGCACCGCCTCTGGCGGTCAGTAGGGACGAAATAGAACTACCCTTCTGTTTTTATCTGGTTAAATAAAGGTTAAATAAAAAATAAAATAACACATTTTACATTTGTAAAGCACTTAAATAGTACGCAAAGGTACTTTACAAGGAATTTAAACAACGGCAATAACAGCTGTGTTTGACAACACACATTTGACCTTTCTGAATTCTGTTCTGGACAATGTTTTTGTGAAAAACATTTCTGTTTATGAGCCTTTATTTGTCATTTCAGTTAATTGACCCAACCTCTCTCTCCTGGCTAAAGCTTGACCTTTAATTTCACGCCTCTTTTGGGCCTAAATGAAGCCATCAAACCTCACCAGCTCATTAATTCTACACAGCGGTCAAACCGCATCAGCACAGATGTCCAGTTACAACAAATAAACAGTATTAAGAAACAACATCCTGCTCATGTTGAAGTGAATGCTCTCTGAGACCCCGTGATGTGTTAATTTGATGCAGGAAGGAGGCTAACAAAGGGAAAAATCCCTGTAATTACAACTTTCACGTCATTGGACAACAGAAGAGGTTGATTACCAGTGTTACCAGTAATGAGAGTAATTTGCTCAGTAAATGAACACTTCTCTGGCACTGAGCTACAGTTATAGACAGGCAGAGGTGATGTGTATCTGCTCAAAATAGCAATAATTCAGGGTTTGGTTATCTAAATAAAGGCAAGCTGGTTTGTCATTTACATAACACCCTTGAGGGGATGTTTTTGCTTATTGTATTGGGTATTCCTTGTCAGGTCGTAAGCTGACGGGGGCAGAGCAGGGGGAGGAAGAAGAGGACAGCGAGCTGAAAGGAAGACGAGGAGGAGAAGATTCTTCAGCCGGCGCCTCGATGTGTGAGAAGGCCCTCAGTGAGATCCTGCAGAGCCTGACCGAACTGAACGTGGTCAAACCTGGACAGACCATCATTGTAAGACTACTACTACCACACACACCCACACTCACAAACACACACTCACACTCACACACTGCATTGCTAAGGGCAGGAACACTATGCTCTGTTTGATATCTTGTAATTGTCTTCAGTCTGCCCGGTATAGAGACACACAACCTGACTTTTTTTATTTCAAAGGAAACAGATAATGGAGATTACATAACATCAACATTTAATTTCTTCTCAGTGTTTGTGTAATTTAAACTCTGAAGAAATATAAAATGATACTATCTAATGCTAATATATTTTTCTCTTTAAGATTTGTGAAAAAACCAGTGGCTCAGAGTAAGCAAAAGTTTGCGATAAGATATTACAGAGAATTTGATCAAACATAAAAACGTTCTAAATGAGGAATAACTTGTGGAGCCAACTGCAATAAATAAACCCCAATGATCCAAATTACTTGGCGACACCTCAAGCCTTTGTTATAATTTTTGATTGATGAGAACCCCAGTGGTATAAAATAACATATAACACAAAGGTGGGGTAGGTAATTCACTTCAGAAACACTTTTTGTTATATTCCATGGAATGCTCTTAACATCCCGATAGCAATGAATACATTAAATGCTTTGATAATAAATACATTAAAAAAAATGCATCTGTGGTAGCCGGCCCGGCTAAAATAACTGGATGGCCTACCTGCCTGTCAGCCTTCCATCTGTGCACAAACTTATCTCGTGCTCTCATTGGTCATGTGCGCGTTCGTGTGTGTTGGAGGAGGGGCTCTGTAAGGAAGTTTGTTGGAGGGGGAGCCAGATCTTTTTCGACTACGTAGTTTCAAATTCTAGCTTACTCTAGCTGGTTTCTCCATTCTTACCTACCCTACCTTTAAGGGAAAGGAAGCAGGGTTTTGTTGATTTGTCACTTGGGATATTATTTAAAAAAGTCACTATACAGTACACTGTAGGTGTCAAAAATGTTGAGGCAAAATTGCTGAAATTAATGTGATGTTTTTTTAAACAATTTTGATAAGTGGTTCACTGCAACAACTCCTGATATTGCTAAGACTTACCATCCTATATCAGGCCATAAATTCTAACTGAACATGTTTTGAGAATAATTTACTACCCAAGAGCTGCTTGTGTAAGATGATGAAGCTTGTTCTTAGAAATGGTATTCTTATTTAGAGAAATCTTATAAACTCTAACTATCTCACTGCACTGGCGGATTATCACAGCTGTTTCAAGTCTGTCATCTCAAATCACACTTTTTCTTTCCCTTGTCTCAAGCATACCTCAATCAGTGCTTATGTTTCCAGACAGTCGTGATATATAGTTGAATCTTACAACAGCCGAAAGTAAAAGCAGCCTTATAATAACAGACATGCATCGTAAAAATAACCATGTATGGCATTTTGTTTCCATCATATTTGCAGTGAAGGTTCTCCTTCATTATTGACACCTGCAGCAGAATTGAGCTAACAGCAGCATCCACATTCAATGGTTCCAGTTTTTATTATGCTGCTTCTGTCTTTGAAGCTGCAGGAAATGACCTCCACTGTGTTTCATTGATTCGTCTTTAGTGATGTTTTGATGCTATTATCCAGGCAGCGTGTTGCCAAATGGCTCATTGAGCTAGAGAAGTACAGTGTCGTGCTTCATCATGTACTGCAGTACCTGACCAGATCATCCACTGCAGCTCTGCATGACTAACAAAGGCTGGCAGCAGACACTGTGTTTGTGAAAAAACACGGTCACACATGCATTAGGTGAAAAGAAAGACATTTTTGTTTCAGTTGTGCTTGAGGTTTAGTATAATTTAAATCCTTATGGAGTTAGGTACTGACTCGGCTGTGACAGGATGAGGAGGTTCTGGTGTGTCACAATGTTTTTCTTTGGATTTCTCACCATAGTGAGAGCGCAGGAGACACAGCTGCTGAAAGAGAGAGGGGATGGATAGGAGAGGCGAACCTGAATATTCCTGCTGCCTGTGAAAGGGGGGACACTTAATCCCATCTAGGGGTTCATGAACATCTGCTCCGTGGAGATAAGAGAAGAGAGAGGGAAAGAAGGAAGGAAGGAAAGAGATGGAGGAAGGTTTAATTAGAGATCAGGATAACGGAAAAGAAGACTGATCAAAAGATATGGATTACACAATATGCAGGTTGTTTAGACAACACGAGGGTGGACACAAATACAGAAACACCACCAAGACCAGAGGAGTTGAAAATGTTTTAAGGCGATAGTTTGAAAGGCTGTTTAAAATGTAATTAAAGGCCTTGAGAAATGGTATCAATCAGCTTCTCTTTAAACAATGTGTTGCTACATGAGCATGAAAAGGTATGCCACAGTTTCAGTTACTGCACATTTGTTGTGTTTTTTTGTTGAGCTCCTTTCACTGGCGTTGCTCAGTTTGAAAAAAGTGATGTCACATATTCTGTAAACCAATCAGAGTGGAGCAACATTTCAATAGAAATGTAATGAAAGTTGTGGGATTGTTTATCTTACATTGCCTATCCACTCTCAATCCAACCCCGATACCCTGAGACCTTTTACAGAGTGTTACCACCCTCTAGTGGTGTGATGTAGGAGTTGCAATATATTCTATATACCATTGTACCAATATAAGTTATCTGTAAATATTTTACTGCCTCTGTTTTCATTAATGTTATCACAGTTTCTTCATTTATACTTTGATGTTATGACGTTTTTTTAGTGTTGTGTTGAGTCGCTTTCCATTTGTTTAAGATTTGGTCAAGGACCCTCTTAAAAACGAGAGTGTGCATTTCATGGGATTCTTCTTTAGATAATACTTTCTGACTGTCTTGATCTACTGTATAAGAAGAGGGTGAAAAAAAAAGCAGATTTAAGGAGGTTATCCAGGGAAAATTTGTGCTACCATCTGGAAAACGATCTTAAAATCCAGGAGGATTGGAGACTGAGATAAATGGAGACATTGGGAAAAGAATGAATGATTTGAAAATGAGCTGAGAGATTATTTTAGTTCTGACAAGGGGTTACACTCAGGCTCCAGATCAGTGGGTCTTACTCCTGGTCTCAGTCTCTCAGGTGGTTTCTATCCTTCTGGTTCCCTAATTGCATGTGTCTGGTGTGCAAGGTTTAAAAATAGCACCTATTATGAGGAGAGGTAATATAACTGGCAGCCCTTTGGCCAACAATGATGTCCAAGGAATCTTTAATGTCTTTACTACCGTTTTCCTTCCACGAATGTTGTGTATTTTTCTTTGTGTGCTCAGGACTTTAATCAGAGGTCCCTCTTCACTGTGACATCCCAAGGAATAACTCCCAGCAGCCCTTGCTCTCGGTCTCTGACTCCGCTGGCGTCGCAGCATTACCTGCAGCTCCTCCAGCAGCAGCTGCAGCAGCAGCAGCAGCACACACAGGTGGCCGTCGCACAGGTAAGGAAACACACACAAACTGTTACACACACACACACACACACACACACAAACAAACTCATACACATTGTGCAGGTTGGGTAAACACGGCAGAAGGTCATAATGACCAATTGTAAAATATCTACTGGGAGGCGTGTGGCGCAATGGATAGAGCCTTGGTGTTGGGATCAGGGGAGCACAGGTTCAAACCCCACTGCAGTCAGCATGTCGTTGTGTCCCTGGGCAAGACACTTCACCCCAAATTGCTCTTGCGGGGATTGCCCACAGCATTGAGTATGTAAGTCGCTGCATCTAACGCGTTATGGATTAATTTGATTTGATTACACGATGCTCTCCTTCAAGTCTTAACAGTTTGTGATATTCAAAGTCCAAATATGGTATTATTTCAGTTTTTTCTATTATATTATTTTCATTATTATAATTTAATTTTAAAAATATATATTTTTGTATTGCTCTGAAAATGTTTTCCTTTTCATTTTTGTATTAACTTAATTTTTTTATATTCAATGACTTAATATGATATAATTATTATTATTATTTGTCTTTTCTTTTATATATGTATATATATATAGTTATTTTTCATATTGCTCTGAACCCTTTACATTACTCCTGTATTAATACAATTACATTTAACTTTCCTCTACAACCCTACGTTAAGGTCAAGCTTAAATCCATATTTTAAAGCTGATACTTAAAAAAATTAATATTCCTGGAAAAGGACAATTGATCCCGCCAGGTAGTTTCCACCTTTGGTACTTTAAGGAAAAGGCAGCAAACTAAGTATATGTAATTAATTTATTGCAAAGAAAGGAAGACAATCTTAGATTTAAACACATGAAACCAGAGAGAATTGGTTTTCACAATGTTTTGCTTTAACATTTACTGACTGATTTTTCCAAATAGTCGTTGCATCTCCACTCTGATTGGTTCTCCTCTCTCACTGCACAGCCATTCCTATTAAGCATTTCAATGAATGAGATTAACATTTCTTCTAGTCTATGGCCTTTGTACAATCTTTTATTGATTAAGGGCTAAATCAAAATCAATAGCCTCTTTTTAGAAAGGGTACACAATAATCAGTACGGCATAAATTAAACTTGATGCTCGCCTGTTTTCAGTAAAAGCCAGTAGCATGTACCTCTTATTTTTATAATTGACTTTGTTGGCCCAGCTGAGCTCGTCGGATTGATCCTGACTCACGCTGTGGATTTAGCTCATCCAGTGTGTCATGAAATATTTCATATGATTCTGCAAATTGACATTGATGAGATCTTTCTCTCTCACTCTGCCTCATATTTATTTCAGTAAGCTTTTCATGAAATGAAAATGGAATTATTTAGTAAAAGAGACTTGTGAGGCTTGTGCTCCACAGATCATTACATTGTATTTATTTATTATTGTCAGTTTTGTCTTCGTCATTCATCCTGCCACATTTAAATATTATTATGTGTTCAAGCTAAATGACTAATAGAAATAAAAAATAAAGAAAACACCGACAAATAGTGCTAATATTAACAGGAAAATTCCACATATTTTGATATGATTTTTGGTATAATAAAGAGCATCATGTCAATTTTCAACGCAATCTTTTATTTTTCTCCTATTTTACTTTCTTCCATCTATTTGTCCTCCAAATTACTAATTGGCAAAGCATTTATTTTATTATTAGTAGTGTTGTCCGCATTCACACACTTTTTTGTAGCTTGAGGCTAATTCATTCTATTATGTTGCACATAATCACACATCAGCAGGAATTATATGGAAAATATTTTAGCACAGTTAAGCAGTCCTATAGAGATGATCTTCATCTTGAGTTATCACTCCCTCAATCAGTGTCTTTTACCTATGGTTTCCACTAGGGAGCAGCACCAACAAAGCAATGGAAGGGCAGTAAGTGTAGCAGAATGAAATACATGTGGTTAAACATTTGAGCATCTCAAGATTTATTAACCCTCATTTATAGCGTAATCTGAGGAACTACAACACAAATGCATATTCACTTCAGAATTTAAAGTCTGATGTGGTTGATTGCAATGCCACAGCCAAATCGACCCGCAAGTTAATGATGCACCTAAAGAGCCATCCCATTATGCATTTGAGTTTCAGTCTTGAAATCATAGCAATGGGAAATGATGAATTAGATGTAATCCAAATAATATAATTAATCAAAATCACATAATATCTCTGATGGGAGGTAAGCAGAATTAAAGAGACAGAAAAAAAAGTATTTCAAAACTCTTGCCGTACAATTAATTGGTCATTTATCCAAATCACAATATTGATTAGTGTGAGAAAGTGCAATATTTCTCTGTTTTGCAATTTGATTCCTAATTCAGATTCCTTTCTGTGATTTGAATATTGCATTGTGGTGTGAAAGTAGTGTCGCCCTAAACATTTTATTATCCAAACATATTTTCTTAGTACAGTTCCTGACAAAAAAAAAATGTCTCTGATCATTCCCTGAAATATTGAAATCATATTGCGATAAAAACATTAAATTGTCTAAATCACTATTTTATTTTATTTTATTTTATCCATATGCTCTAATTCTAACAGTTCAAACCATAATGCATCACCCCCTCTCTCTCCGTGTGTCCTCTCCAGGTGCAGCTGTTGAAGGATCAGATGGCTGCAGAGTCGGCAGCCCGCCTGGAGGCTCAGGCCCGGGTCCACCAGCTGCTGCTGCAGAACCGGGACCTGCTGCAGCACCTGGCTCTGCTGGTGCAGCAGCTGAAGGAGCTGGAGGCCGACGCCCCAACAACACCAGCAGGACCGGAGCTGCAGGCTAATGGACTCGGTAAGTGACCGCTGGGAACAGATGAACTGATGTCAGGTCAGGTTCCCCCGGGTTTTGCAGTCCGGGCATTTGCTCGCTCCTCTGCTGGCCCGGGGACAGTGCAGTCACTCATGACACACATGTCCTCCCGCCTGCAAACACCCTCAGCTGTGTTTGACGAGGCAGAAGCACAGCTGCCGGGGATCGAACCCCCGCCCTGCAGGTGAAGGTGTTCCCTTTGTGCTATCTGGGCAGCTGTAATTGAGCATTGTTGCCTTTATCTAAAAGAAGATTATCCTCCTGGTGTGAGCTAAAACTGTTTAAGCAGTGTGTACATTCTGTGTGTGAGTTCTTTTCTTTCTGAGATCTCCTGATCACAGTATCAAAGGAGGCTTTTTTGTCATGGTTAATGAAGACTGATTAAAAGCCCTTGATATTGTTAATGAGAAAGAATGAGGTGAAATGGGAGAGAGTGAGTTGGTGCTCAAACATGGTTTTTAGAGATGATTCTTTCATTTTTACATAAGCATATGAGTTTTCACATTTGTGTAAAAAAGGTTTAATTCACTCACTCAATGTATAATAGTAGTAGCAAAAGGTGAAACAGTTTAGCATGCCAACATTAGTTAATTGGATAATAAGTACCGGTAATACAAATGATAACTTGTAAAAGACATCCGATAATACTTTAATGTCAGTTAAAATCTGAAAATGTTCTCGCATCACAGGAGCTCCATTTGCTACATCAACTAGAAAATATTCCAAGACAACAAACAAGGAAACATAACAATACGATCACTGAAGACAACATGCTCAAGAGCCTCTAGACTAGACGTTTGACCTGGGATCTAACTCTGCATTCAATTTGAGGATTGACTGGTGCACTGAAAAGTGCTCCGGTCTAACCTCGTAAAATAGTGGTCAGGACATTAGAGGAATATTTTTAGGATGAATAAGTCTGCACCAAAGCACTGGACCCTCCTACAAGCAGATGCATGAAGCTACATTATTTCCTTTAACATTTATCCATTTCCACTTACTGACATCTAACTATACATCTACTATAACATTTGGAATTAAGAATATTCGAATGTTTACACTGTTACCGAAGTGTTAATTTAACTATATGTTTATTACTGAAGTGTTAGTGGTGTTGTTGTACTAGCTGCATTGTGTTGAAATGTTTTTTTAATGAGCTTTCTCCCAGATGTTTTTAATGTGGTTGTGAAAAACATTTAAACCACTGCTCATTAATTGCCAAAGAATGGCAGTCCTGTTAAACATTACTACCATCTATATTGATTTCTCCCCCACCCATATCACTTTTTGCAACACAAAGTGTAAAAACAACATTCTTACAAACAATAGCATCTCTGTATTAAACTAAGAGCAGATTACATAATCAGAGTGGATTTAAAACCACATTTTGTCAACATTATCTCACACTCTCAGACTGTGTTCTCACTGAGAGTTTTCATTGTGTAAAAACCTTTATTTTTGGTACACACACACACGTTCATACACACACTGTCCTAAGGGAGGATTTTCGGAGGAGGTATGTATTTACAGGAGTGAAAAGAAACTACCATTCTTGCCAAAATCATAATGAGACGCACACAGTGGGCAGAGCTGTGTGTGTGAGTTTTGAAGTGTGTACATTTTGAAAATGCCACATTGTGTTTAATGCTGGTTTTAATCATGTTAGTCCCTCTGATAAAAAAATGCTAATCTCAGACATAGCTGGATTTAAATCTTCCTCTGGCACAGAGCCAACTTCTTCATTCTGTAATGAGAGTCAGGCCTATGAGAGATCTTCAGACAAATAAGAAATATCCTCTTTTGTTTTTACTTTTGGTCGACTAGGGCTGCACTATTAATTTGAATTTAAAGAGGCCCTATTATGCTATACATCTTTGAATGATAATGACAATAGTGACACAAAAATGATCAATCCCTCCAAAATAGTGATTCATATCGTAATTGCAAAATGAGTTTATTTCCAAATGTTGCAGCTGTATGGTTAACTCTTAAATGCTCAGCAGTTGCATGTTTTATTATAGTGGCGTTTTGTTGATTTATCTTCTGATTATTCCAGATGGTCCTCAGTCCCCGTGCGGCTCAGTAACATCAGCAAAGGCTCTGACTCTGAATCTGAGGAAAAACTACATCCAGACGCTGGACCAGCTCATCACCTCTACACCTGCATGGCCTCTCCAAGCCTCCCCCCTCTCCCCCTCCACTCTGGACAGTGCTGAGTCCTACCTGAACCTGCTCAACCTGGAGAACAACGGCGAGCCTGCTGTGCTGGTGAACGGAGACGCTGACCTCTTCATCAGGGCCAAAGGGAGCGCAGAGAACAAGGAGGGCTCATGCAATGAGATCGTCCCATTCACCCTGAGGAACTCTGCCAACATCGATGAAAAGTAATACCACTTTTTTTTTATTATTTAGAATATAATATAAAGAACTGTACCAGAACTAAGTGAGTCCAATGAAGAAGAAGAACATTTTGTAACAAAGCCATTATACGTCAAAGGAATAGTTCAACATTTTTGAGAAATAGGCCTTTTTTCTGGTAGAGAGTTTCTCTTATGTCTATAAGAAACATATTGATGGTATATTCTGGCGTTAGTACTGTCCAAAAAACTGAAAATGCAACATTTAAACATTCAGTGTAAATGAATTTGTTACTCCTTTTTGTACCTCCATATTATTCATATTTTTACTTCTATTTGGGAGGTTTTTCTTAAGTTTGCATGATGTTTTTAGGGGATATAAACAGGAACTTTAATGTTGCAATGCAGTTACAGTAGCTAGCTGTTAGCTAGCTCTTGGCTACAACTTGAGCCCTGAGGGATTTTATGCCTTTTATTTGTTGAATGTTTTTTGAAAATTGGCACCATTCAAAGGTATACTGAATCAGCTATTAGCATATCCTGTCGGCAATAGAGTGGTGCAGTGACGAGTCCTAAAACCCGGAAGTGAGTTAGCATTTCACCACTACCGGTTCCCTCGTCTCAGAGCCAATGGGATTTCTCCAAAGGATTTTGGAAAATAGCTGGAAATAAGGTCTGTGGTTGACACAAATTTAAGAGACGGATCACGTTTTGTTCTATGACATTAAGGCCGTCCACACGGAGACGATATCAGTTTAATCCGCTAACGTTCTCTATCGTATAGAAGACGGTTCGTCCACACGAGGCCGACACGGAAACGCGGATTCGGAGCCCGAATCCGATACCCTTTGATTACGGCTCCCAAAAAGTGGGTAGATCTGAGGACGAAACGCTTGCGGCTCCGTGTGTACGCCCTATACGATCATTCCCTGATGACGCCATAGCCCCGCCTCTCCCCACCTCTCCTGCTCACTCCCGCGTCACCCGCGTCATTGCTGATGCGTTTCACCAAAAACAACAACAACAACAATGGCGGATCACAGGGTTGTGTTCGTACTCCAGACGCTACTGACCATGATACCGATTTTAGTGCAACATTTACAGCTCCTCTACCACAACCATCAGCAACAATAATAATATAATATATAATATAATAATCGTCATCGGTCTTATTCGCTGCTTTTAGTGTATTTTGTGGCGGAAGTACAGCGCCACTTACAGGCCCGGCATATGTACTACATCTTCTCCAGCGGGTCGAGCGGTCTCGTGTGGACGGACACGTTTCTTGAGCCAATTCCGTGTGGACAGAAGACATTTTTGATATCGAATTCGGTTCATTTTCCTTTTCATCTCTGTGTGGACGGGGGCCTAAATACGCCAGCAGTGCACTGGTGATTTTTGAAGAGTTGACGTGTCTGAAAAACGATGGTTGTTAACAAGTGGCTGAATAGGACTACAGAAGTTGTCGAGGACGTTGTACGTCATTACACCGAACACGTAAACACTCCCGCTAAGTTTATTTTTCCTTATTCTGCTTGAAAGAAGTACCTGCCTCCTGCAAACTGTTAAAACAAAAGCTTCAACTTGTACAATTTTGAATCTGTATTTTTGAATATCGATCTTAACTTGGCGTGATGTTGAAGCAGCGACCCTGCTGTAGTTCGTTTCTAGCATAACGTTAGCATTTTGCTTCTGGCGATTAGATTTATGATTAGAAAATTATAAAAGTAGGGTAGACATGTGGAGATTATCCTGCAGAACAAAACGTACATTTATCTAACCGGTTCGTTTTCCACCTTATTTCAAGCTATTTTCCAAAATCCTATGGAGAAATCGCATTGCTTTTTTGTCGAGGGAACCCATGCGCAGCTTATTTTCTGGTAAAAACGTCATCCCTGCACCAGTCTATATAACCTTGGATGAAGAACAGACACTTTCACTGGGTAACTTAAATACTGAAAAAAATAGAATATTACATTTAAACTCTAAGTCACACTGATTCTAAAAATCTGTGTATTGCATCTTTGTGTTCAGAGTTTGAGTTATGAACCCAAAAACAAAACAAAACAAAAGATAACCAAGTAAACTTTTAAATGGCAGATAGCTTACATTTTGATACATTTGATCAGAGCCAGGCTAACGCTATCCCTACACTGTTTGTAATAAGAAAAGTGCCTGCTGGCCATATCTTCATTTTTGATGGATAAACATAGAAGTAGAATCAATGTTTCTCCATCTTACTCTTAGCTTGAAGGCAAATAAGTCTGAAAATGAACAAACTATTCCTTTTAGTGTGCAAACATGTTCCTAATGTGGTAGCAGTCAGTTTGTATTTGAGGTGACACACACACAGTGACACACAGCCTGTAGCTTTTAGTGTTATTAGTGGAGAACTGCTACACTCAGCAGAAACAGCCTGCAGCTAATGAAAGTGTGACTGTAATCAGGGAATTACAGAACACAGGAGGAAAAGGCTCGAGGTCTTACAAACAAACAGGGGATCAGGTTTGAGGTTGAAAGAGAAAGGGAATCAGAGAAGCTTGTGAGAGAGGATGAGATTTAAGAGAAAAACAGAAACTCTATCAGCTTTAACTCCCACTGTTTCTATTTCATGGAATAACTCATTTTGAAAAGCCATTAAAACATGCGTTGACAGAGACGCTGTATTCTTGGGCATAATTTATAGTGAGTTTTTATTTCTCACTGTCTTGCAGATGTTATCTTGCAAAGTGCTTCCCCTTCTGTACTTTAGATGTAGTGTCTGAAACAAACACCAGCAGCTCTTACCTTGAATGCAAATATAGGAGCCACAGCATCTAATCACTTTTTAATGAGCTTTTAATCTCATTAAAGCCATCGCTAAGACCAGAAATAGCAAACATCAAAATAAAAATAACAAATTTACTACGTTGGATCCAGCAGAACAAACTCTTAAGTCCTCTCTTATTTATCCCCCCGCTCTCATCCTCGCACTTAATTTGTCTCTCGATGTTTGCTCTCCCTCTGAAAGCAATCCCCAGCGAATTCCCCAAGGAGGGCATGTTAAAGTAGATTTTAGAGCAGACAATGAGAAAAGTAAGGAGTTGACTCAGTGGTGTAGTGTGTATTTGGCGTGCTTGTGGATGTTGTTGGTCTGCTTTGTTGTGTGTGAGGCTTTGCTCCCAGACTCACATCCTGTGGTTTCCTGCAGCACAGACTCCCAGCTCTTCACAGCCTGAAACTCTACCCCAGTCCACGTCAGAATATCTTTTTTACTTTTGCATGTGAGGGAGAGGGAACAAAAGGGAACTTCAGATCTCTTCCGAAGAGAGGCATTTTGTGACCCTACATTTCCATGGGAAAATCAGTTTCATCTGGGAATGTTTTGTGTGCCCAGCTGAAACCCCCAATTTCCCTGCCTTATTTTTCTGTCTATAACTCTTCTTTCTGAGCACCACATTTTCAATTATCTGTCTCGAACGCTTAACAGAAGATTTAATAGCTTAGAAAAATACCAGCGGGACAGTTCCCCTTCTCTGCCATCCTCCCCCTCTTTTTTATTGGATGTTGTTTGTCTCTCTTGAGTGACATCATTTGTCGGTTACTAGTGGTCGTAAATGCTGGGTTTATTCACAAATGGCATGTAAACGTAATGAAAAGTCAAGTTATTGCTGCACAGGAAAAAAAAACAGTTTTTTTTCCTGCTGAACTAAATAACTTAATTCCTGATGACCTTTCAATGTTTATAATTTGTATGTTATGCTGCTTAAGTGACTCAATCATACATCTTCAATCACAGTGAATCCTAGGGACAACAACACAAAATGAAGGTTATGTACCGTAAATGGGAACTTCTTTATGTTATTTTGTCTCCACATGAATCTCCTCTGCAATACCTTCGTCAGTCTCCCTCTCTCCCCCGCAACGCGGCACATTCTATTACTTCCATTTGCTTTTGTTTTCCGATGTTTACAGCCTGAGTGGCCTTATTTGATGTTCTGGAAAGCAGACAGACACTCTTCTGCCATCCGGTCTCTCTCCTCCTCCATGAGCTGACCTCCGCTCTGGGTCAAGAGCTGTTCATGCAGGGCGATGGAATCCATTCATTTCACATTATTAGTGCAATTTAGCTCTAAATCACAGTTATTACGCCCAACATGGTTCACATCCGTGTGTGCTCTCCAGCTGGCTCGCTGAGTCGAGTGCTATATTATCACTGCATATGGTATGTTTCCTTACAACGCTAAAGCTAACCATGTAGTGAGTCACACTTTACATGACTAACAGGCAAGGCAGAATCAAACGGGTGTAACAGTTAAAATACACATTGTGGGCAGAGCATTGGACTCTGGAATCTGCAGCTTTTTTAAGTCATCACCCCTCTTTATCCTCTGCAAATACTATACTAGTTTTGGTCATAAACAACAGTTTTGGACAATTTAAAAGATTGACCTGATGATGGCAATAAAGGAAAAGTGACGTCCTGAGGGGGACGTAAATGTATTTTCCTAATTTTAAGGCAAATTATCCAGAAGTTATTGAGATATTTCATTCAAAGCTACGCTACATATATTCAGAATTGTCCTTCTATAAATAAAATCTTTCAGAGAAATCCTCTTCACATAAATATCTGTATAAATGTCTTGCAGAGCGATGTATCCAGTATTTATTGAGATATTTCTGTCTCTACCAACATGGCAATCCTCAGATACTTGTATCTTAAACCGGCAGCGTGCCCACACAGGGCAAAAACAAACACATATGGTGACCATAAGAACACCGGACTATAAATTATTCACCAGTGAGTCATGCTTTCCTCTGCTATGCTATGGACTGCTCTCCTTCTCTCTGACCGTATTGTATGTTGCATAATCACATTTCCTGGCCTATCTGCCGGTCTTCTTCTTCCCCCGTATGCTTCATTGTTTTCCACCATCAACATCATGAGATGCACCAGTAGCATCGTCGTAATTTGATTGCAGCGATGTTATATGAGTTTAATTGACCATGTTTGCAGGCGTCTGCAAGCCTGACTCTGCTACACTGCAGACTTTGTCAGGCTT
Organism: Notothenia rossii; assembly: GCF_949606895.1. Classification (NCBI taxonomy): domain Eukaryota; kingdom Metazoa; phylum Chordata; class Actinopteri; order Perciformes; family Nototheniidae; genus Notothenia; species Notothenia rossii. The sequence continues at coordinate 38,083,364 of NC_136910.1, forward strand.
TAGGATTCATTAGTTTGATTTAAAAATAAGTTTTGTAGTCACTTTGCGGTTCCTGGTATACTCTCACGTTCATCCACCCACTTAACCATCCCACACACACATCTCTCTAATGTGCTGTGTTCATTTCTTTACCAAAGCAAGACGCTTTCACAAAGGCCCAGTGTCTCCTGAGATTCAACCTCCTACTTTTGTCTATCTCACAGTCCAAATTATTTTAGACATGACTAAACGGGAAGACAAAGATGTTTCCTTTTTTCTCCACCTGTTGATCAGCTCCCACTGGTTGTTATTTAAATAAGTGTTGTGTTGTTATTTCTTGCTAGCATCCTGATGGCCTGAGTTATTCGTATTTGTTGAATGTTGAAGTAAATCAGCATGCTGCGATTATGAGTCATTTGTTCTGCAGACAGAGGGGGGTTCCTTTTTAATTTTCTTTAACACCTTTGCCTCTTTATTGATTTTCATGCAACATTTAATAAGTTCTGGCAGTGTAGTCTGACACATCTCGAACAAAGAAAGTGAAGCAATGACATAAATGACAGTAAATAATTATGTTTTCGCCAATTAACTAAATTCTCCTGAATATTTTCCAATTCTTGAAAGCCCTGGTTTGATTAATCTTAGTCTAAAAGTAATCGAGCTTCGATATATCTGGTTCTTCAATTTTAAAAACCTGTTGTTATAAAACAAGGGCCTGTGTCCCTTTTCAATAAACACAACAAAGCACAATGTACAAAGCAATTGTCAGATTGCAGCCCTATGTTTTCGTAGCACTAGCATAGTGTTTTGTACACCTTCACAGCATTTTGAATTGTGTATACCACTTTAATTTGATCCTCATACTGCGGATTTCTCCATTGCAACTGCGTCACATTGTAGTATTACATTGTCAAATCGGTTTTAGTTCTATAAAATCCTACACATAGTAGTTTAAATGTGCTAAAATGTGCAGAATGACTGACATAAGCTTTTAAATTCCCTTTTCCCTGACATAGTGTGGTGCTCCTCTGTACTCTAACTGTTGCCTCTCTTCGGTACAGGTGTGAGGACCCTCTCCTGCTCTTCCTCTTCCTCCTCTAACCATCCCTCATTTCCCCGTCAGTCAAACACACAAAAACAACAACCCCTAAATAACTCCCACACGACAGGCTTTCTTAAACCCACACTGAAAAGCTGAAATGTTGACTTTAATTAAATATATTATGTCAACAGATGTCACATAACTGTATTAGGTTGGATCAGAGCAATGTTATTAAGTTGAACCTAACATTTGTATTCAAACCTAATATTATTGCTCTCAACTAACCTAATACAGTTATGAGAAATCTGCTGGCATTATACATTTAATTAAAGTCAACGGTTTCGGTTTTTCAGTGCATAGCTCATTGCCCACTCCCATGCACCAGCCTACCTGTCCCTGGAGCTCTGCCACTGCCTAAGCCCCTTCCTCTCCTCCTCCTCTTCCTCTTTCTGCCCCTTCTCCTCCCTCTATGTGAGTATTTTCATGACATCCAGCATGTGGACTGTTTACTGGGCATGTGGTGGTGAATAGTGTGGGTATTTGCTGGTTCATGTGCAGGGCTCACCCATGATTCTCTCTGCTAATGACTGCATAATCTCTCCTCCATTTACATGCAGATGTGGTTCTAACCACATCTGCATGGAGGTAATCAGGGAGCCACACATGTTCAATGCACGGCAGCTCTGTCTGTGATTTATGCACTTTTGCAAGACTGTGAGCACTTGTTTTGTTTCGCATACTTAGAAGAAATATTCCTGTCAGTATTTGCTATTATCTTGTCAGTGGAGGTTCCACCTGAACAGTAAAGCTGTCACTTCAGAGGCAGAGGAGAATACCTAGGATGCACCTGTCTGCTCTCACTGTGTTACACGGGAGTTCTTTTGTATTTAAGTGAGTGTGTGTTTGGTGTCGTGTGCATGTATTTCTTTACTGAGTCTGACCAAATGACAGTTTCACAGCCTCAGGTAAACGCCATCAGAGATCTCACATTCACCAAGTCTTAGTCCTGAGTTAGATTTCCTTGTCAGTTGTTATCTTATTCAATCAAACTCATCCATTCTAGTTGCATTTGACTTCAAGTCTTTGCCTTATTAGTTCCTTAGTTAGTAGCTATTTTAGTATACTTAGTCATCAGATTATATTGAACATTTCGGTTCATTTTAATGTAGTTAAAATGATCCCTTTGTTTCGTTATCCCATGCTCTGTTAGAATAGAATAGTTTAATGTCATTATAAATGTACAATGAGATAATAATAAATGCTTCTCCCTTTCAAGGGCGCCATCAAAACAAAAACAAAACATCACAACATAAGACAACAAAATACACGCAGCATACATACTTAGGAATAAGGAATAAAGGAATAAGGAATACATTTATGTTATCATATTATAAACTATAACTTAAAGCTATCTTAAAATAATCTACAATAGTACACAGCTGGTGTTGAATCGAGTTTTGTCTTGACATGTCATTGCCTTATTTTAGTTGTTTAAGAGTCGTAAGTGATGACCCGATGAGTCAACATTTCTCTTTAGAAATTAACACTGCTTTGAGTACATTTAGTTACTGTATTTTGAAACAAAACTAAATTATAACTTAAAAACCTTAAACACATGAAATAATGTATCTTAAACTGCATTTACACAACAACAAAAAAAATCTTACTTTGAGCAAGAAAACCCCATACATTTCTCCCTAATGGATTGCGTACAGTATTTCTAGTAAATGTCAAGTCTCTGGAAGTCCATTTTCTATTCCGCGCTGAAATGAACTGAAGCCGCGGGCCATTTAGATAGATCCTCCGCAGTAATGTAAAGTGTACGTGAGCAGCTGTCGTAAAATGGCCTAATAATCTCTTTTAGTCTGACAACCTGCTACAGTGAGCACAAGATGAGGGACTAATGAGCACTGTGGGTGGTTCCTATCAGTGGCAGGAAGAGAGCTGCTTGTACATTTACTGAGGAAATATTCAGTTTTATCAGAAGACAGAAGGGTTTAGCAAGAAATCGAATATGTCTGGGATTGTATGGCTTTATGATCTTAATCTCTTGGAAAGACATCCACAATTTTACAAGTATGGTTTAAATTTTAAAGAAAGTAGGTATTATCTACCTTTTTGTCAAGTTGCCTTCTTGTTTGTCGAATAAAATAATGTGAGACGTAAAACCAAAGGGAAAAGAGAGATGGATGGAAAGACAACTATGAAGTTATAAAAGGCACAGGTAGAACACTAAGGGAAGACACAGAAGAGAGAGATAAGGCAGGGAGGTGTGTGGGGTGTCAGTGTGACAGAGAGAGGAGTGCTGAGTCAAAGTTATGATAATGAGAGCAGCCTGCTCCTTGATCCAGCTGCAAATTCATCCTCAAACCTGGCAACACACGCTGAGAGAGAACAGCACAAGAAACCAAAGCTGCATCACAATTCAGACAGGGCGGTTTATCTTTGAAAGCCTCAAAGAAACAGTTGCTCCAGCAGAGAAAACAGCACATGTATCCAAGGCTGTCATAATACAGACTGTGGGCCAAATAGACATAAATTGTAATATTTAAAAGAGTATATTTTCATTTATAAAGAAGCATCTTTGCTAGTATGTACTAGCTGTTGAATATTTTTACATTTCAGTCTGTTTTCACAATGCTAAAATGCAATGCCAAATATCCTTCCATTCCTCATTAGTTATGCAACACAGTGTGTCAGTGTGCTAAAATATTCCAGTTAGACATTTACATGCACAGAAACCTATACAACACACTACAGGAAAGAAATAATCCCCAAAATTAAGATAGAGCCTTTTAAAGTATTTCTCAGGAAAAGGGAGACTTTGATCTGCTGAAGGCACTGGAGGGAAAATCAAAGGAATCACGAAAGAAATGTGGATTTCGCACCATTGATTTATGTTAATCCATCCAAAAGTTTTTTTATTTAAAATCAAAAACATCCGCCTCATGAAGTCCAGGAAGTCAGTAGGAACAATGAATGTCTGAACAACATTTAATTCAAATCCAAACAGTAGTGGTTGCCATATTTCAGTTTGCACCACAGTCTTGTATCACATTGTCATCCTAAGGCTAATAAAAACCAGCGATGCTTCCGGTGACCTTGGAGTTAGTGAACTTCACTTCTCCCCCACAATGCTCTGTGCTTCTCCTTTTATTCGCCAGGGAAACAGTGTGTGATTATCTCTGGTGATGGTTTCCCTGCGCCATTATAACGAGTCTGTCATTACTGCAGCTATCAACCCCCATCTGTACAGAAACCGAGACAGTAGAGACATCAGCACATCGCATAAGTTCATTAGAGAGTAGGATTCAGCCGCAGACTGGTTTTCACGGGGGAACAAAGTTAGAATCTAGCAATATAATGTAGATGGGTGGAGTCCGGGAGGAAGTGAGGCTTGTTAGCAAATGTGTGTTGGGCCTCATTGCCAACACAATGACTGTAATTGTGTGTGGTTGTGGGAGCTGGTGCTTGTCGTGGATTTTCTGTTTTACATTCAGAGAGACTGCAGTGTAGCTATTTCTGGTGTGAGGAGGGGAAAGCCTGCAGCTCTTTTATCGCTTCCTTACCCCCACTCTCTTTTTTTTGTATTCTGTGGCTCCCTTTCTTCCCTCGCTCCTCTCTCTTTCTCATCGGGGGAGCTGTGGGATGTAGATAAGTCCTCAGACAGCAGGAACAGCAGGGAGCAGGGAGAAGGAGAGGGTTTCTGCCTTGTCTAGTAACAGCTTGCGTCACAGAACGTCTCAGGTTAATGGGGTAAAAATGTGATTGATGGAGAGGAAAACTGGCTGTAGGCTGATTCTCATGTACAGTGGAGAGAAATCTGTATTATTATAACGTGGACAACGAAGGAGTTTATAGTGCTAGACCTGAATATACATACACTGAACAAAAATATAAATGCAACACTTTTGTTTTTGCTCCCATTTTTCATGAGATGAACTCAAAGATCTAAAACATTTTCTATATACACAAAATAATCATTTCTCTCAAATATTGTTCACAAATCTGAAAAAATCTGTGATAGTGAGCACTTCTCCTTTGCCGAGATAATCCATCCCACCTCACAGGTGTGGCATATCAAGATGCTGATTAGACAGCATGATTATTGCACAGGTGTGCAAGGAAGGAGATGTGTTGCACTGCGGCAAATGGTGGTCACATCAGATACTGACTGGTTTTCGGACCCCCCCAGACCCTGAGGCTGTGCGAAGTTGCTGGATATTGGCAGGAACTGGAACACGCTGTCGTATACGCCGATCCAGAGCATCCCAAACATGCTCAATGGGTGACATGTTAGGGTTAGGGTTAAAACGGACCCCCCCAGACCCCCCCAATAAAGCAAAACTGCACGTTTCAGAGTGGCCTTTTATTGTGGCCAGCCTAAGGCACACCTGTGTATGCTGTTTCTGCACTTGTGTTTTCAAAGCACTTTGTCTGGCCTAATCTCAGATTCAAGGCTAAAAATGGAAGTGGATAGATGAGGTACATTTATTTATATAGCAAACCAAGGTGATGTATTTCCAATAAATCAACACTGGAAATAGTCAATTCTGAAGATCGAATCATTAATAATGTGTGTGATATTGTTAAAGATGGCGTTCAAAGATAATGTCGTTTTGGCTAATTCAACAGTTTTTACCAGTCTCCCCGAGACAAAAACTGAGAGACGCTTTAAGACAGACTTTTTTAATATATTTGGTGTAGTCTGAAATGATGTCAAACAGCAATATTAAGCTACAGTATCTTTGCTTATTTGTTGGGTGTCTTTACAATCCAATGACATAACTATGATCCCGTAAACATCCATAAAAGGGGGGTTGAAGGGACCCCTATTCCAAGCTTTTTTCTGATCTTAAACTAATCTGCCGCCTTGTTCAATGTTCCTTAGCCATGCTGTGTTGCAATATGATCATGCCACTGAAACGTCTTTCATTTGAATTTGTGGCATCTTGTCCGACTTCCCTAACCCTCCCCCTCTGTTCCCTCGCTGGTAGATATAAACAGACGATCCCTAAACTGGACCCTCCACCCTCCATGATCCGGAAGCGCTCCAGCAGGACCTTCTCTCCGGGCTCCGGGGAGGTCACGGCTAACGACGGGGCCCCTAGCAGCAGCAGCAGCCTCTCCTTCCCGGACATCACCCCCAGCTCCCTGTGCTCCGCAGACTTCCACTCCCTCTGTAACGGCGAGAGCAGCTCCTGCTCGGCCAGCGAGGACTCGGGGGTCCGGTCCGAAACCAAGTCGCTGCTGTCTCCTTTACGCGACGACGACGACTTGTTCGGTGACCGCGGGACGTTTCTAACGGCCTCGAGCGGCTGCGACAGTCCCCTGGAGGACAGAAATGATCTCTTCTCCTCAGAGTCTTACCCTGCTGATCCCACCTCGTGCCCGGACACTAACGAGCACCTTCCGCCCTTCTCCCCCCCCATGAACGACACCTGCCTTCACATCAGCTTCTCCGAGGACGAGCTGCTGGACATCAGCCAGGAGGAGCCCAGCGTCCCTCAGAGGAGTTAGGAGGACCAAGACTCCTCACTTATCAATCAACTCTTAATGCAATACTTCCTGTCAGACCCTCTTCTCTTTGCACTGGGCTCCACATCAGGACCTTTCATTATTCCGTCCACTTTGACACAGTCCAAACATAGCATATACCAGTTAATGATGAATAATCTATTGTATAAATTATTAGCCAATGGACAGATTTAGTATTTTTGTAATGAATTCTAATCTTATTTTACTTTGTAGTGGCTAGAATGTTAAGCAGAATACATGTAGCAATTCTTGCACTGTTAAGGTCACATGTATGTTAGAAATTAAAGGGAACACATTTTATTTTTGCTAGTAGTCTACCTTAAAATGTTATTTTGTATGATGCTTCTGCTGTGGTGCAAACTTTTGTGGGAAATATTGTTTTCTGCAAATTTCACAGAGTGATCACAGGGATGTTGGGATAAGCCTCGCCTTCTGAAAAGCACTGGACCCGAGTATGGAGGGGAAAGAAAAGAAACAGAAAGTCAGGAGAAAAGAAAAAGAGAGGATAGAAGTAAGCAGTGTTTTGATTTATGCACATCAATTTGTGGCTGTGTGGGTGTTTAGTTTTCATTCACAGAGTTGAGATGGTTTAGGAAGGTTTTGAGCTACTTGTATTTTAATTAGATTTTGACTTGAATGCTTTAAAGCAGAAAATAAATGCCATATACGAATAGATTTTGTATTTAGGATTGTTTTAATCCTTCAAAAGCATTTAATTTATGATATTTGAGTTGTGAGAAACAACAAAGTAGGAAGGCAAACCCTCGAAAATCATGCAGGAAAGCTTTGTATTGCACATGTGTCAGTGTGGAGAGTGGGTTATTAAATGCACCCCCACACACAATGGGACGATAATTGGGCAATCACAGAGGGCCTTGGAGAAAGACAGCTTGGCAGACACTCAATTTGAGAAATCCTGAACCACCAGCAAAATGTTTCATCAATTAAGCTGACATTTTATATACTTATATCGGTATAGAGCTACAACTATTAGTCAATAAGTCGTTATTAAAGACAATTAACCTACTGTAAGATGAATTGGTCGGATTAAAGTCCGATTTTAGGCACAAATGCCCCAAATAATACTAGTTTGAGCTTTTCAAATGTAATGTAATTGGCTCATTTTTTATTTTCTCTGAATATATTTCATGGATTAAGTGTTAAAAAAACACAAGAATATGATTGGCAGATAATGAAAGTAATCATTTACTGCATGCGTTTCATCAAATGCATGTGGCAAGATTTTACTGTAAAGTTTTTTAGTCAATTGAGCGCAGGTCTAACCCTTGACAGGTAGAAGAAATAATAAATGGACAGGAGAGGAAAAGCAGTGCAGGAGATAAGAGGGCCGGTGTGACGGTGCAGGTGTTAAACGCCCAGAGGCCAAGCTTTTAACACCCAGAAACGCGGCTTTTCTCACCATCGCATGAGGCGGGAAGCTAAAACAGCAATAACACGTGGAAGAAAATAATAATAAAGAGTTGAAGTACTTTCACACTTGTTTTCTTTCCTGCTACTAAACTGAATCCAGAGTATATTTGCAAAATCACACTCTGGTGTTTTCTTCAGGATATGGAGAAAATTCATTTTACTGGGTTAATTAGCACTCCTGCTTGTTTTTCCCCTGCTGTTGATACATGTCTTTCTTTTGCACCCCCTGCAGAGGTGAATGCACTGCAAGAAGATCAAGGCTCTTCTACACTACAGGCATGAAAAAATCTTGGAGCTGGGCGTGTCTGAAGCTTGGTGATTTTTTGCGAGCAACCAATCTCCCGCCCCCGACATACAAAGCAATAGCAATGTTAAAACGAAGTAAACTGGATATAAACTCTCCAAACAGGCGAAAAAACTATCACTTTCACCCACTGTCTCTGCCACCTCCCTCCATGCCTGGTTCCTCCGGTTTGTATCCCGGTAAATAGTTCCGGTCGTAAAGAACCGGGTGATTTGCTACCGTAATATCTCGTTTGGAATATGAGGAAATGAACTGCGGTCTGGCTCTCCCAGCTTGCACGCGGTTTGATTGGCTGCGCTTGCACTGAGGGGATTTGCATAAACGGGATTTGATTGGCTGATGCCAAGCATCGAGCCTCAAAAGTTGAACAATGTTCAACTTTTGATGCCGATAGATGCTCGTGATGCTTGCAAAGCCATGCCATGCTCCCCACAATGCAGTTCGGCGAAGATTAAAAATCTTCTACGTCACCCCATTCAAGTGAATGGGCGAAGCGTTGAAAGCATTTTTTGATGCCTGTAGTGTAGACGTACCACGGCCCGTCTACACTACAGGCATGAAAAAATCCTGAAGCTGGGCGTGTCTGAAGCTTGGCGATTGTTTGCGAGCAACCAATCACATGAATCTCCCGCCCCCGACATACAAAGCAATAGCAATGTTAAAACGAAGTAAACTGGATATAAACTCTCCAAACAGGCGAAAAAACGATCAGTTTCACCCACTGTCTCTGCCACCTCCCTCCATGCCTGGTTCCTCCGGTTTGTATCCCGGTAAATAGTTCCGGTCGTAAAGAACCGGGTGATTTGCTACCGTAATATCTCGTTTGGAATATGAGGAAATGAACTGCGGTCTGGCTCTCCCAGCTTGCACGCGGTTTAATTGGCTGCGCTTGCACTGGCGGGATTTGCATAAACGGGATTTGCATAAACGGGATTTGATTGGCTGATGCCAAGCATCGAGCCTCAAAAGTCGAACATTGTTCAACTTTTGATGCCGAGAGATGCTCGTGATGCTTGCAAAGCCATGCCATGCTCCCCACAATGCAGTTCGGCGAAGATTACAAATCTTCTACGTCACCCCATTCAAGTGAATGGGCGAAGCGTTTAAAGCATTTTTTGAGGCCTGTAGTGTAGACGTACCGTGGCCTTCATATACTATATATGTTTAGTATTCAAGCAGGTGCAGTGGTGGGAAATGATAACAAGCAGCTCACAGCTGGATTCAAACTGTCGAGTAACGGTGCAAAGACAGGCCATTAAAAACAGTTTGATTCATGTCTGCGGTCTGAATGGGAACGCTCTCCTCCTCTTTCCTTTACTCTGCATTCATTATCACATTGGCATTAGATATTCATGTATTTCCCACATGCGTAACATTGTAGAGACTTTCTGTCACTCTCTCCGAGTTCTTCTGCTCCAGGGTGAACTGTTTCTCCCCAAGTGTAGAACCTCTCAGGTGACTGCAAGCTCAATGTGTTTAGTGGGAAGCAGTAATGAGAAACGGAAAGAAAAAAAAAGGAAATCCTCCAGCTCACAAGAAGACTTCGAGATCTCAGGAGTGCAAACACCACCCGAGGCACAGGCTAAATGGGAGAGTTGTTGAAGTGCGTGGTACTTCACGCCCTCTTTCAACTTTTCCCACTGGATCATCAATAATGCAAGATGTCCGTGCAGTTGAGGAAAACAGAGCGTCTCCCCTGCTCTCTTGTTCTTTCTCTCAGGAGAGACGTGGCCTTCAATGCCAACCTGTGATCTGCCATCAACCCAGATCACAGCTTGACTCCCACTTGGCTTTACATCGATTCTTTAAGAAGATGGCCATCCTCCATTTGCGTGCCTATTAATGCTGCAGAAAAGTCTTCAGTCTTTGTAGCCAGTGAACAAGCTGTGTGTGTGTGAGGCCGTTGATCACAGACGCATGGCAGCCAGCTGAAATCCATATAAGACGAGAGATTTTCTTTTTGCTTGTAGACAATTGCAAATTGTTCAAAAAAGGCAGAGCACTACAGGCTAGTTCTGAAAGACGTGGTACAAAAGTTGAATTTTTCTAAGACAAACATATACCATAGTTGTAGTAATATCAAACATGTTCAGATTTATTTGCTATTACTTAGTGTGCACTCCTACAGTATAGCACATTAAGGAAGAACAATAAGCGTTATCAATATAATGTTACAGTATAGATTTAGCTGCTTCATTTCATCATTTAGAGTACTAAACTTTATCGACTCAATTTTGGTTCAATAATAATCATATTTAAAAATGTTACATTAAATATTCTTTTATTAGGTGTTGATTAGTTTTGTCATAGTTTCAGCAAGTTTTACGATGTTTATCTTACAGGAAATAACAGATTTATATGTCATAAAATGGTAAAACCAATGTTAAAAAATCAGATTTGGCTTTTAGGAGCTAGATTGAAGTAAAAGGTGTTTTTTTTTAAATCCTCTGAATAATTAAAATTCATGAATATGATACAAATTAAATCAGTTGAGAGAAAGAATGATATATATATATAGGTATTTGTGTGTTTGATTTGATGTACGGGTGATTTATACCAAACAGAAATGCTTCGGACTGAGTAGAACAGCCCACTCTCTGAGTCCTTCCTCTAAATGTCATCATGGCTCTGAGGAACAGTCTCTCAGATATGTAAACAGTGGTGTCGGCCAGATGGAGCTAGGAATAACAGAACAGAGGTGGGACTGTGCGTAAGGAACAACATGAGCGTCTGCTAATTACATCTTCAGTCTAACATTTAGGTTTTGCTGACATGTATCTCCCTTTGAAACAAGTATTTGTAGAGGTTATTACTGCAGTTGTTCTTTCCCTCCTCTTGTTAAAAAGGGAAATACAAGTTCCTGAGAGCTGAGATCCTGAAAGGCATATCTGGAGCCGGGCCCTGGAGGAACACAACACCTCCCGGGTTCAAACCATTTCCTTTCCACAGAAATATTTTCCCTCAGAAGCCCAGTGAAGGAGAAGTAATACTGCTTTTACAGCCTGCCCAAAAAGGTCAGCCACGTTCTGAAGAGTGTTTGTTCTAAGAGACCGTGCCTTTTCCAAAAGCTAAGTATACTTTTAAGATGACCACACTTGAAAGTAATGTTTGCTCTTGCTTTTTTTTTTTAGCTAACAGGAGTTTCCCAGAGAAAGTAACACTGCTCTAATTTGTTCAGCTAGTTGACAAGCCCTGTGTAGGAGATGATGTTTCAGAGCTGCTGCTTTACAAGCCCACCATGGAGGAGATGAAGACGAGATAAAGCTCAAAAGGAGGTGGGTTCAAGTGTGTTCTTTTTCTGTTGACTCCCAAAGAGCCCAAGTATGGTTGGTTTATGTAAACTACACCTGTAACAAAGGTCAACCCATGATTCACCTTTTCACCCAGTTTCATTCAAATCGGGCCAGTTGTTTTTCTGTATTCCTGCTGACAGAAAAAGCCAAAGACATTACTTTTTTGTCGACCGTAAATATTCTCACTCCTAAAGGGGATCTATCATTCAAAATGCACTTTTGTATGTCTTGTATTCATCAATATGTGTCCCCTGTGTTTCAGGGAACTCACAAAGCGTCAGAGAACAAAACCCTCTCTCTTTTCTTCCGTACCCAAATCTCTAAAAACGGGGGTACAACGGAGCTGATCCAGATTTTGAAATGTGGACCCACGGCACAATCAGAAAGTTGCTATCAGAAACAAAGCCTGACGTGTTTTGGAAGTTATATGGTCTTTGTTTACATTAGCAAGCATCGCTAACATTCAGAGCTAACCTGTACTGGAGAGAATATGTGTAATAAAAGCAGGAAATAAAAAAAGGAACTCACCTTGTGGTAAACCCACAAGAGAAAAAGCATGTGAGCTCCATACTGTTTCAGAAATAATCCTTGATGTGGTTTAGAACATGATATGGCGTTTCATCACGGCATCGTTTAGCTGTCTGCCGGGTAATTCTAATCAGGCATTAGCTCCACCTTTTTCTCAAGCTAAGGACCCAGAACCTGTTCTCTAACAGGGCTGAAACAGAGGGATATGAGGGATTTCTAACATGCATGATATGTTTGGTATTTTGAGCAAAACACAGACATGTTTTTTATATATTTATATATATATATCTGAGACCCATAATGTATGCCTACAAATAGCATAATAGGAGACCTTTAAAGCAAGACTGCAACATGTTTTGAAACATTAGCTTTATGCAGAGTGACAATAGAAGATTTTTAACATGAATTTCTGTAAAAAAAATCTGGTTTTTCAGCAGGACTACAGAGGAAAAACTGCTGTCGTGATTTATTTTGTGTTAAGCATGGTCCAAAGTAGAACTCGTTAAATTGAGCATAAATTATGTTTTACTTGTAACAGCCTTGGTGGAGGTCTGCACCCTTCTAGTACCACTTTGCTTTTTGTAAAAGTATAACAAATTAGATATAATAAAGCTTTTATATATTTTCCTCCTACTCTGCTATAAAAGCATATTAGCATATTTCCCAAAATACTTTATAACCCATGTCACAGCTCAACTAGTAGCCATCAAGAAAAGGTGCAGATACCAGTAATACATGTTCAGACAATGGAGAGTAACAGCCATGAAAACCACACATACAGAGCAACATATTGGGTGAAAAAAGAGCAGGAATTCAGAAGAAGTCTCGGCGATGCAGAGAAAATGACTGTTCTTTCATTGTTTGAATAACAATGCAAACATCATTTTGTTGAAGCCAAACATCCAGCGGGAGTCTCAGGGTAATGGTAATTGATGTTTTTGCACAGCAAGTGAAGAAAATGGGTTTACAGCACATGGTCTCTGGCAGCTCTGAGTGTGGGTCTGCTGCAGGCGACTGGCAGCCCCCCCCCCCCCCACACACACGAGGGAGAAGGAGGAGCGAGGAAGATTGATACGGGTCGGAGGTTTGGCACCATTTGGTATGTTGTTAGGGAGGATGGGTTGTGGTACAGAATATTAATGTTGTGTTAATATTTGTAATAGGCTCATTATTCTTCTGTAATTATTTTGTGTTTACAACCTTTCAACCTTCACCAGGGAGCTAGATGATTATGTGAGATGAATATTGTATTTAACTTGCTTGCTTATGAAGAAAATACTATAACAAGTTATTTTACCAGCAACCAACATTTACTTTGCTCATGCTACAGTCCTCATGTGATAACTGCAGTACACACAGTTATCGATCTGTTGTCACATGACCTAGTTGATCCTTGACTTTGTACTTTGATATGTTTTTACCAGGTAAATATTACTTTCTAGACACACTGTGTTTTGAGCTAAATGTCAGTACGCTCAAAATGATAAAACAGCATGCTGTTGTTCACCATGTTCAATAGCATGTCAGGATTATTATTTTAGTTTGAATGACTGGAATAATTCCATCTGATGAGACATGCTTTGCTTTCTCAAAGCTTGTCCCAAAGCCTCTGAATGTGGGAGTAGATTTTCATTTATTATAACATTTCTACCGTTTGCCTCGGTTCTTCTGGCTTATTGCTTTTTGTGAAACATTGAAGTGTTGCAGTTAGACCACCCAAACATAATATACTTTTTTGCTGCACCTCACAAAAAGTCCTCAATCTAATTAATTTCCAAAATGTGGCATATTTGATTTGGAGATATCCTTTGTCGTATCACTCATTAGTTTTATTTGATGCTGTTTTTGCCCCCTAGCTTCCATCCCAGCAGGGGCGGTTCTAGGGGGAGCCAGTGCCCCCCTAACACTGACCTCTGACCCCCCTGTGGTCCCCCCTAAAAATTAAAAGTAAATATGATATGGTGTTAGTGCAAAAAATTGTACTATAACATAAGCTGAAGCTAACAGTAATAACTATAAGATCTATCTGAAAAAATAAGTGTACTGAAACAAATACCAATGACTGTATTGCATTGTTTTCTTATGCGCAATTACTTCATACTGTCTAGTTCTCTTTTTCGTCCTGCATTTATTGTGCCCCCCTCAGAAAATAACTGGCCCCCCCAGTGGCCCCCCCAGTCAAATTGGTCTAGAACCGCCACTGCATCCCAGCATCTCTGCAGCCAGGCATTTTCCCTGTGAAATTGAATCCTATTTTCTCAACAAGGAAGAGTTGGTCATTCCTGTTTTGTTTTTTTTATTTAGCAGGAGAACATTTTGAAATATTGAAGCCAATCTTGGTAAAATAATTGACCACATGCTAAATTGCGATTGTTTGGAAGCAGAATCAAGTTTTTACAGCACATTAAAATGCACAATCTACAAAGTAGATAACTTGTGAGTATCGTGTTTACAGAATGTTTTCTCTGCCTCCAAGTGGCCAAAAGAGCTGTTTTGGGGTGATTAAGCTGCAGGTTCTATCAGGCATAACTGATCAAAAAATAGTGAACATGAGTATACTAATATATTAAATACAAGCTTAAGTCATGTTGTCATTAGATCAGTAATGTTGCTTCATTCAGCATTGTTTCCCCATCAATTTGGTTTACACTAAATGCAAAAGAAAGACTTTATAAAAGTAGACGTTTTCTTTTGCTTTAACTTACACTCACAATTGGCTACACCTGTAAATGGTTGTTGACTGAATTCATCCATAAGAAAGGAGTCATTCTCCCCACAAGCACAAACGTAGCTTACCTTGCTCCATTTTCACCAGCTTTCCTTTAGTCTCCCGTCTCCCTGCCATAGCAGTGTGACCACCACTCTTTTTTCCATGGTTGTCATGGCATTAATGTGTTACAGCGACTTCTTCCCATGGTTATCAACAGGTCAATATGTTCTAGAGCAGTGGTTCCCAACTTTTTTTCCCAAGAGCCCCCCCCCACACACACACACACACACACACAAACACACACGCACACGCACACGCACACACACACACCACACACACAAGGGGGTAACAGCGGTAATTCAAGTTTCAAAGTCTCAAAATGCTACAACTACTGTCACAAACTGGAGGAATGTGAAGTATTTTGTTAAAGGAGGATGAAAGCGTAATTAAGGAGCACTATTGGAGTGACTTTGATTGTTATTGGACTCAGGATTAATTCATTTGGATTCCCCGCTGTATGAAGAAATTAAAGGACGGCGCAAGTGGGACCGATCTGATCGGAGCAACTGTGACAAATAATCCAACTGAAAACCGGCATGGACAATGACTATGTTTTAAAAATGCACTTATCCAGACAAGCCCGGTTTGGACACTTTACGGGCAGAAGAAACATTTCTATTAAAGAAAGAATTATACATTTCTGTCTTTTTATGCCTTTAATAGCTACTAACTTGAATTTGTATTCAAATTAATTAATCAATTATGTTTTATATTTTATTTTAATGTAGAGATAAGGCTTTTAGTGACAATCATGTATTGCG
>NC_136910.1:38099209-38325088 GCF_949606895.1 Notothenia rossii
TATATATATATATATATATATATATATATATATATAATATGCTCTCAACGTTTCACTTCCTGCCTGCCCGACCTTACGTTACGGCTGCGCCGCGTCAAAAATAGGATTCATAATAATTTTAGAGGAGCCCTGCGCAGAGGCACTTCTGGGACGCTTCTGAGCCGTAACGCGCCGCGTGTGGTGGAATAACACCCATTGACTAGAGCGGCGCAAGCCGCAACGCGCCCGTAAAACGCCGCAGACGGACCCGGTGGAATCTAGGGGTTAGCCTGCCTATATATAGATTCTGTCTCCCTTGTCTTGTTGCCAGTTCGTTTCGTCCCATGTTCCTGGCTGCCAGCGTGAAGTCCATGTTTTTTCTGCTAAGAGCTAAGAACCGAGTTTTGGAGTTTACTTTATCCTTTGCATTTTTGATACTATGTTAACCTTTTCCTCGTAAGAGAGTTGTTTTGTTACCTTAACCTGTTACCTCTACGGAGAGCTCACAGTGCCACTTTTTTCAGTTAAGACTTTCTTTTGTACTTTGTTTGTCGAGTCGTGCTTTTGAGTTCATACTGGTTTGCCTAGCCGTGACACTGTGGAGCCTTTGTTGTCTGCAGAACCTTTTGATTGATTGTTCATGCAGTGAAAGCAAAGTTCATCCATCCAGGAGTGCTGCATTTTTCACAAGATCCCCATGAGGGTCCACTAATGCATTTCAAAGTCCTCCTGGAGTCTAGAAATACACGCAAATACATAACAAGACTGTGACAAAGACCTCAAAACAAATTACTTTTAGACAGAGGTGAATATAATAATACAACAGATGAATACACAAAGAGGTAAAAAATAACATCACATTTTAACAGAGGCAAAGATTACAGAAACAGGCAAATATAAGAACTCCCTTTTATGTTTGCAGACCATTTACATGAAGCAAAACCTATACACACTACAGGAGAGGGAAAACCCCAAGAAGCATAAAAGGGCCACTTTAAGATCATTTTGAAAAAAATACTTCTTTCACATTATTAAAGCCAGATTCGTATTTGATTTTAGAGTTAAATTGGTGCTTTGACTTCAGTAAATGATCTAAAAACTTCTTCCACCTATGTAAGTAATTACAAATTAGATTAGACTGCCAGTTCAAATCAATCATATACTTCTTCAATTTCCGGAAAGACCACTACCCAACACTGAACTGTAAATGCTGAGCGATGTGATGTGTTTGAAGTTTGCAGGTTCAATCTTTATTACATTATACTAAAGCATGACTCAGCATTTTCTGCTGTTTCCTCTGCCTGCCTGTTCATTAGATGAGATACCTGTCACCTCTGTTCAGAGCCCATGTGCCTGTGTTTAATTTGTGCGTCTGCCTGACAGTAATAACAGACACACAGTAACGCTCACTCAGCTGTGCTGCTTCAGCTCTCTGCAAATCTGATACGTTTTCACACGCCATTTATTTGATCACATCCCAAAGAGAGATCCGATTGAACTGCAGCAGCAGGGGAATCCTAGAAAGAAAAACACGAGACAAATACAAACAAATCTGCTGGTTTCTCTGGAATTGACTCAAGCTGTAGCTTTCCAGGCTCCCTTTCACTCCTGTATGTCTTCTGATTGGGTTGACTTTAAATGAGTTTAAGTATTATTATTTTTATTAAATTAACAATTCAAGATCAATATTAGTAATTATGGTCGTCTTTTATCTACTTATGTCAAGCAAACCTTCTCCTGAGGTAATAATGTACACAATATGTAGTGTTCAGTTTCTTACAGTCAAAATCCACTAAAATGTTTTAAACACTATTTGTCACTGATTTATGACAATAAATGTATATGTTTTGAATCTTTGCTGTTATGAATGTCATACGTGCATTGTTTTGTACAACTAGCAATACATTTGGATTACATATGGTCATTTTCAGCTTGATATTTTTTTTTTGTTCCTCTACTCCAGGCCCGGAGGCCAGATCCGGCCCGCAACTTAATTTAATGTGGCCCCACAAGAGCTCTGAAATAATATATTACGTTTATTATACGGTTACATGCCAATTTACAGAAGCACGTTGCCCATAAACTACATGTCCCACAATGCATCTCAAATATGATTTTTCTTTTTCAGAATTTGATTTTTTTTTTACATTACTCCAGAATTTGACTTTAAAAAAAAATCATTTTGTGACGTTCTCACTGAAGAGACTTCCAATGATTTGCCCTAGACTTCTGCTTTCAGACGTAGTTAATTATGAAGTTATTACCCTATCCCATAATAATCCAATGCAGAGGCAATAATGTAATATAATACATTATTTTATATATATTAAATATTGATATATGTATTTTCATATAGTCTTAAAGTTACAACCGGCCCTTTCAGTGCAACCATAATGCTGATGTGGCCCGTGATGAAATTGAGTTTGACACCCCTGCTCTACTGGGACATGTCTCCATGCTTTAATGTTCAAAAAGCTCTTTATTTTTCTCATACTGCCTGTGCTGCAGCACCTCTTTTCACCCTCTGTCTGAAACCAGAGCACAGTCTGCTCTGATTGGTTAGCTGGCCAGCTCTGTTGTGATTTGTCAATCGCTTCGAGATGCCTATCACTTGGCATTGTGTGGGTTGGGGGGGGCTAGCCAATAGGAGCGCAAGTATTACATAGTGATATCACTATGTTCTGGAAAACAAAGAGGATATTTGTATTATCTTGTATAATATCTGCAATTCTTATTCTCTATCATTTCAAATGTCTTCTACTCGTCATCTCCCTCACCTTTCAAATATATTCCTCAGCTCTTCTACCAACAAAAACTTTGATTTTTGAGACCCCCTGAAGAATATAGAATGACTTTTCAAAGCCGTACCTCACCCTCCCTGCGGTCACACGTTTTTAAATGAATTTGTCCCTTATGGAGATGAATCGGATTAGCCTAGTGACAAATTGATTGCAGCGATGCTGAAGCAGCATGTGCACCTCTCTCTGAGGGACACACAGTGGGGAAACATCCCATCTCATTTACAGCATCAATCTCACACCTGTCACAAATAAAAGTGTGTGTGTACGCAAGCACACACACACACACACATCATGCCATGAACACATGAGCCAAGGAGCATTGATTTATCTGTTTCTCTAAAAGTGATTTATGTATTTTAATCTGCCTTCTATTTTTGTATACGATGGGGTGACTGTATCATTGAAGACACTTTGTCATGTTGCTAGGCAGCAGCCACACAAAGACCCTATTATTCACAATCAGCAAATCAAACTGCATATCAGAAAAATAATACTCTTTTGTTGTTTTAAAGCGTTGGTCCTGAAAGCTGCAGCTGTCATCAGGCTCATTCAAACGCATGACTGCGATTGGACTGCGGCCTTTACATGACCCGTCTTTACTCTGGTCTACTTTCTCTTTTGATTTGATTTGATACTAATTTTGACTCAGTTTGGTATTCTGCTTCCATTTCTTTGTATCTAGTCTGGTGTTCTTCCTCTCCTAATACAGTGCATGTGTTTGTCTCTCTTTTCGTCTCCTCTCCCTTTTCCCTTTTGAGCCTCACCTTCTGTCATAATTAAAATTACATTACATGTATTCATATTATTTAATGGTTTGAGTAACGGTCTACAGTGCATTCATATGTATTCTGTCTATATTTAACTTACATTCAACTTTGAAAAAAAGGTACAATCTCCCACAAACAAATACATTTTTAAAAAAAACAAGAATCCTGCAATATTAGCTTTCAATTCTCAAAAGAAATTGCTAAAGCAAGAGCTACATTTTTCTTAACGCTACTCACAGAAGTTAGAATAGATTGTTTTTGTTATTAGCCAAGGTGAAGTTGAGACAGGATTTTTTTTGTCTTTGATGGAACGTGTGTAGACTTTCTGTATTCCTAAAATCAAAGGGGAACTTTTACTTTTAAGTTTATTCTCCTGCTCGAATTATTCATTGTCTTCCCATCTTATCCTTCCATTGTCTCTTATTCATCTATATGTTAGTTTTGTTTTCCTCCATAATGGTGCCTTGAATGCATCTCACACACACCTGTCTGCATGTCCCACCTGGGGTTTCTTCGTTAAATTAGGCAGTAATTGACGGAGGCAGATGTAACCTGAAAGGCAGAACATGAAGACTTAATCTAATTACTTTAAACGACTCAATGGTGCAGCTGCTGGTTATACACACACACACACATACTGTACAGGTACACACACTATAATGTCACATCATGATATGTTATGGAGATAACTTAACGCTGATCACTCTCAAAAGTTAGTTATCTGTAGTGCAGGAAAAAATGCTTTCTCTTTCAAGGCACTTGAAGAAATCTCTATAAAGTTATAAATCATCCGACTGTAATTTAAAAGTCAAAGGCACCCATGAAGAAAAATACCCAAAATGATTGTCTGAGCCAAAAGATCTAATAGGCTAACAATATGTATCTGGTTGCTTTAATTTGAGAAAAAGATGGGAAAGAAATCGAACAAAAAAATATGTTATGGCTGAACTTCTTTTTTAGTTTTTACTTTAAGTGCACTCTTGTTCCACCTATCTATTATTGTGCAGCTAGTTTTCTGTCACTCATTTTGAAGAATTGTCAATCTTAAAACAACATCTAGCTAGACTCTAAGGCAGCTTCTGTCTGTAAATAAATGCTACTACAGGATTTCTCTGTCTTGTACCAATTGTAAAAGAAAAATTGATGATGGCTACATAATACAGGAATAACAAACATTGTCATTTTAGCTTTCAAGATGTTAAACAATAAGAGTCTACATCCACGCTAATGGCTCTCTGAGGTGCTTAGCTAAATGCTAATGTTGACATCCTTTGAGGAGCCTAAATGTTATACCAATTAATCCAATAGTAGTTCAGCATTGCACAGACCGAAATTTGCTTTTATTTCTCCAACTGTCTGTATATTAATATAATTATGTTCACCCTATTTCTGAAAAGCTCTGTTTTTAGCACCTGTCTCTTTAAAGGTGGGGTAGGTCATTTTGGAGAAACCAGCTCGAGTGCGCTAGAATTTGAAAATACGAAGCCGGAAAAAATCTGCCACTTCCTTACAGAGCCCCTCTTCCAACACACACGAACGTGCACATGACCAATGAGGGCACGAGACAAGTTTGTGCACAGATGGAAGGCTGACAGGCAGGTAGGCCATCCAGTTATTTTCGCCGGACCGGCTAAAATGATTGGTCGTGCTTTTTACAGTAGGCTACCACGGCTTCCACAGATGACAGATATTTTTTGTCAAAGCACTTAATGTATTCATTGCTATCTGGATGTTAAGAGCATTCCATGGAATATAACAAAAATCTTTCTGAAATAAATTACATACCCCACCTTTTAAGTGTCCCACCCTTAAAAAGCATTATATTTATATATTGGGACTACTTACTGTAGATGCATTCAACCTTCAAATAATTGTAGTCCACCACCCAAATCTTGGTACCTGCATGAATAACAGATGCTCACCACCACCTCCACTTAAACAAATTGTTTCTAGGAATGCTGAAAAATAGAAAACTGACAGGCCCTTAATGAAAAGGGGACACTGTTGCAGTATCTTGAAAGAAATGTGCTAAAAATAAAAAGATAAACAAATGACACATTAGACTCTTGCACACACACACAGAAGGCGACACCAGTGTAATTCATTTGACAGCAGGAGGAGCAGAGCGTGAGGAGGATAAAGATGAAGAGTCTGTTGTCCTGTCATCTTATCTCTCCAGATACCTTCACATCTTTACTCTCTTATAAGGAATGCACCAAGAGATTGTTCTCACATCCTCCTCCTCGTCTCCTACTATCTCGATTCAAAAGAAGGAACACTAGTGTTTGTGTGTGTCCATTTGTGTTGTCTAAGCTTGAATGAATGACTAACCACATACAGAAGAATAGGCAGTGAAAAGAAGCATTGTACAAGGGAACAATATCAGGAAAAAAGCCTGTTTTCACCCTCTGTGATATTTAACCAGTAGAGGACCATGCAGAGATATTTGACTTAAAGAGGCCCTATTATGCTTTTCGGGGTTCTCCCTTTCCTGTAGTGTCTAGGTTTCTGTGCATGTAAATAGTCTGCAAAGGCTAAAATCCCCCCTAGACGCCTAGACTCCTTTGTTTACTTAAATAACATACTACACATAATTACAAATCACTATGTAACACCAGCGCTTCTATTGACTAGTGCTCCAACACATTGTACCTGAGGGGCAGGACTTCTCTACAGTAAGTGGTGAACCAATCACAACAGAGCCGGCTAGCTAACCAATCAGAGCAAACGGGGCTCTGGTTTCAGACAGAGGGTGAAAAGAGGTGCTGCAGCATATTACAGTTTTTCTCGATTGCTAACACACTAAAATTATACTTAAAGCACAATTATTTTAACTGACACAAAAAGAGCAAAACATCGGCTTAAATCTCCAAAACTCTAAACACGTTTTCAGCTTTTCACACAATTTGCAAATCAACATGGCAGTTTTTGCAAACCACTGCACACGTTTCTCCACGTAAGACACAGGACTCTGACATAAAGTCACGTGTTAGCAGGTTTAAAACACTGATATTCAAAATGCCTCACACATGGACCAATAATCAAAAACACGTTCCACCTGACCAAACACCTGATAGCATAATTGTTGGCTCATCAATCAGGATGTTGGCACTATAAAAAGACCACAGGTGAGTACTTTCTTACAGCAACAATGGAAGCCAACATGGAAGCAAGAGCAAGAGGAAGAGGAAGAGCTGGGCTGAGAGTTAGAGGAGGAAGAATGAGAGGTAGAGCTGGAGGGAGAGGACGTGGACAAAGAAGGATACTCTCTAATGAAATGAAAAGTTATCAACCATGGTTTGACGATGAGAGAGGCTCATGATAAATCAGTGCTTATATCTGTTGTGTGAAACGTATTTACTTCATTACTGTAACTGAATTATTGGCATGTTGCATACTATATCTACATAAATCCTACGCAATGTACTGTGGTAAACTTTCTTTTATGCAACACACACACACACTGACCAACCACTATATCTTTGTTGTTTATCTGAAGGACTGAGAAACAAAGAGGTGCAGGTGGAAGGCCGAGGATTTTCAATGAGGCACAGGAAGCAGCAGTCACAAACTGGGTTTTGGCAAACAATGCCATCACAGTTAGAGAGATCCGAAGCTTAGTAACTATGTGCTGAGATGCATGTTGCACAATGTTATTTTTGAATAAAATGTGATTTTTTTTTCAACAACTCATCTGTATTTCTTCATTTACTGTATTTCTTTAAACTCAAGCAATCTTTCTCTGCAGAAACCTCTATGTACAGAGCATAGCCCATAAAAGATGAGAGTGCTTTCAATTATGCTCAGCAGTGTTTAGTTGGGTGGTCAAACTATCCAGTATTATGAATGAAGTGTGTTATATTTGGTGAAAAAGTTTGCATTTGGTAAGTGTTTATGTAGTTTTGAGAGCAGTTCTTCATTTAGCAGGAGAAATTAGGTGTTTTGCACTTTGGGTGTGTGGTTTTGGGAATTGTGTTTAGTGTTCTGAGAAACTGAGCAATTAAAAAAAAAATGTGTGTTAGCAATCGAGAAAAACTGTAAAGCATGGAGACATGTCACAGTAGAGACATGTCACAGTAGAGACACAAAGTATGTCCTCTTTAAGTAAAAGTAGCACTACTTCAGTCAAAACAAATGTAAAACTATTCTGTTACAAGAAAAGGTTCTGCATTCAAAATATAACTTAAGTTAAAGAACAAAAGTAGCGGCATCAAAACAGAGATCAGAGTTGCATCTGAGGAATCAGAGTTGCATCTGAGAAATAAAGTGCAGTCCGTCACAGGGATGTGAAGGACAGATCTGACTGTCGCACTGTGAGAGTACGCGCTGCAGCCTTCAGTGGATCTGACAGAACCATGCAGCCTCGCCTCGTGTGACTCTCAGATGTCCACACTTTCCTCTTGATCCTCAGTCACAGCAACAGAAAACACACAAGCCAAAACTAAAATGGTCACGGTTTAAAGTTTATAGTTCCACAATACCTATATAAAATTATTATAATGATTCAATTTCATCTTTTATTTTTCTTATTTGTCTCCTTTTGGCCAATTTATTGCTGTCATTTTTGTGTGAGGTGGTGGGGGAGAGAGAATAGAAAGAAATATATATCATTTAAGAGACATTGATTATTTACAAGATATCAGATCAATATCAAAAATACTTTATCTTGGAAGAAATTGGATTTGTAACGGTTGCTCCAATTTAAAATAAATTCAAAAATGTTATAAAAAACATGGAGAAGTTTAAGTAAAAATGTGCAGATTGTACCACAATATAGAACAACAATAAATATGCATAGTGAAAAATGTATGTAATAACGCCAAAGTGATGTGAGTATTGGACAGTTAAATGATTGGTTAGATATAGTCCATATACAGTATATTATAGTATCACGTGTGTATCGTTACAATGATCTCAATATACTGTATATATTTTTTAATATCCCGGTTCCTGCCAACACTGGTATGCAGCCACACCCCTATTAAAAATATGTATTTGTTATTACTTCTAGGTGGCAAACTCAGCGTGCAACAGCATCATAGGTCTCCTGTTCTGCAAACCAATCAAACGAAAAGACAATCAGAGGACAATGGAGGATATATCTGTCTAATTTATTCATGGCTGCTAATTATAAATGCTTAGAATGTTTCATCCCATTGTTGCACCCTCTGTTTGTCTCTGAAGAAGAGCAGCAACAGGTTTAGTGTTCCTGTTCAACACACAACCTGCACAGTGACAATATAGTGTATGCCTCCCTGTGCCTCTGTTGCATTATTGTTTCATAGTTACATCAATATGATCATATGTGTTACTGTAACTACAGAGGAGAAGCAGAGTGGAGCTTGAATATATTCCCTATTGTCAGTGTTCCTGTTGAGTCACCTAATATGTTCATTAACATACATTAAGGTTTTTGTCCATTAATGAAGTGCAGCTTTTTCAAAATCCAGACACTAGACGGGGGATGAGTGGGAGGATAACAGGCTGAGAATAGAGGTGACAAGCGACAAAAACTGTAAGAACAATCACTATTTTCTTTTTACTGACAAGTAGAGAAGGAATCACAAATAAGGAAATAATAAGATTGCTTTTTTATCCCTGTGTAACTAGCAGGAAAAGCCTCACTCAGGTGATGGACAGCTGTAAAGATTGGGAATCCCTGCCTGCAGCGACTGCACCTGCTCACCTCTCGCTCAAAGGGTAACATCAATACTGTATTTCCCCTTGTGCACGCCCCACGGACAAATAGACATGTGCAAAGTGCTGTATCTGCTCGAGAAAGAATAATGTTTCTCATTTCTGAGCATGCAAACGGTCAGAGTGACATTTAAAGAGGAAGGATGAGGTTATTACATGCATGCATCAGACAATCCCATCTCTGAGAGACACACAGACCTCATGAATAACTGACATCTGTTCCTCTCATCCTCCCACAGCCCAGGAAGCCATCAGCAGCCAGATCTGCTGCAAAGAAGGGGCTGATTTGCATTGCTGCTGCTTAAAGGACTTGTTCTACAGATGAGAGTAATTATGTTGAATTATCCTGTAAAACTGTACATTGTGTAATAGGATTATGGATGAAATCAGAAGAGATAAATAGCGAGCAGAGAGGATATTGACAAGTTAAAAGGAAAGATGGAAGACTCCTAGTTATTCATCCATTTCTCCATCTGAGGGATTACCCTGCATTTAATTACCAGCCTGGGACAAGTTGAATGGACATATAAAACACTAGTCTTTGCCATAGATACGCGTAGCCAGATGGGAATAAGAAGGTATGAAACCTAGCTTAACTTGTCATGAGAGCTTTGTTTTGGAAAAAAATCGTTTCGGACTTTAGAAAATACATACTAAGCAAATTTTCGGGGTCATATTTCTATTTTGTGTCTCTACATGTCTCCATGCTTTAAAGGTCCCATGTGATGGCCATTTCTACTGATCATAATTCCATTGTTGAGGTCTACTAGAACAGATTTATATTGTGCAATTTTCCAAACTCACATTGGTTTCTCATACAGCATCTCTGTATAGTATGTGTATTCACTCTCTGTAAACGGCTTGTTGGAACTCCTGCCCCCCCCCCCCCCCCCCCCCCCCCCTCCCTGTGAGCCCAGTATGCTCAGTGTGCTCTGATTGGTCGGGACGTTTCGAGGCTCGCTGCTCAGTGAACTGGCTTACTGGTGTGGTTTCCGGGTCGGCGATACAGCGGGACAGCGCGAAACACATCCTCAGGACACACAAACACTCACAGCCGAAGTAAAAACAATAAGTCTGGCTTGATATTGAGTAAGAAAAAGGTTTATAAACACTATAAGAATGGGTCTGCGGAGAGCATTTCTCCGCAATCCCAATTCGTCTATTACCAACCAGGGAGCTCTATGCAAGTCAATGGGACTCCCTGTTAGTTGAAAATATACGCTAAAGGTCCCCCCACTGCATCCTAGTGTGTGAGGAGCTCCGCGGATTGGTCCATTTTGGTTCCGGGAACCGCATGACGTCATGCATAAAAAACCTTCATAACACACAAAGGGACGGGTAATAATATACATACATTTATATATACAGTCTATGGTAATAACCAGAAAAGCACGACATGGGACCTTTAATGTTCAAAAAGCTCTTTATTTTTCTCATACTGCCTGTGCTGCAGCACCTCTTTTCACCCTCTGTCTGAAACCAGAGCCCAGTCTGCTCTGATTGGTTAGCTGGCCGGCACTGTTGTAATTGGTCAAACGCTTACAGATTTCCCGCCCCTTGTCACGTACAATGTGTTGGAGCATTAGCAAATAGAAGCGCGAGAAGTTAACAAAGGAGACCAACAAGGCCTTTCAGGCAGGTGTGTGGGAGAGAAAGTCCCTCTGGAGGAGACGTTGAGACTTTAGCCTTTGCAGACCATTTACATGCACAAAAACCTATAGAACACGCTACAGGGAAGGGAAACCCCGAGAAGTATAATAGGGCCTCTTCAAAACTGTAATATGAGAAATCAGATATCCACCAAAGTCGTTAGGATTCTTCTTTTGATGACCATGATTCTTAACGTCATATTTTGTTAGTCCCTTCTGTACTGCTATAATTGAGATATTTCAGTCTAGATTAGAATGGTGGAAAGACATTGACATCCAAGGAGCCGTAGTCCGAGCATGGCTAAAACAAAACTTTACATTTGTGACATTTATTTAAAGACGTCCAATATACAGAAAGACTTGATGAACTTGGGGATGAGAGCCAATGATTGTTGGACGCAGTCAGACTATCACAAGTGGTTTCTTATTGGATTCTTTAACACAATTAGAATATAAAAATGGACAACCATAGCCTAAAATGTAACTTTTGAATCTTCTGCTTCTCTGCTTCTTTATTTAATCTAAAAGGGTCTAGTTGACTTTCACCTGGGCTCATCTTCCAGCCATATTGGTATACTTTAGATACTTTATACTGGGAGATGGCAGACATAACTCCAAGTGAAGTGATCCTCTCTGCCTCTCTTATCAAAGCTGCTGGAGGGGAAGCAGTAGAGTGGCACCATCTGCCCGTTCATCACTGCCCCGACTCTGATGAGCTGAGAGTGGGAAATAGTATTACTGGCATCCTGATAGGAGTAGGTTTGAGAGTGTGTGTTCATTTGAGCGTGTGTACTTTAGAGGCTCAGTAGTGATAAGCTGTGAGTCACCCTGTAGGTATAGAAGGAGCCAGGGAACATGAGACCTACAGACAGAGTTATCTAAAGTGAGTCAGCAGTAAAACTCCTACAGACGCTTCCTCTTCTTCATCCCACAAATACACACTTTTGTAGTTCTGCCAAACATTCCTACTTCTATTTTATTATAGACTAACCCTGGTAACCACGGCATGCATAAGCCTTAAAGGGACAATTCACCCCCAAATCAAAACAAATGTTTTATTTGAAAATACATTAGAAAGCCTTCATTTTCTAATGTATTTTCAAAGACTTATTGTTTTAGTCTACAGGCTATAATGCCTCATCATAATCATCTCTTGCATTATCATCCTCAATGACAGGCAAAAGGCACCAAATGTTTTTACGATACATATCGATAGAACATTTTGCTTTTCCTGCATTTAAACTAATCTATTATTTAATTCATATAGAAATACAACACTGATTTTCTTTGAACAACAACACTATCATTGTAGTGTATACTAAAGCACACTAGAGTGTTTTATTGAGTTGTCGAAAGTTGGAGATATCGACAGTTGAGATAAAACTAGATGGCACTCAACTTGTCGTGCTCAAAATGGACAAAAAAACAATGTCTCTCTATTCCAGAAATAATGTCAATCAAGATAATTCTCAGACCTTACTGTGAGCAGTTTCATAGGAACTATTTACTTCCACCAAACTACACCCTACGCAGCTGTGGATTTGGGTGTAGAAGGTTATCTACCAATTGGAGGCTCTTTGGTTCGATCCATGGCGCTTGTAGTCAACATGTCATTGGGCATGGCCAACCATGTGATATTGGCCTCTGTAGAGGTGCTTTGTACACCTGCTTGAAAGTGTCAGCTAAAATGTAATGTAATGATACACCTGCCAACAGTGTCACAGCACAGAAGGAGCTGTGAATCTGATCATGGAGAAGAGGCTTGAGCTTACTCTTTATTGTGTAAAGTTTGGCAGAAAGAAAATAGTCCCGAAATGAAAATGCCCACAACAAGGTCAATGGATTATTTATTTATTTTAAAACAAGTCGTGATATAAAGAAATATTGCTGTTTAATTATTAAAATGTCATTTTTGGGCGCTTTGAGCACCACAAACTGGTCGCTGTCTTATTCAGGTTATTGGAAGGATGGCAGAGTTCTCTACTGCTGATATCGGTTAAACACAGCAACTAAAACAAAAATAATCAGATCAATAAATAGCAATACAGCTGTTTCTGTGAAACATGGTAGTTTCACAGAAACACACACATTCACACACACATCACACTCACAGTCATTAAGTCGACATCTGTGATCAAAAACAGCAGACTGTAATTGCTTGTCCTCTTCTCCATGCTGAGGAGGGTTCAGCTTTAACCGACACTCAGAGTGATTCAAGAGGCGCCTGAATACCAGAAACACCTGCTCCGTCTGATCCAACACAATAATCCTGATCACATGACGCTTTGATGTTGCAGTTTTGTTGTAAGTAAGTCAGAAAGGTGTTGATTCTACTCTGCACACTAACTTTGATCTGGTTTGATTCAGGGTCCTTTCTCCTTTAATTAAAGCCTTGCCATTAGTGTTATGCTAATGTTAGCATTGTTAACCAGTCAGTTGGCCTACGACATAACAAATATTAAATGGTTTGCCATCAAATGAACAATGTAAATGTGAGGTCGGATGAATCTGCTAGACTTTGGTCCTGTTATATATCACAAATGTAGAGTTTTTTTATTGAAATACCTTAACAACAATTGTATGGTTTGCCATTACATTTTGTATGGACTTTTCATCCAAGGCCAACATCTAGCAACAATTTCATTTTTTCCCAAAAGTTGGTGAAATCATGACATTCTCAAGCCTAAGCTAACATTTCAATTAGTAAACCAACATACTGAAAACAGTATCGTGAACCTAGTAAACATCACACCTGCATGTTTTGCAGCACGAGTACAGCCTCACAGAGCTGTTAGCATGGCTGTAGAAGTGTGGTCTATACACTATAGATCATTAATGCAGTACATATAAATGATAAATTACCGTATTGTTTAAAAAAATCATTCATCTAAAGATTCTAAAGTAACACACACATGTTTTTTCTAACAATAATTTCTTTAACTTGGATTTTACATTGTTTTAAAGGTGGGGTAGGCAAGTTTGAGAAACCGGCTCGAGATACACTTTTTGTTATATTCCATGGAATGCTCTTAACATCCCGATAGCAATGAATACATTTAGTGCTTTGACAAAAGATCCATAAAAAAACGTCATCTGTGGAAGCCGTAGTACTGTAAAAAGCATGACCAATCATGAGCCGGCCCAGCTAAAATAACTGGATGGCCTACCTGCCTGTCAGCCTTCCATCTGTGCACAAATTTATCTCGTGCCCTCATTGGTGATGTGCACATTCGTGTGTGTTGGAGGAGGGGCTCTGTGAGGAAGTCTGAAGGAAGTGGCCGATTTTTTCCGGCTGTGTGTTTTCAAATTCTAGCGCACTCGAGCTGGTTTCTCCAAAATTACCTTCTTCTTCTTCTTAACCTTTATTTAACCAGATAAAAGCATTTAGATAAAATCTCATTTACAATGCTAACCTGGCCAAGAAGGCAGCAACGTTACACATAACACAAACATAAAATACAGAGAACATAACTAAGAAAACAAAAGACGAAAAAGCAGTCACTACATTGTGTACATTAGGACAGTAAGAAAGGTACACTACTTATTACTGCAAGAGCAGCTAGTGGTAAGGACCTCAGACAACTTCAACTTAAAACATGCTATTGAGACAAGTGCCGTCAGTTTGAGGTGTGATTGAAGGTCATTCTAAGACCAAGGACCATAATAAAAAAGACTCCTTTTCCCAGCCTCAGTCCGCACAGCAGGAACCTGGAACCGTATCCAGGCACTGGGTCTGAGGTTGTAAGAGTCACAAACTGGGGCAAATCTGGCACATATGTAGAGTGGAAGCTTACTTAAAATGGCTTTGTACATTAATAAAAACCCACCTTTAAGTCTTTTTTTTAATTATTGTTACGTATCTACATTTGACCATTAGAGAGATAAATAAAGACTTAAGCACTTTTGAGATGGCCAGCTTCAGTTAGGAGGATGCAGGTGCAAGATAAGTGAAATACAGATGAAGAGGAGGTGATTGAGAACAGATGATTCCTCTCACAGAGATTATAATGCGGTCCCATGGGAGGACTGAGATTAAACAGATCAACGAGGACATTACATTCAAAGGCATGCACAGCACGTAATTCATCTGTAGAATATGAAATAATCCATCAACGTGACTTTCTGACATTGATTGTTTCTGCGTTACATATGTTAAAAACTCCCTGGAGGCAGCTGGAGGATTGAGAGCAATGTGTTTACTATGTGTCACAATAGGTCAAAAATACAAAGCAGAGAATATGTTCTCCCCTCAGCAGATGGTTTAAAAGGAATCTTGACATTTTTTATTTCATCTTTCAGCTGACAGTGGCTTTAAAGTGCACAAATAGGCCTGTCAGACGCTCTTCAGAAGTACGTTTATGATCATTTTCAGCTGCAGTTTGAGCAGCGAATAACCACAGGACATCAGTATTCAGATGTTTATCAGGCCCTCTGGATAATCGCTCTGACTCTGCATCTATATTGCATGTTTGATGTTTGTAGTTGTTGCCAAAAGAGCAAAACATGTACTTAAGTGAATGATTGGACTCCATTTGGCTAATTTGTGTTACAAAAGGAGAGTGGGTTTCTTTTACACGTCTCCTCCTCTGCAGATTCCATCTAAAATAATGTTCCTTCTAATCATGCTTTCAGTGATCGCTCTGATTAGCTGTGTGATTT
Organism: Notothenia rossii; assembly: GCF_949606895.1. Taxonomy (NCBI): domain Eukaryota; kingdom Metazoa; phylum Chordata; class Actinopteri; order Perciformes; family Nototheniidae; genus Notothenia; species Notothenia rossii. The sequence goes on from NC_136910.1 coordinate 38,114,762, forward strand.
TTCTAAGCGGGATGGGAAAGGAGAAGGAGAGTTGTGTGATGTTTAACAGAAAGATTGTGTGTGTGCATTTCTGCAGCAGAGTGAGAAGAAGGGAAACGAAGAGGTCGTCCTTAATCACGCCAATGATGCCCTTGAAGACTTTTTCCTCAGCCTGAATGAACGCTGACAACCCAGACGAAACCCCCGCACCTGTTCACACAGCTATGTGCAACACACACGCACACGCATACACACACGCACATGCACACACCAACAGTTGATCTTAAGCTTTGAGCCTCCTCTAAATGGATTTGAATAGAGATAAGGATAATCATGTTGCAGGGGATTGCAGCATGAAACAGTTTATTTACATTTTAAACATTTTTAGTGACTGTGCAAAAAGAATATCGGTAAAGGGATATTAGTTTCATTTATCTTTTGTTTTTATGTAAGGCCCTCCCCAGTATGGTGTTTTATTTTATATATTTTATTTTATTTTATTTTATTTTATTTTATTTATTTTATTTATTTTATTTATTTTATTTATTTTTTTATTTTTTATTTTTTATTTATTTTATTTATTTTATTTATTTTATTTATTTTATTTATTTATTTTATTTATTTTATTTATTTTATTTATTTTATTTATTTTATTTATTTTATTTATTTTTTATTTTATTTATTTTAGTCTGTTAAAGACTGGTGTAATAATTACCAATACATTTTATATTTGTATTTTTCTTATGTGTTATGATGTTTACTTATCTTACTCTAATTGCTATTCTCTTGTGCACTGGTTTTAGTATAACTTGTTAAGCACTTTCTTATGGAAAATCTCTGCCATAGGAATTTTCTTGGGGATTGATAGAGTTTTTCCAAGTTTTACATTAAATTTTCATGTGAAATACAAGATATTTCAACCTCTGATATCCCTCCACAGTAATCAATCTGTGAACGTTCAAATCACTCTATGGTTGAATGGCTACAAAGGCTATAATCTGCAGTGATGGGGTCACTCAGATATGCTTTATTGCTTCCATTAGAGGTATCCACAGTCACAAAGCGGTTAAGGACCTCCGTTTTAATTTTCATTCACGTCCTACGCTTCAGTTTTCAGAAAGCGTTGAATTCATATAAGTATGACTCAGAGCTTGATAACAGCTTCTCTCTGTGCTCCCGTTGAAAGGGTGATTTTAGCATTTGGCTCTTCTCATCCCTGCACACTGCTGCCCATTCAGCCTGCTGACACACACATATATACACACACACACACACACACACACACACACACACACACACACACACACACACACACACACACACAGACACACACACACGCGCCAGAAACCCAGAGAGACGTGCCAGTGTTGGCATCGTTTGGTGAAATGTCACCACAGTGTGTTTTAGGTTTGGGTTGCTGTGGTCTCCTGTCAGTGATGGACTCATCTCAGCTGGTGTTTCCGCCCCCACTCCTCTTTGCTCTTTTGTATTGCTCTGGTCAGCAAGACACCGATGATGCAGTCCATTTACAGCTAGTGGAAACAGGAGGTGAAGAGATATAGAGGAGGCTCCATGTTGTATGCTTCTTGGGGGTTCCTTTCCTGTTGTTGGTTTTTGTGCATGTAAATGGTCTGGAAAATAGTGACATCACAATGTTAGACTCGCTCTTGTATTGGCTAGTGCTGCAACACATTGTACGATATAGGCTAAGGGGCAGGACATCGCTAAGTGGTTGACCAATCACAACAGAGCCGGTCAGCTAACCAATCAGAGCAGACTGGGCTCTGGTTTCAGACAGAGGGTGAAAAGAGGTGCTGCAGCACATACATTTGTTTTAGTTTTTTAAGGCACAACACATGTCAAAATGTAAAGCGCTTTAAGATAAAATAAAGCATATTTGTTACATGTGTATATTTCATGTTTTATGTAAAAGAAAGCATTCTTTGAGCCATGATATTAAACATGCCCGTTTTCTTTTTCAGGGGTACCTTAGTCCAACTTGCAATTTCTAATACCAGCTGCAGCTTAGAGGCGATTGGTTTATGCAATGATGTCTTACTTCATGGTGTGCTGACAAAAGAAGTCCATTGTTGAGATAATTGTTCAGACATGTTGGGTACCGATCATCGTTCGGCTCCAAAAATCCTCCTGCAGAAACAGACTCTGACACAGCAGGCTGGAAAACTGAGGAGAACTATTATTTAATAACTGCATAATGAGTTTCTCTCTTTTTGCTTTATGATGCAAGCCCTCTTGAGTCTAAACCAGCAGGTAAAGTCATTTTGGGGAATAGCTTATTAGTTTATCTTGTAGAGAATTAGATGACAACAAAGAGGCCTTCTTCACATCTGTACGCAAAATGTGAAGCTACATCCAGGAGAGATGGTTAGCTTAGCATAACATTAAGACTGTAAACAGCTAACCAAGGTAAAAAAAAAACCTATATATCCAAATGTATATATAATATAATATACAAACATCAAAGTCACAAAATAACACACATACATCCATCCATCCATCCATCTTCTCCCGCTTATCCGTGGTCGGGTCGCGGAGGTAGCAGTTCCAGCAGAGAGCCCCAAACTTTCTTTTCCCTGGCCACATCAACCAGCTCTGACTGGGGGATCCCAAGGCGCTCCCAGGCCAGAGAAGAGATATAATCCCTCCATCTGGTTCTAGGTCTACCCCTTGGTCTCTTCCCAGCTGGACGTGCCTGGAACACCTCCCTAGGGAGGCGCCCAGGTGGCATCCTAACTAGGTGCCCGAACCACCTCAACTGGCTCCTTTCGACGCGAAGGAGGAGCGGTTCAACTCCGAGTCCCTCCCGGATGACCGAACTTCTCACCTTATCCCTAAGGGAGACACCAGCCACCCTGCGGAGAAAACCCATCTCGGCCGCTTGTACCCGCGATCTCGTTCTTTCGGTCATGACCCATCCTTCATGACCATAGGTGAGGGTAGGAACAAAAATGGCCCGGTAGACAGAGAGCTTTGCCTTCTGGCTCAGCTCCCTTTTCGTCACAACGGTGCGGTAAAGAGACTGCAGTACCGCTCCCGCTGCTCCGATTCTCCGACCCATCTCACGCTCCATTGTTCCCTCACTCGAGAACAAGACCCCGAGATACTTGAACTCCTTCACTTGGGGTAAGGACTCATTCCCTACTTGGAGTGGACAGTCCATCGGTTTCCTGCTGAGAACCATGGCCTCAGATTTGGAGGTGCTGATCCTCATCCCAGCCGCTTCACACTCGGTTGCGAACCGATCCAGTGAGTGCTGAAGGTCGCAGACCGATGAAGCCATCAGAACCACATCATCTGCAAAAAGCAGTGGTGCAATCCTTAGTCCACCGAACTGCAGACCCCCTCCCCCACGACTACGCCTCGAAATCCGATCCATGTATATTACAAACAGGATTGGTGACAAAGCGCAGCCCTGGCGGAGGCCAACCCTCACCTGAAATGGGTCCGACTTACTGCCGAGGACCCGGACACAGCTCTCGCTTTGGGAGTACAGAGATTGGATGGCCCTGAGTAGAGACCCCCTCACCCCATACTCCCGCAGCACCTCCCACAGTGACTCCCTGGGAACCCGGTCATATGCCTTCTCCAAGTCTACAAAACACATGTAGACTGGATAAGCATACTCCCAGGCACCCTCCAGGATTCTTGCGAGAGTAAAAAGCTGATCCGTCGTTCCACGACCAGGACGGAATCCGCATTGTTCCTCCTCAATCTGAGGTTCGACAATCGGCCTGACCCTCCTTTCGAGTACCTTAGAATAAACTTTCCCGGGGAGGCTGAGTAGTGTGATGCCTCGGTAATTGGCACACACCCTCTGATCCCCCTTTTTGAAAAGGGGAACCACCACTCCGGTCTGCCACTCCTTCGGTACTGTTTCCGACTTCCACGCAACGTTGATGAGACGTGTCAACCATGACAGTCCCTCAACACCCAGAGCCTTCAGCATTTCTGGGCGGATCTCATCCACCCCCGGGGCTTTGCCACTGTGAAGTTGTTTGACGACCTCAGTGACCTCCCCCCGGGAGATTGGTGTCGATCCCCCTTCATACTCCAGCTCTGCCTCTAACATAGAGGGCGGAGTTGTCGGGTTCAGGAGTTCCTCAAAGTGCTCCTTCCAACGCCCTAACACTCCATCAGTTGAGGTCAACAACGTCCCATCCTTACTGTACACAGCTTGGATGGTTCCCTGCTTCCCCCTCCTGAGGTGTCGGACAGTTTTCCAGAACAACTTTGGTGCCGCCCGAAAGTCTTTTTCCATGTCTTCTCCGAACTTCTCCCACACCCGCTGCTTTGCCTCGGCCACGGCTGAGGCTGCTGCCCTTCGGGCCTGTCGGTACCTTGCAACTGCCTCGGGAGTCCCCCGGGATAACAAATCCCTGAAGGCCTCCTTCTTCAGTCGGACGGCTTCCCTGACCACCGGTGTCCACCAGGAGGTTCGAGGGTTACCGCCCCTTGAGGCACCTATGACCTTGAGACCACAGCTCCCCGCCGCGGCTTCGGCAATAGAGGCTTTGAACACCGACCACTCTGGTTCAATGTCCCCAACCTCCACAGGAATGCCCGAAAAGCTCCGCCGGAGGTGTGAGTTGAAGGCCTCCTGAACTTGGGCCTCCTCCAGACGTTCCCAGTTCACCCGAACTACACGTTTGGGCTTACCAGGTCTATCCAGAGGCTTCCCCCGCCACTCGACCCAACTCACCACCAGATGGTGATCAGTTGACAACTCCGCCCCTCTCTTTACCCGAGTGTCCAAAACATACGGCCTCAGGTCCGATGATACGATAACCAAATCGATCATGGACCTTCTGCCTAGGGTGCTCTGGTACCACGTACACTTATGAGCATCCTTATGTTCGAACATGGTGTTTGTTATGGCCAATCCATGACTAGCACAGAAGTCCAGTAACAAACCACCACTCCGGTTCAGATCAGGGGGGCCGTTCCTCCCAATCACTCCCCTCCAAGTGTCTCCATCATTGCCCACATGTGCGTTGAAGTCTCCCAGCAAGATTAAAGAGTCCCCTTCAGGAGCCCCATACAGGACTCTTTCCAGGGTCTCCAAGAAGGCCGTATACTCTGAACTGCTGTTGGGTGCATAAGCACACACAACAGTCAGAGTTTTCCCCCCCATAACCCGCAGGCGTAGGGAGGCAACCCTCTCGTCCACTGGGGTAGACTCCAACAACGAAGCACCCAACCGGGGACTTGTGAGTATCCCCACACCCGCCCGGCGCCTCACACCTTGAGCAACTCCGGAGAAGAATAGAGTCCAACCCCTATCCAGAAGTAAGGTTCCAGAGCCGACGCTGTGCGTAGAGGTGAGCCCAACCAGATCCAACTGGTAACGCTCCACCTCCCGCACAAGCTCCGACTCCTTCCCCCCCAGAGAGGTGACGTTCCACGTCCCCAAAGCCAGCTTCTGTCGCCCGGGTCTGGTCCGTCGAGACCCTCTGCCTTCACTGCCACCCTTCTGGCAGCGCACCCGACCCCATCGCTGTTTCCCGTAGGTGGTGGGCCCGCGGGACGGAGAAGCGGAGGTGTTGCCCACGTCGCCTTTTCGGGCTGAGCCCGGCCGGGCTCCGTGGCAAGCCCGGCCACCAGACGCTCGCCGACGAGTCCTCCTTCTGGGCCTGGCTCCAGAAGGGGACCCCGGGCTTCCTCCGGGCCGGGTATCACACACATACAGTTGCAAGAAAAAGAATGTGAACCCTTTGGAATTACCTGGATTCCTGCATAAGTTGGTCATAAAATGGAGGAAGCCACTGCTGTCCAGAAAAAACATTGCTGCACGTTTGAAGTTTGCAAAAGAGCACCTGGATGTTCCACAGCACTACTGGCAAAATATTCTGTGGACAGATGAAACCAAAGTTGAGTTGTTTGGAAGGAACACACAACGCTATGTGTGGATAAAAAAAGGCACAGCACACCAACATCAAAACCTCATCCCAACTGTGAAGTATGGTGGAGGGAGCATCATGGTTTGGGGCTGCTTTGCTGCCTCAGGGCCTGGACAGATTGCCATCATCGACGGAAAAATGAATTCTCAAGTTTATCAAGACATTTTGCTGGAGAACTTAAGGCCATCTGTCCACCGATTGAAGCTCAACAGAAGATGGGTGATGCAACAGGACAACGACCCAAAGCACAGAAGTAAATTAACAACAGAATGGCTTCAACAGAAGAAAATACGCCTTCTGGAGTGGCCCAGTCAGAGTCCTGACCTCAACCCAATTGAGATGCTGTGGCATGACCTCAAGAGAGCGATTCACACCAGACATCCCAAGAATATTGCTGAACTGAAACAGTTTTGTAAAGAGGAATGGTCCAAAATTCCTCCTGACCGTTGTGCAGGTCTGATATGGAACTATAGGAAACGTTTGGTTGAGGTTATTGCCGCCAAAGGAGGGTCAACCAGTTATTAAATCCAAGGGTTCACATTCTTTTTCCACCCTGCACTGTGAATGTTTACATGGTGTGTTCAATAAAAACATAAAAACATATAATTGTTTGTGTGGTTTTAGCTTAAGCAGACTGTGTTTGTCTATTGTTGTGACTTAGATGAAGATCAGAACACATTTTATGACCAATTTATGCAGAAATCCAGGTAGGATTTCAGGTAGAAATCCATTTAGGAACCCCAAAGGGTTCACATACTTTTTCTTACATTGAGGGAGTGGAAGAAAAGCAACTCAAATAAAATAATAATTTGTATTCCGAGTGAACTGTAGTTAATTGTTTAATTTACTTCCTCTAGGCTAGGGTAAAGCAGTGAAAATATTCTAAAAATAGCATACTTTTTAACTTGTATTGATTTGTTTAGGTTGACAACAAACATTTAGTAGCTGCCCCTGTCTAAAGCAGTACATGAGTTAGCTTATTTGCCAGTATTCCTGTCTGTTTTTGCAGAATAAAAGCATGCCGACCACATCTACGGTAGGTAATATGCTAACTATGGATACCTCAAACAACCCCACTTTAAACAATTCAAACTACCCCTTTAAGTGTGAGAGTGTCTCCCTAAACTGCCACTTCCTGACTAGTGGAGGATGCACACAGAAGTACCCTCTGCTGCTGTGGAGATAATATGACCTTTAAGTGCTCGTGTGAAGGTCATTGGTCGGGTGATTGAGCCAAAATCACAGCAGGAGGCCGGATACGGATCATACGCCACACTCCCCATGACACTGGAGTTTTAAAACTGACAGCTGGTCATTACTGTGCAGATCGAGCTGATGAAGTCTTGCACAGATATGGAGCTCATGATGGCGATGATCATCACATGTAAAAATCACCCATTCCATAAACTCTTCTGTCATCAATCACATATGTTTAATCTTTCCAGAACTCTCTCATGCTTCATTTACAAGTATTTTAAAACCAAATTGGACTTCTAAAAAATATCTTCATTTGGTTTGTGAAACTTATAAGGCAAAGAGTCTCAAAGCTACAACCTAAAAGCAGCAATACTCAGATGTAGTTTTATTAATTTAGCCAACAGCGACACAAGGCCAGAATATGTCCAGGCTTTTTTCAGACGTGCTGAAGGTTGCAACCCCACAAGGCCTTTCAGTGTCCTCCATGTTCATTAAATACAGAAAAGAGCATTGCATAACCTCACTGCTGCACTCCACCTGAGAATACATGTTTATTAGATGGTATTGATTTGGAAAACATATGTACACAGTCAAATCTGGAGTGTTAATTGAACACTCAGTGTTAAAATTGACTCTTTAAGTGTTCATTTAACATTTAAACCTCCCTTTCACTCAAGTCAATTTTAACACTGAGCCAGTGAACATATTGTCCTTATCTCAGTGTTAAATTAACACTCCGGATTTTACTGTGTAAGCAAAATAAATATCCTTGCTATGTTGCCTCAAGGAAGTCTAGATTACAGTCAATTCTGTGTCTCTGACATTAAACCTTAACAAGAAAGTCTTATTCCAGCACAGCGGCTTGCTCCTTCTCTTGCTGTAAAGACACGATGAGATTGAAAAGTGGTGTTAGTGAGAGGAGAATCTTTTTATGGCGTCTCTCTCTGAGTTACCATAGCTGTGGGGAAGATGTGGTGAGCTGTTGTAGCGCAGAGAGTCAGAAGGTCTTAGCAACACATTTGAAGTCCCTCCAATCACATGGCTCTCTGAATGCAGCCGTGTGAGTCACGTTGAGAGAATTCCTCATATAAACAACGGGCAGACATGCTAGACAGTGAGAGTGTGTGTGTGTGTGTGTGTGTGTGTGTGTGTGTGTGTGTGTGTGTGTGTGTGTGTGTGTGTGTGTGTGTGTGTGTGTGTGTGTGTGTGTGTGTGTGTGTGTGTGTGTGTGTGTGTGTGTGTGTGTGTGTGTGTGTGTGTGTGTGTGTGTGAGATCAGCTTCTCTTCTATTGGATGGAACAGGTGAAACGAACAAATAAGAACTTCCAACATGCACGTGAGTATCTCCCGATCAAAGTAGGGACCTTAGTTTAAGAGACCCTATTATTCTCGTTTTCAGGTTCATATTTTGCGCCTCTACTGGGATATTTTTCTCATACTGCCTGTCTTTTCCCCCTCTGTCTGAAACCAGAGCCTAGTCTGCGCTGATTGGGTACTGGCCGGCTCTCTTATAGATGTCTCGTCCCTCATCACGTACACTTTGTTGGAGCGCTATACAATTGAAGTGTGAGTGTTAAATAGTGATGTCACTTTGTACCCATGGAGGCAGGGGGGCGAGTGTGTGGAAGGGCATTAACTAGTATTAACAGACTTTCTGGCCACTTGGGGGCACCATGAACAACAGTGACATATTATTGCCTTTTAAGATGTTAGGGCAGATAATGGATTATTGAAAACATATTTAGCACTTGTCATTATTGTATTTTTATCCTGTGTTTGCACCTGAGGGAAATGTCTGGCTCTTCAGCTGCTAAATGTCAATTACATTACATTTTAGCTACAGCGCCAAATCATAAAAGTTATCTCAGTAAACATTTCATTTGAAGCAGGTGCAGACTGTACCCTTTATTATATTAAACATAAATGTCATTACAACAGGTTATGTTAAAGGGAATGTTTGTATTGGGGACAAATGTTTTATACTTTTACTTAAGACTAATTTGATTTTGAAAAGAGCATTGTCAAGATAAATGATTACAAACTTTGGGAAAAGTGAAATGAATAGAAAAGACAAACTGAGACACACACACAGACACAGACTGTCTCCCTCTCGGTTTGCCCTCTGAATCCCCCTCCTCGTCTGGCCCTAATGAGGTGCAGGATGAAACCTCCACCCACACCTTTATATATTTGGAGCTAATCAGCTAATCCATAGCACCCACAGCTGGGTGCACCTGCAGCAGAGCGAGGGTTTAGCAGAGTAAACACAGCTTCAAGGTCTCCTCTCCTGCTACTCTGAGTGTGATATCCTGAGATTTCCCAGCTACAAGTTAGACAAAGACAATTAATATAGATGCATATTATTGACGTCAACAACAGTGCATTGTGCTGTAGAAACAGGCACTTATGTGTACTCTCATGTTCTGCCTTTCTCACACATATTGTAATTTACACATTTTATTCTAAACACATTCACTCTTTCTCAGATAGTCTCACCACAAACCTTTCTTTTGAAAATTGGAATAGCTGTATTGGCATGACCAAAACACGTTACAAATACAAAAGACTGCATCTACAGGAATAGGCCTGTCTGTATACATTTAGCACAAAAGCACAATTAGCTTGTGTTCCGTACCACCAAACCAGTGCACTTTTTTGATCACGAACAAACAAATTAAATTCATTTCTGAAAAAATAAAAAGTATATATTCTGATTTAATAAGGTGTGGATGAGTATGGCAGTATATTCGAAAAGAATCCCAAAAATTTAACAAAATAATGTTGTTGTTTTTTACTTAATAAGTTGGGGATGTCTAGGGTCGCCGGTTCAAGTCCCCGAACAGACCTAATATGGAGTGTGGACTGGTACTTGGAGAGGTCCCAGTTCACCCCCCCGCCCCCCCCCCCCCTCCCCCTCCCCGCTCCCCGGGCGCTGTACAATAGCTGCCCAGCACCTGGTACTAGGATGGGTTAAATGCAGAGAACATATTTCACTGTGTGTGCTCTGCATTGTGTGGCCATTAAAGGGTTTCATCCCTCCAATTCTATTTTTTTAAAACAATTAATTGTGAAATAAAATGTTAGTCAAATCAAATAGCCTGATTTAATTAGGTATTTAATGCCTATTAAAGAATATTGGAAATTCCCAAATATTCTATAAAGGAAAGATTTTCTTAAATTATTTAATAAGTTGTCGATGTCTATAGAGAATGTAGGAAACAAAATGTTCCAGGACAGATTTAAATTGTGGACATTGAGGAAGTGCTGCACTCTCTCTCTCCCTCCCTCCCTCTCTCTCTCTCCCTCTAACAACCCTCAGTGCCGGGCAGCAGTAGAAGGAGCGCTGTGGCTCTACTCCTCAGGATCAGTGGATCAGGACTCACGGTCTCTCAGGTTGACAGCAGCAGCATTACAGCCCGCATGGAGACATTCCCCTCCCCGGACACCATGCACCTCTAAGAGCTCCAACCACACCATATTTTGTCTCGCCTGAGGGGGGGAAAGTCTGCAAGATCACTTTCCTCGGACCGAGCGTCAAAGGATTTTTTTCCACCTCTCTTTTTTCCCACCAGCCCGTTTCTCTCTGTTTCTCCTCCGCCTCTTTCACTCTCGCATTTTGGGACTTTTTATTTTCTTCTCCTTTGGGAAAAAAAGGCGCTGCTGTTTCCACGAGTCTACCTGCATGCCCAGCACCCATGAATTCAGATAAAAATGTGTACCTCGGCAGAGACAAAGGCATCATGCGGAAGAGAGCCCTGCTCCTTCGGAAGGGTTGCAGCTTCGAGATTACCAGGTAGGACCTCTGTCTTTTTACGATGTTTTGGTCTGGGACAGGCTCGACTACCCCACAGAAACTGGCACTTTAAATGAAGCCACGCCATGAGTGTTTTAACCTTGTGGATTTGGGGATTTAGTGGTTTGTGTGCATACATTAGTAGCCCTTAAAACCTGCATTTGAAGAGATTGGAGTCAGATTTGAACATAAAAGCCTAATTTATTGGGTTAATTTAATCGTTTTTTTTTTATCCTGACACCGTGCGCTCTGATTCCCAGTGTTTGGGATCGTTACGCACGGATACATTTGTCTGCACCTGCAATGTTGACAAAGCTGCTCAGTGGCAGGACGCCGTCAATCGTAATTTTATTGTCAAAATCAGGTTTTCATTGGGTGGACCAGCACTGTCCAATCATGCGCCATAGAGCGGCTGTGAAGGAATATGCAGTATTTAATTCCACGTACAGGAGGTATACATTCTTGGGATCAAATCTCCTGCTGTAGTGTTTACATGCACACCTGTGAGTGCACACACACCCTGAGGCGATAAACACGTGATAACAGGGGGTCAGGGTGATAGATGGAACACAGACTGTGCAACTGATTTGACTCCTCAGCGTGGTGGGAGTGTTCTTTTGGCAAACCTCCTGAAGGTATTTTAGATATTCTGAGCGCAGCTCCAACAGGATGACAATAGTTGTCCCTAATGCACCACATTTTCTACATAGTGTCAGTTTGTGTCCTGTGGTTATAGTTAGCATTATTTAAAGGCTCTCACTTTTACTGAGTTCACACTGTTTCCTTCCTCTTTGCATAACCACTGGCTGTGCACAACACTTCCTCGCTGGCTAAGCATTGTTTGTCAAGAACTTGTGATGACATGTGTGTTTTCTTTTGGCTTGCAACACATCTTTATTCTCATTATCGGTTTACTCATTATGGTCTCTAATCTGTATCTAATCTGCATCTTGTGCAGTTTTCAATATCATATTCAGATGATTTTGGACGAATAACCCTAGATTTATGACAGTTTTAAGGTTACATTTGAACTAACACTCGGTCAAAATATCAATTTGGTACTAGTAAAGGAAACGTAGTAGGCCTATATCAAAATGGGTCAATTTGAACCCAGTGACCTACTGTAAAGTGTTAGGGAGGAAAGGATGACAGGAAGGTCATCCTTTCACTCCAAAATTTATTCAGTCGCCAAAATAAAAGCTTTTGGATTCATACTTTCTTGTGGTTACTTGATCTCACATTTGTGAGTGCCTCCATTCACCGTTTTCCAAGCGCACCTGCCACCTTTATCCATGTTTTAGTGAACAGTCCCCAGTTATCTCCTTCTTAAATGTCTGGTTTTGTCATTATTACTTTAAGAATCTCAAAAATATTAAATTGACTTAAGTGTAAGACTGCCTAAAGTTGATCACTTTAAAGTTTAAACCATCAGAATGTTTGGCATTTTTGTTGAGAAAATTACTTTTTTTCTAACAAGTGGCCAATACATTTTCTTTTGAATCCACTTAACATTTGGAGCTCTAGTTCTCATTATCCTGATCTTATTGTCTGTATTGGTCCGATCACATAATCTCCCTTTCTTCCACCTCCACTCTCATTTCCTGCTATTTCCGACAATCTGTGGAGGTGTACTGTACATGAAGTGCAAATGTACTCATGAATCTCGCTTCATTGCCCTTTTCACTGATGCCTTTGTCTCAGTATGTGTGTGTTTGATATAAGACTCTTTTATTGGAGATCTGTCTCCATCCAAGCTGCCAGGTCCCGGTCTCCAAATAAGGGTGTACGCGGGGGCGAGATTTGGCCAGCTTGGTGCCAAACACTTACTTTCAAATTACACATCTCTTGTAATGAGCTTGATTTATCCTGTGCGGTGAAGAGGCTCGCTTCTTGTCTGCGTGCCGGGGACCCGGAGTCATAGAGCAGAGCTTCCTGGCAGACTGTCTCTCAGACACCAGCAGTTTAACACACAATCAATCAGAGGCAAGCCCGGAGTGCTACTGCAGGGGAAATAGATTCTCCGTGATATGAAAGACACTTACGGAAAAGAGCTGGGGAGAACTCTGTGTATAATTCATTGTGCTGCAGAGATGCATGACCAAACGGACGTAACATCTGTAGACACACAGTATGTTAGAAATGTGCTTTATCATGCATAGTACCCTCACTCACACACACACTAACACTGGATGAAGTGTTTCCGTGTGTTTGCCTGTGGAAGTATGTCATGAGGTGGTTTTATCTGGATATCGATCTGCCCTCTGTCTCTTCCAGGCTGCAGGAGCAGTCTCAGAGACATTGAGGAAAATACTGCGTCCTTTGATTAAGCACCAAAACAACATGGGGAAATACTCTTAACACTACTAGTTACAGAAGAGAGGGGTTCTCCACAAAATGCAACTAAAGTAAAGTAAAAGTACTGTAAGTACTAATTTTGCAGATAAATGGCCCCTGTGACTGATATAATTGTTATGACATTGTTTACATTGATGCATTCATTTATTAGCAGTCGGTTACGGTAGGTGGATGAGATGGAGCTAGTTTTGGCTTGTATTCACTTGGGTAGTTTGTAAAGTGGTTCCCAACCTAGGGGTCTGGACCTTCTGAAGGCTCTACTGGTACATCTGAGTGGACGTGAGATGATTAATAAGGCAGGAAGTAAGGAATAAGAAAATGTAAATCACTACTAATCTCCAACTTGTCCTTGAAATATGTTATTGTAAGTGAAGTTTTAAAGGGGCCTTGTTCTGCTTTTGGGGGTTTCCTTTTCCTGTAGTGTGTTTATAGGTTTCTGTGCATGTAAATGGTCAGCAAAGGCTAAAATCCCCGTGTTCCCTCCAGAGGGAGTTTCTCTCCAACAGTTTAGATTTAGGTTTTGATTAAATGTACTTTGTTACTACTGACATTTTAGTGTGGGGATCCAAGATTATGTACAATGTTAGTTTTGAATTCTCATGATCTGGGCTCATCTCTATATGCTGATCTGCTTCAGTATAAAAACACATGCATCACATTATTATTTCTGAGTGTGTTTTGGACTCTGCTTCACAGTGACTAAGCTTTATCTAACAAAGTGAGTGGACAGCTAATTGGCAGGTGTTCTCTGACAGCAGGTATCTGCAGAGCTGCAGGTGAAAGCCGCCAATCGATTGGTCATTTCCCTCCGATGTGCTGGTTTCACGTGTTTGAACTAGGTCTGAACGATGAATCGATTTTAAATCGAAATCGCTATTTTAAATGATGCAATTATCAAATTGCAAAGCCTGCGATTTAAAAAACAATTTTTAATAAAAAAAAAAAAAGCTTCTTGTGTGTCAGTCATCCACACCAATCAGAAGTGCTGTGCTCCACATGTACCAGCCATTGTTGTCCAATCAGAAGTGGCCCATGATAGAAGGTGATAGACAGATTGATCCAATAACCTGCCAAGTATTTTTGAAATACTTTTCCAAATGGCTTCCAATGGAACTCTCTCCTGGATGGTTTGGTGAAACAAACCATCTGAGTCAGGTTAGTAATGCTCCATCACATGTTTTATCTTAAACTGAAGCTTGACTTTAAAGCAACCCAATGGAAGTTTTATGTAAGTTTAGTTCTTTCACTCGTGGCTCGGGCTGTGGGGGTGCTGAAGACGGGAGCACGTTGATACGACCTTCCTAGCCGGAGATATGGCCGCATTTTACAATAAACTTCCGTTGGGTCGCTTAAAAACAAATATCGCAAATCAAATCGCAATCGCAATATCTGTCAGAAAAATCGCAATTAGATTATTTCCCCAAATCGTGCAGCCCTAGTTTGAAATTGATGTCTATCTGCAGTGCATGCTGTATGTCAACAGTTTTGTGTGACAACATTTGGCAGAGCATAATGTGGAAAACAACCGATTGTACACATCAAAGTCCGTTCACAGGTCTATTGTCACGATTCTTGTGTTGTGTCTGGTAGTGGGTGTTTTGCTTTTCTCCTTGTCATGTTTTCCTCCCTGTGTATTGTCTGGTCTTTTTTCCCTGTGTTTTCCTGTCTGTCGTTAGTTTCACTACGTGAGCGCTTTCATTTTTTGTTCTCTATTTTTGTCATCTCGGCTTGAGATTTGATAGTTACCTTTTTTGTTTGTCAATGCTGTATTTGGAAAATAAAGTATCTTACAAATACTTTACCTCTGTCTCCCGGGTCGTGCAATTGGGTCCTACATCCTAAGTGTCTGAGTTCGTAACAGAACGAACTGACCATTATGGACCCAGCCGACCCAAGAACACTTCACGCCGCTCTGTCAGCACACGACGTGAAAGTGTTTCACCACGAGGAACAGCTGGGTATGGCCACCCAGAGAATACAAGAGCTGAGAGAACGACAGGCAGAGATTCAGGAAGACATCTCTACACAGCTGCAACAGCTGGCTGAAAAGATGAATCGTTTGATCCCTCACCTGCGGACTGCTCCAGTGCCGGCCCCAGCAGCCATGGTTCCGGCTTCACTACCGGCCCCAGTAATCATGGTCCCGACTCCAGTTTCGGCTCCAGTACTGGCTCTTCGGCCAATGCCATCTTCCTGTGCCCTGTCGGCTTACCGACCGTCTCAAGTCTCCTATCGAGTCCCCTGTCAAGTTCCTTTTCAAGTTCCCTCTCGAGTCCCCTGTCAAGGTCCTTTTCAAGTTCCCTCTCCAGTCCCCTCTCGAGTGCCCTCTCAAATCACCTCTCAAGTGTCCTCTCAAGTCACCTCTCAAGTTCCCTCTCGAGTCCCCTGTCAGGTTCCTTCTCAAGTCCCCTCTCGAGCCTCCTCTCGAGTCCCCTGTCAAGTTCCTTCTCCAGTCCCCTCTCGAGTTCCCTTTCAAGTCATCTCTCGAGAGCCCTCTCAAGTCACCTCTCAAGTCTCCTCTCGAGTGCCCTCTCGAGTCCCCTGTCAGGTTCCTTCTCAAGTTCCTTCTCAAGTCCCCTGTCGAGATCCTTTTCAAATTCCCTCTCCAGTCCCCTCTCGAGTTCCCTTTCAAGTCAACTCTTGAGAGCCCTCTCAAATCTCCTCTCAAGTCACCTCTCAAGTTCCCTCTCAAGTCTCCTCTCAGGTCCCCTCTCGAGTCTCCTCTCGAGTTCCCTCTCAAGCCACCTCTCAGTTTCCCCCTCGAGTCCCCGCTCAAGTTCCCTCTCGAGTTCCCTCTCAAGCCACCTCTCAGTTTCCCCCTCGAGTCCCTGCACAAGTTCCCTCTAGAGTCCCCTCTCAAGTCACCTCTCGAGTCCCCTCTCAAGTCACCTCTCGAGTGCCCTCTCAAGTCACCTCTCGAGTCTCCTCTCGAGTTCCCTCTCAAGGCACCTCTCGAGTCTCCTCTCGAGTTCCCTCTCAAGTCACCTCTCAAGTCTCCTCTCGAGTTCCCTCTCGAGTCTCCTCTCAAGTTCCCTCTCGAGTTCCCTCTCGAGTCTCCTCTCAAGTTCCCTCTCGAGTCTCCTCTCAAGTTCCCTCTCAAGTCCCTACCCAATGTCCTGGTCCGTTGGAAGTTCCGCTGGGGGTCCTGCCGGCTCCATGTCCTGTGCCGTTGGGGACCCCGTCGACCGCTCTTCTGCCGGGGGTCCTGCCAATCCTATGTTCTGTGCCGTTGGGGACCCCGCCAACCGCTCTTCTGCCGGGGATCCTGCCGGCCCTGTGCCCTGTGCCGTTGGGGACCCCACCGACTGCTCTTCTGCCGGGGGTCCTGCCGGTCCTATGTTCTGTGCCATTGGGGACCCCGCCGGCTGCTCTTCTGCCGTGGGTCCTGCCGGCCCTGTGTCCTGTGCCATTGGGGACCCCGCCGGTTGCTCTTCTGCCGTGGGTCCTGCCGGCCCTGTGTCCTGTGCCGTTGGAGGCCCCGACGACTGCTCTTCTGCCGGGGGTCCTGCCGGTCCTATGTTCTGTGCCGTTGGAGGTCCAGCCGACACCTGTTTCGTCGGGGGTCTTGCCAGGTCCATGTCCTGTTCCGTTGGGGGTCCCGCCGAGACTTGTTCCGCCGAGTTTCCTGCCAACACCGTGTCCTGTCCTGTTTCGGGTCCCATCGACACCAACCCTTGCTCCGTCGTGGGTCCCACTGACACCAGCCCAGGTTCTGTCCAGGGTCTCGTCTGCGCCTGACCCGCCGGAGATTCCGCCCCTGGGTCGTCCGCCCGAGACACCCATCATGGACTCTGCCTTGCCCCTGGGTCTTCCGCCCGAGACACCCATCATGGACTCTGCCTTGCCCCTGGGTCGTCCGCCCGAGACACCCATCATGGACTGTGCTTTGCCTCTGGGTTGTCGTCCCGGACCCGTCCTCCGGACCCCCTCCACCCACCCTTTTTGGATTTTTATTGTACGTCTGGAATCCGTCCCTTGAGGGGGGGGTTCTGTCACGATTCTTGTGTTGTGTCACGTTTTTTGTTTTGTGTGTCTGGTAGTGGGTGTTTTGCTTTTCTCCTTGTCATGTTTTCCTCCCTGTGTATTGTCTGGTCTTTTTTCCCAGTGTTTTCCTGTCTGTCGTTAGTTTCCCTGGTGTGTCTAATTTCCTGATTGTTTTCACCTGTCACCCCTTCTGTGTCTCCTATGCTAATCAGCGCCAGTCCCGTCCCTGATTATTCCCACCTGTGTCTTGTTACCCTGTGTTTAAATTCCCCTGTCTCCCAGTGTTCAGTGTCAGTTCGTATTGTCTCTTTTGATAGTTACCTTTTTTGTTTGTCAATGCTGTATTTGGAAAATAAAGTATCTTACAAATACTTTACCTCTGTCTCCCGGGTCGTGCAATTGGGTCCTACATCCTAAGTGTCTGAGTTCGTAACATCTATTTGATTATGTTTTTGTGTGATGGCAGTGTAATGCTTTCCTGCATTAAGAGTGTTGGTTTTGCATGTCTTCAGAATCTAACGTTACATGTTGCAAAAGTAAATCATACCACAGGCAATAAGGCTGCTAAACAACTGAACTGCTGAAACAACATCTGTTAAACACCTGAACTGTTGAAACAACATCCATAATATTCATCTACTTTGTAATTATTTATCTAATATATCATTCCAATAACTTGCATATAGACTCTTATTTCACTTTTTTAAACTATTTTTCTTTTTGTATTTACTATTTAGAATTACTTGCACTATATTTTTCTGTCTGTGTTATTGTGTTGCACTGTTGGAGAAGCCTGTGACCTAAGAATTTAATCGGCATAACTACACTGTAGATATGTTCGTATGACAAAATAAAGAACCTTGAACCTTGATGTTGTTGAAAAGCATAAATATCTCCAGCCGAAGGGAATTCTGCTGCTTACGTTTTGTTTTTTTTAAGTATTGTGTGGTCCCAGTGGGAGTCAACAAAATATAATAGATCGCCTCAGGTGATGTCACATGATGAGTCAGCGTTGGTTATTAAAAGTTTTGAAATGAAGTGAGTTTTCTATACCCTGCTGTTAATCTCTGCTCAGAGCTAACAGTTTATGGCTACATTACCCAGTACTTGCATAATACAACCAAATGGTAATCTGAATTTTCGGTGGTCAAGTAGCATTGTGGGTGATGTAGGCGCCAGGTTATGACATGATGAAGAATGCATTGAGTAAAAAGGAATGACTGTTTGGAATCTAGAAAGTGTTTATTCCATGCGTACAAATTATGATGTAAAGTTGGTGACAAAGTACTTTCCAACTGTATACATTTGTGGGTTTTGTCTATGTGAAAAATACCTGGATGTATAGCAAGTGAGCCTAATGGACATGCATGCATGCTGTGTGTATTTTTTGTATGCTAAAAATGACTGGCTGTACTAGATCAGCCCATATTTCTGATTATTTGGCATGAGCCTACGGGATATAATGACATTTCCCTAGATGCATTGCGTCACTACAGGCTGGGCAATGGCAGAGATTTTGAGCCAGGCTATAAACTGTCATATGTCACCTAATTAAGTTTGTATTGGTCTACAGACTTGAAAGTGACCAATAGATTCAATGTATGATGTCAGTGTAATAATGTTTGTTTGGAAGTTGTGAGAGACATGAGAGCTGCAGGCCGGGTCAGACTGTTAGTCATGTGTCCAGTCACATGAAGTAAAAGGCTGATGGCATACTGAACCTTTTGTTTAGTGGGCAGTATGCAGTGCACACTGATGGAACATATAGCATGCAGAATGTTGGCATCGGCAAACGGTAGAGATCTCTGCATCTGTTGCAAATTTCTAGGGCTGTCAGTCGATTAAAATATTTAATCGCATGATGTCCATAGTTAATCGCGATTAATCGCACATTTTTTATCTGTTCTAAATGTACCTTAGAGGAATTATTTTCAAGTTTTTAATACTCTTATCAACATATGAGTGGACAAATATGCTTTATGCAGATGTTTATTTATTATCATTGGAACAATGACAAATATTCTCCTGAATATTCTCAACACAACAACCTCTGAACAATGACAAATATTCTCCTGAATATTTTCAATACAGCAACCTGGAACCTCTCTCTCTCTCTTACACTCTCTCCCAACCCCATCTACTTCTCTGAACTGAGCCAGTTTCTCAAACAGACAAACCTGTTTACAGTTGTTGGCGAAATGCCGCTCCTCTGTCTTCATAACAGTCAAAGCATGAGACTGAAGTTCCCACCTTGGGTCAAAAATAATGCGCTGTGATGTGCAGTCGACACGTCGGATGCGATCCGAATTATCTCACACAGTCCCTCGTCCTCCACAATGTTAATTGTCCTGCAAGCCACCGCCACCCATTTAGCTATCGCTGTTGAAAGCTTGCTGCTCGTAGACACCGTGTCCAGGCGTCTCCCCGGCAAACCTTCACGCATGGTCTGCCGCAAGCGAGCGGCAGGAGCAGGGCTGTCAGCATCAGCTCTGTGCTTGGCTTGCTGTTTTTGTATCCATATTTCTCGCTAGAATCTCCCACCATCCAACTAACAACAACGTCAAGCCTTTGGGCTCGGAAACTACGGGGTGGGCCGAGGACAAATACACATGCGTTAATCGCACCTTAAAATAATTAGTGGCGTTATTAACGCATTAACTTGACAGCCCTAGAAATTTCACATTTGGAAAACAGCTAAGATTTCTGCTTCTGATGTCAAAGGAGTGCTGTATCGTAGGAGTACTCTTAAAAAAGTATGCTGGTGCATAAAACAAGCACACACAACTTTGGGCAAGTTCTTTCTCCTTCAGTCATGAAGCATCTGGATATACTCCAGGGATAACAAATCCAGATATTGAATGTCTTTTCCTATTAATTTTCATAACAATTTTAGCATATCGACTCCGCCTGTCACTGAACTCTCGGTTCTGGTCCGTCTCAGACTTCACAGAGTGAGGCCAAACTAATTGTGAGTGAATGAGATTGGGCTACACAGTGACACTTGAAGAGTCAAATAAATCTCTGGCAGAACAAACATAACTCTGAGAGACAGAACCAGAGAGACAAAGGAACATCTGAAAGAAAGTAGAACACATTAAGAAGCAACAAACATACAAACACTGACCAACAGAGGAAAATGAAGCCAGTGCTAAACATCAGAAAATGGCAACATCAGGACATTCTGATGTGGTGGAAACTAACCTCAGCATGTTGTCTCGGGGCTCTCTTGTCAATCCATAACAGAACATTTGTAGTTAATTTAAGGAAAGGCATGCGGAGAGCAGAACCACCCATTTATCACCAGGCGAACACAGGCCAATGTGTGAATAAAACATGTTACTATGGTTTAATTTGGTAACGCACTAAACGCAGACCTATCAAACACTTTGAGATAAGGCGCTTGTTCTGATGTAGAGAGGGAGATTAGATTTGACGGCCCTGGATTAGTTTGCTTTGTGTGTCGTTCATTAATCAATACAGAACCCTCCTTGCTTTCTTTTCCATCCATGCGAGCCTGAATGAACAAATAGCTTCTCATAAAGCAACTATAACTTCACCTTGCAACATTAACAGAGCAAAAATACATCCTGCTGCCGCCAAAACTCTGACTCTCACTCCCTCTGCCTGAACTGCTCATTTCAGAGTTCATTTGAGTGCGTGCGCTCTGAAATGCTATCGGTGCCTTCATTAACCTCTCCTGCTGCCAAACCCATGATGTTCTGTGACTGCAGTTGCCAGGGGTTGCCTGCTTGTCAGATTTGCACAAGACTAGAGCCAGATGTAGCTCAAGTGCTGCATTAAGGTGCTTTAAAAAAGGGTTGGGCGAGGCAGTTTTGAACAAAAATGCCTTTTTTAAGAGGGGAAAAAAGTGTTGGGACCCTCTTGTGGTTTTTACAGAAGGCTTCAAGGCAGCACGTGAATGACGAACATATGCTCTGAATGTCAGACATGTTTTCTATGTTTTTAGTATTAAAAATGCACTAGCAAAGATGGAGCATTTGCTTGCAAACAGAAGGAAAGAGGAAGGCTTTCTGCTGCAGGGTCTCCCCCTGCGTTACAGTCTGTCATAAAGCCCCCAGCGGGAGGGGGATTGATGGACTTACTGATATTTTCGCTGACTTAAGGCACTCCTGTGCTTCGCATACTGTGAACTAATTTAACACACACACACACACACACACACACACACACACACACACACACACACACACACACACACACACACACACACACACACACACAAAGCTGTATTAGGTTGGCGTTTGGCCTCAATATATTAGCAATGTTTCAAAGCTGTGAACACCATTTCATACATGATTTGTGAAACATTGTTGGTTATTTTGAAATGAATCCTTTATTATCATTAGCCACGTTCACACCGCAGTACTTTTCCCACTTTAGTTCCGATATAGTTCCGAAATGTCGCATTCACGCCAAAAAGAGCCGGAACAAAAATGTGTTAATCAGAACCTTTTTACCCCCTTTTCCGTCCCTGCTAGAGAGCAGGTACTTTCGTGGGAGAAAAAGGTTCCTATGTCTGATTGGCTGGGCTGATTGCAAACCACGCCCCGTAAAAGTCCCAAAAAGTCATATGAAGCCGCCATTTTATTATCCTCACATTAGCATTATTAGCATTAGCCCAGCGCACAAACGCAGAGAGACTAACTTATGGCAACACAAAAGAAAACATGGGAGCGGTGGAGATGAGGAGGTGTCGGCGTTCTGGCGATTTACTCGGAAGGCTTCAGTAGAGCCAGTCCCCAACTCCGGAGACTTCCGGCCGGTGACTTTGGGTGGCAGTATACACCGTGAAGTTGTTTGCGGCCTGCCAGTAAACCCAAAGCAGAAGAAGACGAAGTGACTTCAGCGGCTTCATTTGCCTAATCCTGCGATCTGTGTTGAGTTCATGAGAACTAAAGAGTCCTCATGAACCTTTGTGGGAAAAGTACTGCGGTGTGAAAGCGCCTATTGGAAAATAGAAACTCCCCCTGCAGGGAACTTTAGGATTTTAGCCTCTGCAGACCATTTACATGCACAAAAACCTATATAACGCACTACAGGAAAGTGAAAACCCCAAAAAGCAGAATAGGGCCTCTTTAAGGAAAGTGAAACATCATTTGAGTATCCGCCTTGTGATTGGATCCAAATCAAAATAATTATAGTTTTTTCCTTGGCACATGATGCACCTTTCCGACAAGTTCCCTGAAAATCAGGCCAGCATTTTTTCCGTAATCCTGCTGACAAACAGTCAAACAAACCGAACAAAGAACAAATCCTTCTTGATGAATATAACAACATAAAAAATACCAATCATGTGTTCATTTAAGCATGTTCCTGATTCAGAGAGCCATTTCTTTCTAGCACGCCTAACATTTCTCCTTGCTTCAAATGGGTTTCATCGATATTAGAGGTTTGTTCCATTCAATTGCAGTCATTACAGCTTTGATAAGTAATCATTCCAGCTGAGGTATTATGATTGTATGTCCAGCATTGGTGCAAAACTGTAACACTTGTCTGATCTCCATAGAAGGTTGCACCGGGGACATGTGAATGGTGTGTGAGGCTGGTTGTGCTCCGCTCAGCCGTACAGTGGTCCCTCAGTGAGGTCTGATAAACACATGGACTGTAATCACTTCCATATGTGGCTGCATAGCTCAGCTCAACCCGGCACGGTTCAGCCGTGCGCACAATGCAGCGCACCAGCCTCATTTAGACAGAAAAATAGATTCAAATTACTGGAAGAAAAAAAAAAGAAAGGAGAAAAAATCCCTCGCTTGATTACAGCCCTATGTAAACTTCTTCTTCTCTCAAACTGAAACATCTGCTTCCATTTAGGGCTTCATCATACCTACACATTTAAAATACACTGCTCCGGGAAATCTTGGAAACTGGAAAAACATTTCCCATTACAGCTGGCTGCAGCGTAGAGAGAGCTGTGCTTAAAGAAAAGGTATCGGTTGAGATGCCACAAGCCACTTTTATTCCAGAACTCGTATAAACTTGCTCTTTTAACCACGGTTAAGAGATGACGCAAAGTGAAAAGTGAGTGTGTGTTGAAGTACGAGGGATCAAAAGAAGTGTGCACAGTGTGAGTGCGTCTGTGTGTATTCTGCCCACTGCCCCCGTCATAACCCTGAAAAAGCCATCCAGGAAATGGAGCCTGTGAAGGGTTACTGTTGTACATTTTTACCCTGCGGTTTCTAAGGGAGGCCCGCCAAGAAAACCCTCCTCTTGGTTAGAGAGTGAGCAACAGAACGAAATGGTGGAGATATGTGTGGAAACTATCTAGGAAGGGTCTATTTTCAGTAGAGGCTGGAAAGATGTGGCTCTAGTTAAGTTGTTTAAATTAAAATCTCTCAGGGACTTTCCAAGACTGTAGTGTATGGATTACATTGCATGTTTCGATTTCCTTTTGCGCCATCTTGAAATTAGAACATCTGTATGTAATTTCCTTTTTCCCGTTTTGGCTTTAAGGTATTTTTGGTGAAAAAGCTATGTGAAGATACAGGTGCATATTTGCATGAAATGTGTACCAACAAATGCATCTTCAGTAGGGGCATTAAACTCTCCACAGCACGACTTTTGGACTCCTAGACGCTCCCATTCAAAGAAATTGAAATCTTTATATATTAAAATATCTCATGACATGTTTTTCTAATCAATAAAATAAGAAACTGAGGTGGACATAATGTAGTCTTTTAGGCTTGTAACACCCATATTGAGCAGAGCCACAAAGTAAAGTGCCAGAAAAATACATTTGACTATTTTACACCTGTTCAATCAAGGTAACTTATTGAGAAATAAGCATAAATAATACTGTAACATGTTGGCGTTTAGCATGTATAGTATTTAACATGATCACAACCACATATCTCAGCATGCTAAAATGTGCTTAACATAAAGTGAAGCTGAGGTCAAATAAGCATAATTGATGGCAAATGGACAGGGCTGCACCTAATTGGTGCGCGGGTGCGCATGCGCACCTCCGCCAAAAAAAGAGCACCGGGTCATTTGAAAAAACGCGCATTTGCGTACCAATATTGAGAGAGAGAGAGAGAAAAGAGAAGAGAGAGAGAGAGAGAGAAAAGAGAGGAGAGAGAACAGAGAGAAAGATATATGCGAGTTGCATATGAACTCAGGGCCGGCCCGTAGCACTGACGTTGATGGTCACCTAGGGCGCCAGATCTGGGGGGGCGCTACCTTGGTAATTCTGGGAGGGAAAAAAACATTTTTGACCGTTGGGGCTCATCCTAATTTTCGGCCTTGATGTAACAACATTCATAATTAAGTAAATGTAACACCATTTTCACCCCGGTTACACGTTTCGTTTGCCCTGTACGATGGGCGCTGTAAGTGATGAAAATGGGGGATTTTGGCTTATCTGGCGTCCGCAGCTCACAGCCAAAGTGCAAGTGAGCGTGGGAGAGAGGGAGGGTGCACCGGTACCGGCGCTGTTGTTATTAGAATCTGGTGCAAGCTGCGCTAACGGATATAAGAAGAAGATGTTTCTACAATAATGTGGAGGGAGAGTCCTCTCCAGTCAGACCGAGAGGCTGATAACTACAGCTCAGTGAGGTAAACGACTCTGAGTGTTTACATAGTTTTAAGTTCAAACGGTTTGGTCACAATTTATGTAAACGCATATTTCCAAGGCACTCCTTTATAATTATTGGGATAAATATGAAGGTAGATATGGTGCAAAATGCGAGAGCGTGTAAAACCTGATGTGAGCACTTGCAGAAAAAAAATCTGAATTTGTGCTCATACATTTACACATAAAATATCCACGTAACTGTGAACCAAATTTGAAGTCACAGAAGAAAAAAAAAGTTTTGTAGCTTGTAGAAAAAAAATGAACTTAGTGATGAAATGTTCACTTGCAGAAAGATACATATTTTTTAAATATATTTTCCATTACCACTACAACTTGGTTATTACAACCTCTCAAATCAGTCATTACAACTTGACGAATCTGCTCTGTGGCAGTATAAATCGACGAATCTGCGGTCTTGACTTTTGCTACACTTCTTGCGATAAATGTGTCGCAAAAGTAATTTTCACCTGTAGATCAGCTGTAGATGTGGGGGGAGGGAGGGGGGTTGGAGCGAAGGGGCGGAGCTATCAGAACGACGAGGCTTGACTGCGGGGCTAACGGTTCGTGTCGCTACCAGTCCGCTGACATGGCGCGTCAATCAACGGTAAGTTTTGCCCATTACTTGCCCAGTATTACTTTGAATATTATTATTGTGGTTGAGGATTAAATCCGCTTTGAAGACCACCGTTTTATATCGTGCAGTTTAGCGGCAAAATAACGTCAGTTAGCCAGCTAAGGCTAGCTTTCTTGAGTTTATGCTAGCTAAACAAGTGGTGGTTGTAGTCTACAGCAGTGATTAATATATTGTAGCCTAGTGCTTTGGCACTAACGGTTGATAAGCGTTTATGAAAATAAAACCAATTGAACTGTACCGAAATAATGACACGTTTTATAATTGTCTTGGGCTCCTGCTGTGTTTTTAAAGCCTTTGTAAATTATCCATGCTATTTTCTATTTAGAACGAAGACTTCAGAATCTTAAAATCCCTTGACGTTTGTATGCAATTGTGCTAAATTCAACTCTGGAATCAAGCAAATATTAAATAGGTTTGCATGACATTAGTTATTTATATTTTGCCATCACTTAATTATACGTTTAATACATTTAATTCAAGCATGTGATGGTAGCTAGTTAGTACTCTTACCTGTGAGGCCTCCTCCAAACAGCATAATAACCACTGTATCATTAAAACTAAGTATCAGTTCTAGATCCTTGACTTTAGACAAACAATTCAAGAGACAACATGTATTTAAAGACCAATCTTTATTTGAAGGTGCCTCTTAACCTGATATATTAGTTATACAGTAATAGTATTGACAATCTAAAAAAACTGAGCAACTCAACTGTCAACTTTATATTTCTTATTGTCTAAAGCATTTATTATTTGCTTATTATTTTTTCCCCTCATATTCAGTGTGGACGGATTGAGACAGCGTGGTGTCCATAGAGCTGCAGAGACTTCAGGGAGAAACCTCTGTGTGATGGACGTCCTGTCTGTTTGTTTGGAGAGGACTGAGGGTCTTTCCTCTGCTAGGAGGTCCAGGCCTGATGGAGGAGCCCATGCTGGGCAAAGCTGATACCAACTGCACAGGCCTAGTCTGTCACGTTATTTGACTAAATGTGTTTACTTATACATTTAATAGGCTTTACCCCTTCTGTCCATATGTGCTTTTTATTTAAAACATTTTTGATTAACTTTTGGTTCACATTTCAATAAATTGTATTTGTATTTGCACTGCTTTTCTCCATTATTCTTACTGAAAATGTTAGATTACACATTCACATCCGACTGAAGATTGGCCCCATTTATTTGTGACGTTGCAAACTCTGCGGTACAAGGCACAAGGGATGTGAAGCTCATAAAGTGAGGCAAATAGAAATAATCAGCTGATGGAGTGTAGATGTGGAAATAGATGCATCCCATCAGCTGACTATGTTTTTCGCCACACTTTATAAGCCTGACTATAACCACCCCTTCTCTGAGGTGCAGGCAGCGTCACAAACAAATGATGGTCCTGATAGACTACAAAAATATTCAGTGTGCAGATCTTTGTTTTCACAATAAAAGTAGTTTCTTAGTGAATGTCCTGTACTGCTCTTAAAATCTCATAAAATCAGCTTTTAATTTTCCTCTTGGATGTTCTTCTTGACCCTCAAAGAGGGGATGTCTTTCAGGCATGTCCTTTCCTAACAAAAATGACAGGAAACATAAAACATATTATTGCAGAACAAGTGTGTTATTTATGAAAGCGGTGTGTTTGTGTGTTTAGGGGCTGTAGATATAATTATTTTGTAATTGTAATCAGATTATGAATGAACAGTATGAAATTCATCAACATTGAAATATATTTTATTTTCAAAATAATATTTAACTGTTACAAAACGTAGTGCAACTGTAGAAGCTTGCTCTGTTGTTTCACTGAAAGAATAACTTTTACCACGTTTTTACAGACAATATTGAGAGATAAATAGTAGCAGTTCTCACTATGTGTTAAATATCTTTGCCTTCAATACATTAAATTAGAAAGCTGACAAAATCGTATTGCTTGTTAACATCTAAATGTAACTTTTTGCATGGAAAAAACCCTCAACTTCACTGATGTGTAGGTGATCTAGTATTTTTTAATGGAATGTATATCAGTGTATTAAAGTCAATACTTCATTTATGTAAACCAATATCTTTTCTTGATTCTTTGTACAGTATGAACAAATAGTATTTGTACCTTTGCTGAAGTTCACTGCTGTGAGGAGTCCAGTTCTGTCTCTCACTCTCTGGTGCGGCATCACCTGGACACCTTAAACAAACAGATATATGTAAAGTACCATGTGTACAAACAATATAACTGATTATCTTCTGTTGAACATGTTGGATTGTGTATTGTCCGAGTCCTTTTTATTTTACTGTAACTTTGGAAGTTGTGTTACCAATGCTTACTGTTGATTTGATACCCATTTGGTAATGCAATTAATAAAAACAACAAGGTTTGGGTTTGTTCTTCAGATATGACTGACGTAAACGAGTAAGCTCAATAATGAACTCCAGCTCAACCAACCATATTGTAATATCTAAGTATTCATCTTGAAATATGACATTAATAATTGTAATATACACACATCTTGTGAGGTTGATTTCACATACACTACTTCAACGTTAGCTAAATAGAAAATAGCATGGACGGTTATCAACCGTTAGTGCCAAAGCAGTAGGCTATAATATATTAATTACTGCTGTAGACTACAACCACTACTTGTTTAGCTAGCATAAACTCAACAAAGCTAGCTTTAGCTGGCTTACTGACGTTATTTTGCCGTTAAACTGCACAATATAAAACGGTGGTCTTTAAAGCGGATTTAATCCTCAACCACAATAATAATATTCAAAGTAATACTGGGCAAGTAATGGGCAAAATTTACCGTTGATTGACGCGCCATGTCAGCGGATTGGGAACGACACGAACCGTTAGCCCCGCAGTCAAGCCTCGTCGTTCTGATAGCTCCGCCCCTTCGCTCCAACCCCCCTCCCTCCCCCCACATCTACAGCTGATCTACAGGTGAAAATTACTTTTGCGACACATTTATCGCAAGAAGTGTAGCAAAAGTCAAGACCGCAGATTCGTCGATTTATACTGCCACAGAGCAGATTCGTCAAGTTGTAATGACTGATTTGAGAGGTTGTAATAACCAAGTTGCAGTTGTAATGGAAAATATATTTAAAAAATATGTATTTTTCTGCAAGTGAATATTTCATCACAAAGTTCATTTTTTTTCTACAAGCTACAAAACTTTTTTTTTTCTTCTGTGACTTCAGATTTGGTTCACAGTTACGTGGATATTTTATACTAGTGTAAATGTATGCACACAAGCTCAGATTTTTTTTTCTGCAAGTGCTCACATCAGGTTTTACACGCTCTCGCATTTTGCACCATATCTACCTTCATAGAACAGGTTTGAAATAATTTCAATGTATACTATAGGACAGTAACCAAAAATATCCTTTAAAACTGGAGATAAAAAAAAAATGCATAAATAAATAAATGCTAATATGTCAAATAAGATATGAATGAACAACACAAATAAAATAAGTTACATTCATTTGTTATTGGCTATGGTAGGTTATTGGTTATGTTCACATACTTATTTGATTACATCCACTTGTCTAAGATGACAACAGAGACTTTCGACCCAAAACCAGCTGTTGACTTATGGATGCAAGCAGCTAATCGCAGACTCAACCAGAGAGAAGGTAGTATTTATGTAAATTCTCTGTCAAAGCGTCTTTGAGTGTCATGAAAAGCGCTATAAAAGTCCCATGTATTATTATTATTATTATTATTATAGTAGGCCTACATCATCAGCTACCATGTCTGACAGAGAGGAAGACAGTGAGGAGAACAGTCAGGAGGAGGTTAGTGATGACAGCTTATAGGATTACTGGTCGTGCTAATGTTGTCTTGTGTTCACCTCTGCATGTGTGTTCAGTGCCGTGTGTCAAATAAAGTCAAGACCCCCTCAAAAGTTACGGTTTATTTCATTTTAAGGATGAGCACCAAACAACATCTCCAGTTGCTTCTTTGAGAACCAGGGCAAAAAAGTAATGTGCACCCCTGCAAATGGACATAGGCTACTTTCTTTTTTACATATAACTAAATTGTGATTTTCCATTTGTTACTTCATGGGGACACAGGCAGTTACTGTTTGTAGGTTTAATCAACCTGTAGCCAGCTCACAGAAACCACACCTGGTCCTCTAAGAATTACATAAATCTAAAGCCAAGAATGATTCATATTTGACATTTATGATTATATGAACAGGTTTTTGTGATATGTAGGATGGATGTAACAAACAGGAGATAATAACATAGATACTGTTTCATGAACAAAAGTCTAAAAAAACTGAAAACACAGACTGAAAAAACAATGTCAGGATTCATTACATTACATTACATTGATTCACAAATGACTTCATACAAAACTAGTTTTAATGTGTTCCCAAAATATGACTTTAAATGCATATTTCACTATTTTCTTTTTACATCAATTATGATCACAAATAGGTTTCTGTTGTTTTTTTCTCCAGTATTTATGAAAATGTTTGCCCTGAAGCAACAAAACATATTCTAGATGGATTAAAGGTGGGGTAGGTACATTTGAGAAACCGGCTCGAGATACACTTTTTGTTATATTCCATGGAATGCTCTTATCCCGATAGCAATGAATATCTTAAGTGCTTTGGCAAAAAAAATCCATAAAAAAACGTCATCTGTGGAAGCCGTAGTACTGTAATCAATCATTTTAGCCGGCCCGGCTAAAATAACTGGATGGCCTACCTGCCTGTCAGCTTTCCATCTGTGCACAAACTTATCTCGTGCCCTCATTGGTCGAGTGCGCGTTCGGCAGATTTTTTCCGGCTGTGTATTTTCAAATTCCAGCGCACTCGAGCTGGTTTCTCCAAAATTACCTACCCCACCTTTAATAGTTGTTTTTTATTGGATTGATAATCAAAAGACCCCAATCTTCAAGAAAATAGGATACAAATGTTAGTATTTCATAAAAAAATTAAAAAGAGGAAGGTGGATATTACTGTACTAATACATCATATAAATAATATATCTTGTTTGAATAAACTCACAAGTCAAATGTATGCATGTTTGTTGTTGAATTGTGCTACAAGTTATGACCACAAGAGGGCAGACTCTCCCTGTCAAAGCACTGATGTCACCCTAAAGTGGAGGACCACTTAAAAGGTGATTTAAAACAACCTTCAGGTCTTTATGCATGGAGTTTAAGCTTTTTTATTCTGCACAACTCTGAGAAAATTAAGCTGAAGAGCTGCAGAAACATTTAAAAGTGTAAGCTATTTAAAAATAGGTGAAACATTATATGAATGACATGCTCTTCCACAAGGAGGAGAACGTGCATCAAGACCAAGACGCAGTGACATTTATGGAGAGCAGCTGGACTTGAGTAGCTTCAGAAAAAACCCAGTGAATTTCTTTGTGTTCTCTAAATGGAAATGGCCATTTTTGACCTTAAGTACTAATGCCTCCCTTATGTTTATTCAGGACTGAAGTGCATTGTCAGTATCCCAAAAAAGTGTACAAATGGAAACATGTGTGTATATTTGCAGCATGTAGCCACAGGGCGAAGGGCAGAGTGTGTACAGAGCCGTCCTGATGGCTACAGGCGGAGGTTAATTCTCCTGATCACATTTAATGAGAGACTCATCATCAATCGCTGCTGCTCGACACAGTGCCCTTTCACAGAGGCCACACGGTGACCTGCTGGCATTTGGGATGCACGAGAAACAAAGAGGCTGAGCACTGAATCCAAATTGTGTGTGTGTATTGGCTTTTGTGTGCAAATGACCGCCGTTAGAGAATATTGGAAACCATCAAAGCAGCATTATACTGATAGACTGAAAATACATCCAGAGGTTTAAAGTTATAACAATCTAAAATAAAATATAAACAGAGATGTAGGAAGAACCAAGGTCTTGTACTTAACTGAAACACAGATATGCACAAAATATTCCAATATCAACAAAGCATACACTTTGTAATATCTGCAGATAACTTGGTTGATCATTGATTAGGCATTTTTGTAAAAGAAATGACAAATTGTGAAGTATTCAAGAAAAAAGAAAAAAAAAGCTTGTTCCATCTATGACAAAAAATAATCCAATCTCATATTTGAGTATCTGAAAGATATTGCGCTTTTTAAAGAAACTGTTTAAAGAATGACCAATAGTTGTTGAATTATTCTTTGTCGCTGGATTATTCAATAAATCGTTGTTACGGTACTGCAATTAAAAGTATGCATTCAGACGAAGAACAGAGTTATTAACATAAATATGTATTTAAAGTGAGTAAACATAGTTGTTTTTGAAACTTGCATGCTTGTTGTATCTTCATTTAGATCAGGGGTGGGGAACCTCCAGCCTCCGGGCCGTATATGGCCCGCGAGACCATTTGGTACGGCCCTCGAGGTAATTTATAAACACACGCAAAAAAGAAAAAAATTCAAGAAATCTAGACTGCAAAATAATTAAACAAGCTTGTTTTTCCTGGCCAAGTTCAGGGTCCTTGAGCACAACACGAGCCTAACGTGTCATCACGTGGTATATGTCTCGTCTGAGAGGAGTGTAGTTCTAACGGAGAGCACCAGAACGCGGCTCCGGGCCGGGACTTCACAAATTGCAGTACCCATAAGGAGCCGTACACATGCCGCAGTTTTTGCGTGGCTGTGTCTTTAGTTGTAAGCCCAGTGGCGATCTGTTCATCTGTCATACTGATCATACAGTCAATAACTTTGTTGTTATTAGCATCTGGTTAGCCAGCTATGCTAACGAATATAAAAAGCTTTTTCTCCAACCAGTGAGGTAAACGCACATCTTATGATCATTATAGTTATAGAAAAATAAGAGAATAAAGTAAACAGGTATACAATACTAATATGACAGTAAAAAAAAGTTGTTATTAATAAACAAGAATACAGTTTAAAAGGGGAGTGATTTGTAAAATATCCATAAAGAAAAAAATCTGCTTACAGTTCGGTTTCATATGGGTGTTGAGAGATGTATCCATAGATCTCTTCATGTTGCTCTCAAAGTGCACCAGATTGATGCTTTTAACTTCAACATTTAAAGAAAATCTTCCTGGTGATGCATGGTGATGCATGGTGAAAAATTATGTATTGAAGTCAATGGAGAGAGAAAACGTATCTTTCGATCCCGTTTGAATTGTGCCACGAATTACACATATGATGTTTGTCAATCAGGCCGATTGTCGAACCCTGCTTGACGATGTTGCCTCTCCTGTAGCTCGTAAGCAAGGTTTCTCCATCTTTCCCTCATTTTATAGGGCAACTTTAAGATCATAACCCGCATGTTAGTTGGCATATTCATCTCTGACATGTAGCTTATGTCCTCCATGGCATTGCAGCAAACACGGAGAAACAAAGAAAAAGCTTGCAAAGCTTTAACATCCTCTGCTTTCACTGGTGTCCATCCAAGCGCTTGCTCCATGTATGCAGTGGCTATTATTTGTTGATTTCCAAAGCGTTCTCTCAAAAGTGTCTTTGCTCTTTGGTATCCCCTATCAGGTGGCATGTGTTGACAGCTTTTAACCTGTTATTTGTGTTGTCCCTTGGTGTATTGTTCCAAAAGGTATAGGAAATCAACATTCGTAGCAGTCATTGCTTCCACTCCATATTCAAATGCTCGTATGAATGCACTATACTCCAAAGGGTCTCCATCAAAGGTTGGTATTTCTCTTGGGTGGCAGTGACAATGTTGACTGTTGCTGCACCAACAGAGCTTTGATATCATTATGCCTTTGCATGATGTTGATAATATTGCCTTGATTCACGTTACTTTGCACTGAACCTGTATGTTGGTTGGTTTCCTGCACCAAATATGTGTCAAGATCATGAGTGACTTGTGTGGCAGAGAATGTCTGCTGACATGAAAAGTGCTATATAAATAAACTTTACTTACTTACTTACTTACATATCTGAGATGAGGTGGGATTGAGTTCATAGGCTTTGGATCCATTTCCTTCTGGTATTGTCGTGGCTGTGAATGCCTCCATTGGCAATATAGTTTTACTGCCACCTACTGATGGATGATGCAACTGCTGGTTTGAATCTTTGGGGGCGCGCACCCATTGACAGAGCAAAGTTCTTATCCTGTTCTGTAGGACTATGGTACTGCAAGTTTGCATCCTTGTGCAGAGTCTCCACTGACACTACAGCTCTGCTGCCCCCTTTTGGTGAGGGGTTGAACTGACCTTCTGAACCTTGTTCGATGAATTCTGTAGCAGAGGCAGGGGCGGATCTAGAAAAATATTCCTGGGGTGGCAGGAGAATTTGAGGGGTGGCATCCCCTGGCAGAAGTATGCTGATTTAATCGCAGTCATATCAATCAATGTTAACTTGGAAAGCCACAATATTGATATTTTAACTCAATAACATTAGGTGACATTATTGTGGCACATCAGTAAAGCCTTAAATATAAATATATAAGGTGGCAGACATCATTTAATGAATTTTAACTGAATGAGTTGGTTTCACTCTTAGACCAGCAGGGGTACCAAATCTATGCAGACTGCTGCAATAAGTACATGAATTAACTGTCTCATCGATGTGTGTCTGTATGAATATGATAATATAACAATCATATCATTCCTATCAGCTGTCAATCCCTTTTATGATTCACATATTCAGTGTTATTATTAAATAAACTGTATTTTTTGGAGGAGTTAATGATGAATGTTCCTCAAGATGCTTGCTCACCCTCCTTCAAATTTGAAAGACAAGTAATTACTATCATAAATCAAAATAATCAAAAGAACAGTTCAGCGCCCCACAACTTCATTGCAAACAGTTACAACCTTGACTTTACATCAGAAAGAACAAACATTAAAGAAGTGAATAACTGCATCAGTTAGGGTTAAACAACGTGTATTCAGCTAAAACATATACATCACTGCAGTTATCATCCAGTGGAAAGTCCTTATCTACTGGCCTAGTTAAATCAAAGTGGTTACTTTTTTTTGGCTGGGCAGTGAAGTTTTACACACCGTCTTATTTGACTTTCTCAGGACTTGAAACCGTTTTTTGGGGGCAGACCCCCACAAAGAAGAAAAATATTATACAAACGTAAGGTCATCATCTTAACAGTTTATTATTCTCATCTACTCATCCGTGAGCAGAGCATCAAGTTGGCATGCCTATTACAGCTGAATGTGGCGATTACCATCTTGATCAGCAAAACACCTCACAACGATTTAAAGCTATGGTGCGTTTTGATTCAATGCTGAGTACAGCCAAACTTGACAGGCTCTACTCTGTCATTGTAGACCGCAAACAGTGGCGGCGCCAGAGTATTTGTGTTGGGTAATCTATGGTAGGGCTAACCCATACAATGGGTTACAATGGGCTCAAGTCAGTAATGTAATTACATACATGCTCCCCTTGACAGTGAAACGCCACGCGTGAGGTTTAAATTATTTCCCTCAGAGGGTCTAAGAGAGATGTTCCTTTTGGCTCTGTCTAGATACGAATTCATTCCATTTGAATCAGCCCTTGAGCTTTGAACCTCAGATCCTCTGTACCTGAGCACATTGGCCTTTGCTGTATGGGCAGCAATTCCACTTTGCAATTCAAGCCACTCCTTGTGTTGTCTGATCTGCTCCTCTTCACACTTTCTGGCTGCTGCGAGGCTATGCTCTTCACACTCCAGTGCATGTTTTTTCTTTGAGGATAGCCGCCATAGAGAGCAGCCGCTTCAGTGTCCGCCTTGATACATGCAGACGAGATGGATGACATTTTGGACCTGTGGCTGGAGTGGCCAGCTGATGTGCATGTTCTTCCGGTTATATTAGAAACGCTATTTGGACAGATATCATCAATTACCACATTAGTTTTGGTTGCAGCATAGACATTTACCACATCATCATCATCAATTGCATGTGTAAATTGCTCCTTTGTAGTTTGCAACCACCTTTCCATTTTATTCATAATTTCTCGATTGCCGTGCATTTATGTTTCAAACCATTCATTTTGTTTTATAACTTCATCCTCTGGTATTAATGGTTTCAGTGACTCATGCAACTCATTTAATTCGATCATTGTTTTCACAAAGAGTTCACACATGGATTACAACTCAGACACATTTTGGCTTGAAAGTATCAATTGTTCAACATCCTTTTGTTAATTTATGCAGTTTATTTACCCTTGAGTTTCTTTCATGTTGAATTGATGCTATTTTTAATTCCAATGCTTTAACAGTGAGTTTAGGCCAGCATTTCTCAAAGTGTGGGGCGCGCCCCACTGGTGGGGCGCAGAGATGTGATAGGTGGGTCGCGAATGGACGCGATGAACGGGAGTTTTTTTTTAAATTTATTTATTTTTATTTATTTATTTATTTATTTAAATTAATTTGTTGGACCTCAGGCCGGAATTGAACCTGGGTCCTCGCGGGCGTTAGTGGACTGTTACAGCCGGAGACTCGCAACGGCGGTGGACTTTCACAGCGCCGGATCCGCCGGAGCCTCGCAACGGCCGGTGTTTGCAGCGGCGGGTGCGGTACCGGCTCAGCGAAAGTCCACGGCCCACCTATGTCAGAGCCAGCGGCCCACCAAAGGCAGCGGCCCACAGGGAAAAGTCCCGAATCTCCCGATGGCCAATCCGAGCCTGCTCACACACACACACAACTGAAACGGGAAGAAAAGCAATTTGGAGCGGCACCTCACCACTTCACAAGGAGTTTAACCGTGACACTTTTCAAAATCCCGTTTGTGTCCCCACACTTTACAAATAGGCCTATGTTTATTATAATTTTTTAACGCAAGCCGTCATCGCCACGGAGGAGCACACAGCCTCTGTGAGCGAGCGAGACAGAGAGAGAGAGCGAGAGAGCTAGAGAGAGCACACATTTATCTATTTAATATAGCCTAGGTGTAAAAAATAAAGTAAGAAATTATTCCAATGTGTATAGGACAGTAAAAAAAAAAAAAAAAGTTTAAAAGGGGAGTGATTAGTAAAATATGCATAAATAAAAAGAAAGAATGCTAACTAGGTAACGTAAGATAAGAATAAACAAGTTTAAATGATTTGTTATTGGTTTTGATCATATTCTAAAGATTACATTACATTGCATTTAGCTGACGCTTTTATCCAAAGCGACTGTTTGGCGATGTTTGGATTATTGAAAAGTATACAGCTCCCTTTCAGTGTGTTGAGAGCTGTATCCATAAATTCATTTTTTGCTCAAAGTGCACCAGATTGAGGCATTTAATTTCAACATTAAAAAAGCTTTTTCTTCCCGGGGTGCATGCCACCGGACCCCCCTAGAGGAGGTGAGGTCCACCCCCAAATAAAGCAGGTTAAAATAATTAAATTGCATACATTTTCTTTTAGTAAACACTGAAAACGGGTCCCACAGACCCAAACAGCACACAAAGGTTAAAGGTAAGAATATAATAATGCTCAAATGTGCTAAATATATACAGTGCAAAAAAACTAAAAAAGAGGAGTAAAAGTAGCTCACGACTTGTTTTATTTTTTTAAAGTAGCCCTCATCCTAAAAAAGGTTGGAGACCCCTGTTATAGAACGATACATTTGACAATTTTAAGCTTGGCCTACCATTTTATTGGAGCGATGAGGAAAAGGTGGGGCTTGAAAAGGCCCACCTGTTCAAAGTGGGGAATGACAGAAAAAGTTTGAGAACCACTTGTTTAGGCTGTCTTTTACCGAGCCCACTCTCTGTATCACTTTGAGTGGCAGGCGCTTTATGCCGACCCCCCTCTTGGCTCATTTTGACAGTAACGCAGCAGCTGCGGGAGGTTTTATTTTAGAATTGTCGCAGGATTTACCTTTATCCTGATATGAGAAGGTCTTTCACAGCTTGTAACAATTCTGAACGATCCTACCGTGGCTCCTCGCGGCTTTCACAGCGTTCACATGTCAGCAATCATCTGGAGCTGTGTGATAGCGCAGCAGCTCCTTCTTCCGTGTCTGAGATCCTTTGATTCATTAATTGGAGCGAGTTTTTCAACAAATGTAGCGGCGATCGCTCATCAAAAAAGGCCACTCATGGAGGTTAGCTGTCAGAGTTCCCAACGCGTGTTGTTGTGAAGGATGAGGTCCACCATGACGTAATTTGTAATGCTTTATTTATTTGTCCAAGGTTAAAATGTTCTTTTACGACTCACATATCTAAAATCTTGTTTAAAACATAACGATCACGCACACGCTCAGACACAAACAATCACAGTCAACGGTTGAAAACCTGTGGCTTCCTCTGTAACCTCTCATCCCAGCTGATCACCTGTGCCCACATATAGGTTAATTACCTCCCGTGCTCCCAGGTGCGCAGATTGGATGATGACGCTTTCACACACATATAGACAAACCCCGTGCACAACC
The DNA here is from genome assembly GCF_949606895.1 of Notothenia rossii. Lineage (NCBI taxonomy): Eukaryota > Metazoa > Chordata > Actinopteri > Perciformes > Nototheniidae > Notothenia > Notothenia rossii. The sequence goes on from NC_136910.1 coordinate 38,152,509, forward strand.
CAAAGCAAATTGGCTCCAAGACTCTCCATTGACTTCAATACATAATTTTTCCGAAATAAGGTCCCATGGAGGTCCACCGGAAGGGGAGGGACTTCGCCACTCTATTGCCCCCTGAGGACGGTGATATCAATAGAAACTACAGCTGCAGATTCAAAGAGACTGAATTGTACATGTCTTTGTTGACGTACTGTACCTATTCTCTTTTTATGTCATTTGACATCTTTTTGTAGATATTTTGCGTCTCTTTTGGTTGTTTGGCGTCTCTTTGTCTTCATTTTGTCTGCTATGTATGACTCTCAAACAAGAAATGTTAACTGCAAAATAAGGCTCTGTGCCCAGTAAAGCCACTTGGTAATATTGCCATGTTCAGGGGTCAAAGGATACATCTGAGGAGTCATGACATGGTTCTGGGTTGGAGGGAGAAAAAAACAAAGTTGTGCTATACTTTAATTACCTTACCCTCATTTTCTTGTAAAAAAAGAGGATCATTTTAGCACTTTGGCTCTCATCCACTAATTACTTTAAATTGTTTCGCCCTTTTTGATTGAATTACAATAATAAACATTTGAAGAGTTCGCAGAGGTTTTCATCATTAAAAATCTTATTATAATCCTAAATATTAAAAGTAACTATAATGGTCATGAAAATACAGCAGATTTTAACCTAAAATATGTCTTTCTTATAAGAAGCTCAGTACTTTAGAAGTGTATTTAAGTACATTCCTTGAGTAAATGTACTTTCCACATCTGCCAACAACTCCTCAATCTAAACTAAATGTCTTCTTATATTATAATTTTGCTGCCTCTACTTTTCCAGAGTGTGGTGCAGGTCTAACCATGCAATAATCAAATGAAGCCGTGTATCACCAGCTTCCTCATCCAGGTTACATATTACCGAGGGAGCATGATGGGTAGCATCATAGCAGGTGAAGTGTGTACTGTACATTTGCATGTTGTTTCTAGATAAGTGTGACAGATACAACCCCTGCTGTGTTGGGGCTTTTAGCAGTGCTACACACACTTTGCATGACATGCTTTATTCATTTCCATACAGCTATTTAGAGACATGACTCCAATTGGAGCCAGTGTAGCTGCACATCTAATCACATTGTACACACACACACACACACACACACACACACGCACACACACACACACACACACACACACACACACACACACACACACACACACACACACACACACACAGTACCAGGGTTTTGTTTATCCGACGCGTGGGAAAGGTGCCGTAGTTTGCTCGGTGAGACTAAAAGGCCGGAGTGGCAGCCGTCCAGCGAGCGGGCGGCGGAGCTTCCAGGGATTAACACACTATTGAGTCGAGAGCTCCTGATCCGCATCATGCAGCTTCACCGGCTTCAGCTGCTGAGTGCTTGTGCACACACACACACACACACACACACACACACACACACACACACACACACACACACACACACACACACACACACACACACACATTGTGTACCTGCATTTGCACCATTACAACCTCTACCGGCATGGACACATGGATCAGCCCACTCGCGATAATGCTTACACCTCCAGTTATAACCTGAGCTTTGAAGTTCGCCTCTGTCTGGGGAACACGAAGCCTGGGATAGTCCAACACTGCTGTGTCACACACACACACACACACACACACACACACACACACACACACACACACACACACACACACACACACACACACACAAACTAACACACACACACACACACACACACACACACACACACACACACACACACACAAAAGAGTTGAAGATTGAGAGTTATAGTTTATATTTCACTTCTTAACTAATTCTGAGACCCCATATAAATCGAAATAAATGATTATTCAGCATGGTGGAAGGTTGAGTTTAGGGTGGGTGTGTGACCCAATTAGGTTTGTTTTTAGCACAAAAGCTAAAAGAAAATCTGAATATATTTCACTGAATCCACTTACTTAAAAGTGAATCGCTAATTTTCTTCTTTAATATTAATATTGTAAGGTTTTTCACTGTTGGTTTAATAAAACAAAGCTACTGACCTTGTGTAATATGAAAACATCTCCAGATGTACAGCCTGGTGTTGTACTAGTACGCTTTTTTTATATAACCCCAACTGTTTATGCACATTAAACATTTTGTTAGAGAATCCGGTGCCCAAAAATTATCTCCATTTCTCCTACTCTCTTACACAGAAAACTGCATCGCCACATCTTATAAAGATTAGATTTTTTAATTATCACACAATCATCCATGTAGAAAGGAGGACGGCATGGACGCATGGGTCAAGAAAACACTAAACAAAATTCAATGTTGAAGAAAATGTACTGATTTGAAACCAAATCAGGATTCTTTTGCTGAATATTTCAATTTACAACGCTTACCAAATGTTTAAAACCGCTAACGTTAACTGGGATGTAGTTATTGAAAATGCAGTTTTTTTTGTATGGGAACGTTATCGCAGGGCACAGGGTTGCGATTAATCTACAATTTCAAAACTTTTGTGTTTGTTGCAGCTGTATACAATCATAATTCAACAGTTTGATGTAGATGAGGGAGAAGAAGGGAGACATCAGGACTGACGAACACCTGTTGAATTTCATGTCTTTTTCTCAGCCATTGTTAGGTATCAATTGATCAACAGGATAGACCTTATTATACTAGTTATTTCTGTCATGGCAGCGTTGTTAAGTATTCAGGATGAAACTGTAGCTCCTGGGCCTGGTTAACACTCTGATCTGTGAACAGGAAGACTTCCCCTTCCGACTTCCCTTGTTGCAGCCTGCCTTCACAGCGACCGTTAAAACCAGAAGCCTTGTGAAAAGGCTTATGTGTGGTGTCAAAGTGTGACAATGGTAGGGTGTGTGATGGAGCTGTGTTTATGCAACATGTTTGAATGTCTTTACGGTGTGTGTGTGTGTGTGTGTGTGTGTGTGTGTGTGTGTGTGTGTGTGTGGGATTGGCTTCAGGCTCTAATTAGAGGCGGGGGTGTTCAGGTGTCTTGCTTGTAACTCGATCCCGGCGTGAGAAAACAAAGGCTTTATTTTCAGAGTTGTCTTTGGAAAAGGGTTTATTTTTCTTCTCCAGGCTGATGTGGATTTCATCGGCATTTCAGCATGAGCTATTTTTAATATTAGTCGCATTCACAGAGAGAGAAATGCCATGTGTGTTGGTAGCTCTTGGTGTTTTCCTGTGGCATGGCGTGCCACAGAGGGGGGTTTCTACTGATTAAAAATTGATGAGCAGCTGAGTGCCATGTAGCCTGAGCTGAGCATTCCTGCACTCTTTCATGTCGTGTGTGTGTGGGTGTGTCGGCTGAGCTGGAGACACTGGCTGTAGCTGGGCTATTGTAAAGGTATCAGATTTACCTTAGCTCACATTTCACCTGCTATTGTGTGTGTGTGTGTGTGTGTGTGTGTGTGTGTGTGTGTGTGTGTGTGTGTGTGTGTGTGTGTGTGTGTGTGTGTGTGTGTGTGTGTGTGTGTGTGTGTGTGTGTGTGTGTGTGTGTGTGTGTGTGTGTGTGTGTGTGTGTGTGTGTGTGTGTGTGTGTGTGTGTGTGTGTGTGTGTGTGTGTGTGTGTGTGTGTGTGTGTGTGTGTGTGTGTGTGTGTGTGTTTGTGTGTGGAGAATATAATTAAGTCTGTTTTTACATCTTTTTGCCACATCCCTTGCTTTTCTGTCCATGTGGAGTCCATCCCTTTTATTCAATATTCTGACATGTAACAAGTTCTTTTCCCAGCCTGTTTTGATTACTGAAGACACTTTTGAAAACAGTGTTAACAAAACACACTTACTGTTGTAATTTATATCATACTATAATTTCTCTCTTTGTGAGTTACGATTATAACACTAATGTAGTTCAAGTTTTGTGTGTGTTTTGCTGAGGGCCTGATGGAGTGCAGTGCCAGCCGTGAAGTTAGCAGTATCAATGGTACTATAAAGAAAACAGCAGAAACCCGATCAGCCCACCCCAACTTTGGTGTTTTTAACCTTTTTAAGGGCCTGAACTTAGGCCATAGTGCGAGCACACACACACACTCACAGCCAGGCTGCGGGTGTGTGTGTGTGTGAGCACACACACAAACTCACAGCCAGGCTGTGGGTGTGTGTGTGTGCTCGGGCTGGTTTTGGGCTGGTTTTGGGCTGGGTTTCACTGTGTCTCGTTGTCTCGCAGACGGCCACTGGGCTCACAGGGAGGGGAGGGGGGGCAGGAGCTCCAACAAGCCGTTTAGGACAGAGAGTGAATACACATACTATACAGAGATGCTGTATGAGAAACCAATGAGAGTTTGGAAAATTGCACAAGATAAATCTATTTTAGTAGACCTCAACAATGGAATTATGATCAGTAGAAATGGCCATGACATGGGACCTTTTAAAAAAAAATTACGCATCTCTCCATTACGGTACGGGGGCCTAGAGCGGCCAAAAAGATGCACCATGCTTTAATTGAATATGCTGCTACTGCATGTCGGCTGGCCAGTCTGAGCATCTTCCAAAGTCTTCATTAAACCTGCAGCGTACAGACATAATGTGACTTTATTGTGGCCATAAAAGGTTCATCTCAGAATTCAGTCATGGTGCGTGGCCTGTAGCTTCACTACTGTAACTGTGAGCTTAGACTCACTTTTAAACCCAAGAAGCAGGATCACATCCCGAATGGCCCTGCACTACTTGTTATCATAACTTTAAAAGTTATATAATATAGTAATAAAACAATATACTATTATCATTTAAATCTGCAGCCTCTTTTGACAAAATGAATTTTATAGTGAGCTTTAGCCCACTGTGCAGCTGTGTGCGATCTTACATGTTTTAGTCTACTCCAACTGTTCTTATTGTGTTGATCTTTTGAAGCAAGCAGCTGTTTTCTACAAAAACTCTAAAAACCCTCTGTAGACTATACTTGCTTAGCAGGCAGCAAAAAACTGACCAACAGAGTTGGCGACTCACTGGTGAACATAGTGAAGCATTTAGCAGCTAAAGGGCCAGATATTTCCCTCAGGAGTTGTAGGAAACTTGTATAAGATGTGTATAAGCAGAGTTTTACAGTGGAAAATCTGTCGGAGGTGGACGTATTAGGTAATGGAGACACCGTTTCCAAATGACCTTAAAGCTAGAGTAAAAGGCAAATGCAAGACAGGCAAACATAACAAATCCCAGAATGTATACAGCTCTCATCCTGCGAATCTTACTTCTACTTTAATGTAATCATCCCATCATCTCCTGATCGCTATGCTGGTATATATTTCCAATTTAATACGAATGGCCGTCCTGTTTTCTTTCTTGTGTGCTTGTAAAGCTCTTAAATAATATCATACTGTGATTTGAGTCTAGAGAGCTACAGTATCGTTGAAGCATTTCAGAGGTGAACCTCACAAGTTAGATATTATAAAACCTGAAAACAGAAGTCTAGCTTTCTCTCAGACCACCTAAATAATGTGTATAATGCCAGGACTCTTGCTTAAAACCTACATCTTCTGATGATCCCCTTAAAGATATATCTGCTGTAATAGTCTAGTTTTAGTAATAACAATGTTTTATGATCATTGCAATATTTGTTCAACTTAATTTAATGTGCACTTACTGTACACATACTTTTCTACATACTGCATTTAGTTTTAACAAAGCTTAAACAAAAGACAACATTCACGTGGAGAAAGTAAAAATATTCTTTGCACATTGGGATCTAATAAATGTGGTAGCCGAGTAGCAATAGGCAATCTCGTATCAGCTGTGCCTCTGGGACTGACCACTGACCGCCTAGTGTTAAATAGGTTGATGAGAGGCAGAAAAGTGCATTTTAAAGAGGGGAAAAGAGAGACGATAAAAAATAAGAGAGGAGAAGAGGAAGGCTGCGTGAATGACCTCATTATATTGGTCCTGCAGTTGGGATTATGGGTAGACCCTGGAGAGCACATACTGTAAGAGTGATTGATTGGTGAGGATCTGAGAGGCCAAAGAAACACAAAGACCAGCATCTTCTGCAAGAGAAATGTTAGAAAGATTAGTCATTTCAGATCCTTTATATTGTTTTGAAGGTGTAAAGATGAGCAAAAAGTCACCTATACAATGTATGGGCTGCCAGTAAACTTCCTTTTACTGGTTGACCAAAATCAATTTATTAACAAATGTGTTAAGATTTACCACTCCAGACTTGGCCTTTTTATACCTTTTTTTTAGTATGGACATACTAACATGTATAACTTTAAAACGTATGAGGAAGTGGGACATCTATTTATTGAGGAATAACTAAGAGAACGATTGATCCCAAGATGGCAACCCAAATTGTATTGTTAATTGTTTATCAATGTTTGTCTCTCCCTGCCTCAAACGCCTCAATTGGACTCCTTTGTTTACTTCTTTGAACATAGTGACATCACAATGTAAGACTTGCGCTCCTAGTGGCTTGTGCTCCTACTCATTGTACGTGACGTGAAGCAGTTGACAGAGCTGGCCAGCTAACCAATCAGAGCAGACTGGGCTCTGGTTTCAGACAGAGGGTGAAAAGAGGTGCTGCAGCACAGGTAGTATGAGAAATATAAAGAGCTTTTTCAACATTAAAGCATGGAGACATGTCCCAGTAGAGACACTACATACAAATATTAATTTGCATAATATGTCCTGTTTAACATTCATGGTTTCTAGTTCATTCTTTTTTCTTTGTATATTGATTTTCAAATACAAATGGACAGATACGACAGAGCGGTTGTGATTGACAGTGTCACATTACAGCTTTGCAACACATAACTACCTCATTCTCTTCAGGTTAGAATAAATAAAAAATAAAACGTTTTAAATAAATGAGTAAAGCAAATATATGTAAAAAGGGATTTGGGTCTTTTTCTGGAATATCTGTGAAGGTCATCCTCTTTGCATATAAGAAAGGCCCCCAGAAATGTTTGAACTTCCTGGAGGAGCCTCTCAATGGATTTTTTCAAGCTGTAAATTATTAAAAATGTCTCTAGTAATGTTGCAAAGGCTATAAGGTCGCCTTGGAAGGTTGGAGATGCCAAATACTGCTGTAAAGGCATTAGGCTACGCGTCCCAGTGACCTCTGACAAAGTATTGAAAATTGAAATCCAGTAGTTTTGCAGAGACGCAATAGTTTCTAGTTCATTATAAAACATGTTATAATACTAATATTCCCGTAATATTGTGTTCTATAATAACTTAATACTGTAAAAAGGGCTATTCTGCATACTGAGTATTTTGATACATTTTATTTATTTAGCTTGTACTTCTACTTAACAATTTCATTCAGGGAGTTGAAACAGTGTATTTTAATACCACAGTATTTATATTTTAATCAAAGAAAATATATGATTCATTCTTATACCACTTATTAGTACTTAACATGTTATTGATTTCAAAATAAAAGCTGATATGCTCTAAATATTTGGACATTACATGATGCAAAGCTGACCCCAGACAACATTTCCTGTCTTTTCTGCTCTTAACTGACATGACATAGCATTTGATAGCAGTACAAAAGGTAAATGCATGTTACACATCCCTCACATTTTGTGTCAGTGCTCCCACCGGATGACATGATGAACCTGCAGCCTCAGTCCTCCTGCTTCCTGACATGTCTCTGGCTCCAGGACATAGTTACTGTAGAGGAGCTCCACATAATTGACAGTGATGTAACAGCAACTCAAAGGGGGGGAAAAATGATAAGCATAATCTGCTCTGAATGGTGCCTTTTGCTCTGCAGAGCCCCCAGCAACAAAGTGTGCTGGATTGAAATGCACCATTAGAAAGAGAGAGAGAGATAGAGAGGGAGGGAGGGGGGAGGAAAGGGTAGAGAGAAAGGGGGGAATCACACAGTAAACACATGCTTCTGTGGCACAGAGCCGTTCCGCTTCATTATCATGCTGTGACCAGTTGCGCGCGGAGACCAGAGACCACCAGCCGGGTTTGGATCAGTTTGTCGGAGTTGTTTGCGCCGCAGTGATGTTCCTGCGCTCTTAACGAGGAGAAACACACGGAAAGAGGGGGAAACAGAAGCAGAGGAGCCGGTTTGTTATCGACTTGTCCGCTGGACTGACATCGCATGGGGACATGAACAGTGTGGATCAAGCCTCTAACAAACTGTTGACTTTCAATCATCGGTAAAAAAAAATAATAATATCCCAAACAAATATCCTTTCTGCATGTTATCTGTTGAATGCATTGCTGCTCTCTGTCGTCGCTCTGTCATATCCCTGCAGCACTGTTTTATTATGCAGAAAATGAGACAAAGCTGAGGACAGGTGTGCAAAGCAAACCATTTGTTGCTGCGCAAAGTGCCTTGTTATTACGCTAATTGTGTTTTCAGAAATCGACGGTTTTGGGATTCAGCTTTGTGTCTAGTTGTGTATGAACTGCATAATTTATTGATCTTTTTCCGTTTACTCAGCTGGCAAATTGAGCGCCACTGAATCCACAAGTATCCAAGCTGGAAGTATTGACGCTCCTCGACGGACTCTTTTAATTGGACCAGTTTATGTGCAGCTTTGCACCAGTTTCATGAATTGTAAAGTCGGTTCATGTGTGCGGATATTGCTTATTAATGCATCTGTCCATTTTCTTTCCTTCTGGAGTGCAGATATGTGCAGGGGAAATCATGAATAATGCATGACATGCTCTTCAGTTGAGGTGCATGCAGCTCTGCCTGTGTACATGACAGCGACAGAATAACATATGTGGCCTCACTGTGGGCAGGTACAAAGCTAAGTTCAGTTTTATTCTAAGGTGCAGTGTAGCAGCTAATTTCCAGCCACTCACGTTGATTAGAAAATGGCATGCTGCAGCTCTTTAGCAGCAGGAGGCTGGCTGCAGTGACACTTGAACAGATAGATCATATAGTGAACCTAAAGCTCTTATGGCACAGTGCTGCTGCCAACAGCACAGACTCCTCCTCCTCTCCATGCTGCACCAATTGTGTAGAGAGGGAGGAGGGAAGAGCAAAATATGTCTTGAATTGTTCATGAAATGCCCCAGTGACTTGTTGTTACTGTATGGCATGAATTTGCTTTGTGTTGGAATTATCATCCCTATATTTCTTATTTATTTACATATCTAAAGCTAAATGACTTGTGTGCCTGTTTTAATAAGAACAATCTTGAGTCGTTCATAGATAATTGAAGGATGGGTTAGCAATGAATCTGCATTGTGCTGCTCCCTCTTTGTCAATAGGTTGGTTGATTGGACGTTTGAGAATTAGTTGATATGTCAATTTTGTATCAAGTAGGCTGAATTAGTTATTTCTACGAATCGTCTCAGCATATCTGTGGTAAACACAATATTTGAAGTGGTGCTGTCGTATAATCTTTTGCAAAGAAACTCATATTTTGACAGATCTGTTGATTAAAAAAAATCTGTCAAAAATTTACCAACGTCTCCAAATATGTGCAGTAATTCCTAAGATTTGCTGCAGGAAACGGTTGAGTGAAGTTTGAATTATTTAGATTGTTACTAGGGATGTCCCGATCACCTTTTTTTGCTCCCGATCCGATTCCGATCATTTGATTTTGACAATCTGCCGATATCGATTTTTCCCGATCCGATCTTCATGCAATGCATTAAGAGAAAAAAAAGGTAACAGATAAACGGCTGGTCATCCAACGCGATGAATTCAGCTATCTTGGCTGTTAATTTTTTTGGCCTTTTCACTGTTCTGGGGCAGTTTCTCTTTCCTTTTAAAAGTCTCTGAAAGTGTCGGTTGTTTCAGTGCCGTTAACGGAGTGGCCGCTGTGTACTCGTCGTGTTGTTGTTTGTGTTAGTTTCTCAGGTGGCGTATTAGATTGGTCGTGTTGAACGTAGCCCTGTTCTTTCCACCACGCGGAACCTCCGCCTTGCAAACATTGCATCTGGCTGTTACACTGCCTTCACTTTCAATTTTATAATACTTCCAAACTCCTGACATTTTCTCTGTTCCGACTCCCGAGTCACCAGCTGAACGTAGCCTCTCGTTAGCTTACTGCTACTGTTAGACACTGCGCCATGCCCACTCTGTTGCCAGATTTGAGAGAAATAAGCAACCAGGTCTATGAAAACAAGCCCAAAAGAAGCAACACATACATGATGTTGTGTCATTTTAAACCAAAACTAAGGCCTCAGGATGACTTTAAGACGTGAACTGGGTCATTCTCGTTTTGTAACATTAAATTAAAAAATTTAAAATCCTGATCCCCGATTTTTTTCTCCCGATTCCGATCTTTTGAAAATCACGTGATCGGCTCCGATCCCCGATCACGTGATCGGATCGGGACATCTCTAATTGTTACATGTATTTGCCAGTTGTGGATGTATGAGTCAGAAAAGCTGTTGGCTGGTGGATACATTCTGAATGTTGGCTCTTTTTAAAGGTTTGATTGTCTGTCTCAAGAGTCTTGAGTTAGCTTCTTCAGCTCTAAGCACCAAGGTCTTCTGGTGTATTTGCTTTTCTTTCTAATTTAGTCTCAAAAAGAGCAACTATATCGAATGCTTTGAGAGTTTAAAGAGTCTTATTGAACTTAACGGATAAAGAGGATTGGCTTTTCTTTACTTGAGCAGCACTGTGAGGGAGAGTATGGTCGGTGGCAGTGGGATTTATTCTTCACATTTCCCTGTACGGAGCCTTTCAGTGGCGACTTTCCATCGTCTTATGACAGGAACCACAATTTGTAACCTTTCCCGCTCTCCATTACCGAGAGCAGCGGTTCAGTAAATAATATACATTTAAATATTTCAGAGCTATTTCTATTTTGTTCAAGTTTTCAAAAGTGATTTTTTTCTTTGCTTGACAGACATTTCCCTGCTAGAAAGTGACTGAAGCGTTGTGATGCACAGTTTGGGTTATGATGTGTCCAAACAATGCAGGTTGTTTCACTTTGTAGTTGATATTCAGTTAGAGTTCAAATACATAAACGCACAAAAAAGACTTGTAGACATTAGTCCCGAACTACAAACGTGCATAAACAAATGCACTAATGGAGAGGTATCGGAGCAAAGGGGCTGCAATGTGTCTCCTCCCGAGATCAGTTCCCTTCTTCAACTAAAGCAGGCAATACTTCATTTTTTTGGGGTCTGTCCGGGAACTTGAATCAGTTACCGTCCTCTGACCATCACCCAAAACAACCCACAAACTGAGCTACTGCCTGCCCCCTGAACTTGTGCTTTCGTTAAATTAGAATAAGCTCTTCATATCTTTTATGAGACATCCTTTTGCATGGAGTCAGCCATGTTGCACTGCCATGATTTAACAGTAGCTCAGACCTCATGTATTTTTTTAACTTTTTGACCACCATACTTCTTGTTGTCCTGCTTTTAAAACTATTGTAACGCAAAGCACCGCCTGCATTTGGTTCCTTCCTAAGTATTGGTGTGTTGGATATCTAAAATGTGCTTTTTTACAAAGTTAATCTAAAGCATGTGGGAATTAGTTTTACGGGTATCTGGTAATAAACCATCCCATCAATTAGCATGACATGCTTCAAGATTAAGGGGTCACCAACATGGTACAGGTTATCATGTGGAGAACTTGAATGTCTCTACCAAATATGGCAGTGCATTCAATAATTGTCGAGATGTTTTAGCCTGGACTGGACTTTGGGACTGCTAGATCGACCAACTGACTGATAAGAAATTAGCCATATAATACCAGTGCTTTTTAAGATATAATTTGTTGGCAAACATTTTTTCCATTAAAATAAATCTTGGAATGCACATTTACTTGACATTGGAATCATTCTCAATCCTTACTTTCTTTATGTTTATGTAACAATCATTCCTGTTGAGAACAAGTTCACATTGTAGATTCTGTGTATGTTTTGTTGCTTTGTTTTCTCTCGCACATTTTACTCAGAATCTGCACATCATCTCCACTGCACTCCCTGAGCTCTGTTGACAGGTGCATGCTCGTCATCACTCTGAAGGCTCTTTATCTGCTTGGTTCGTTCCACCCTTTAACATTAGTCAGCAGCTTTGACAGAAACCACCTTGTGCTCAAATGGCTCAGAGTTCACCCCCTCCTGCATGTCCTAAAATATGTTTGTTTTTTTAAGCATAAGGCTAGGCATTGCCTTTGGGAATTATACAGCCAAGTGTTGTGGTTTTTTATTTTGTGACTGCTTTGATGCAAGCATTTACTTTCTCCAATCCAACTATTATGACATCTCTCTTGAACCACAGTCCTAAGAGGGATGCAATTCATTTTGAACATTTCTATAACAAAGGAAGTATTATTTTACTAGTTCAAGGTGTCCCATGAAATGTTTACAATAGGTTCAATTTGCTATATAAAAAGGTGACCATACATTAAATGAATACATTTCCATTTTAAGTTGTAGTTTCCTTGAAATATTTCAACGCCGTTAACAACCTTAACTATTTGTGTCGATTGGTCCAAGGTTGGGGGGGTGGGGTTTATCGGTTATGCCAGTTTATGGTAATCATTTCATGGGCCATTAATACGAGATCTCTGAGCATATACATTCTGTCTTTTCCCAGTCCCCTTGAAGGTATCCCTAAAATCAGCCTTTGTGGTTCATGCAATCGAGAGATATCAAAACAAAATCCTCAATAGTTCATTTCATCTGTCACTACTGCCTTTAAATCAGCCTTAAATTAAAATGTCTATCCATAAATACCGTTTAAAAAGCCCACAGTGATCTAGCCAAAGTATATTTGTTTTGGCGCTGCTGGTATGAAGCTGCAGCACAGTGTTTGTCTTTGTGGTTGATTACATTACAGTGCATGTTATTTAGCTGACTTCTATCCAAAGCACCTTGCATACTATAATTTAGACATGCCTACAAGAAGAATCTGGGATTCACTAGATGATTAACATCTTGCTGATGTATTGGTACTGTTGTCTAGTTTGGATGAAAGTAAAATGTTCATGTTTTGGTGGACTTTCCGATCACCATATTAGTTTAAAACTATATACAGTATGAGATGCTTCGTGCATATATTGGTCACAATTCTTTAAATAACAAAACGTAAGAGGTTTTTTTTCAATATTCCCTTCTATGTGTCACTACTGCCTTTTTTTAATCAGCCCTACATGATCAATCAATAAATACCTCTAAAAAGCTGAGCTTCCCTGGGAGATGGAGGGGTCATTAGGAAGGTGGGTGGGGTGCTATCACTTAATCTCCCCAACACCAATCCTCTTCCTGACCCCTCTCTGAGGAAAGGTGAAGGGTAGGAAAGATTGCAACATGGGTGCAGGGAGAAAAAGTGGGAGCACATGAAGGTAAAATATGTGATGGAGGGGGAAGAAAGTGGGTGAGGAAAAAGTGATGGATACTTCCTGTAGCATGGACGCACTTTAAAATACGTCCCCTTAAGAGTGTACATTATGTATTATCAGCAGCACTCTGCAGAGAGAAACCTGAGCAGAGAGGGGAGGAGTGGGGAGATCTAGGGGGAGGAGCGGAGGTCCGGAGAGACAGGGAGCAAAAAGTATGCAGGTCTGTAACAATACATAATGTAATAACTAGACAAAATGAAATACAAATGATGTAATAAACCCATAGCCTGAATCCAATATTTAATTCATTTCCCTGCATTTTGAAATTAATTACGCTAATGGCAGTGTTTAGAACAAAATGCAAGAGTTTATTATGTAATATAAACCGTATGTTTTAATAAACAGCCTGAATGAAATATGACATACTGTACATTTCCTTGCATTATTAAATCAATTATTACATATTGCATTGGAACATTTTATGGAAAATGTAATAATACATGCATAGTGTTTTATATTTACACATGAGCAATAATAATCTATAATTTAATAGTATAACAGCCACCGGGTCATTGCATTTGCATTGAGACAATTGAGCTTATCCAATACATTTTCCTGATTGCACGTTTACTTGTTAACTTAATACAAGTCTATCACTCGTATCAGAGTATTATACAGTGTGGTACGAGGACTTTGTCCACTACAGCAATACACTTGAGGCTGTGTTTCTTATATTTGGTACAAACTGTATCATGTAAAGTGGCTTTTAGTGTCTCGTAAACTTCAAAACTTCTAAGTCCTGCTGCTGTTCATGTTACAATCAGAGATATTTGCAACCTTTACTTGTATCTGATATGTGTTTAGTGTCTTTCTAAGCATTAAGAATCTACTCTGCGTGCGCTTTTGGTGATTTGACCAGCAGTCCGCTCTCTCAGACAGTCTCCATCTATCACTGAGGCCTAATTGAATCTGGACCTAGTCTCAATCAGGAGCTGGGCTGGCCTCCAGCGGCTCCACCACACCGACACACACTAAGGCAGGGGGAAGGCTAAGAGAAAGAAAAGGGGAAGAGAGACATGACATAAAAGCAGATGCAACAGTTGATGTGTGTGTGATGGAGGAGACGCAGGCCATGTGTGTGACTGTGTGTTTGTGTTGCAGCTCTGCCTCGGAGGACTTGGGCTGCAGGCGTGGAGACTTCAGCAGGAAACACTATGGGTCTGTGGAGCTGGTGAGTCCCTCCCACAATGCACTCTGTCTCTGTTTGTCTGTGTGTCTCCTGACCATCTTCATCCTTGATTCTTCCTCCTCTCCCTGACTGCTTTTGCCTTTCTGCTGGACACCAGAGGACTGATGAGTCAGACGTACTGGGTGTGGTCCGGCTTTGTCACAATGTGTGTTCCTCTCACACTGATGCAACCTCTGCGGTGTATTTGTTTTGGCGCTGCTGGTGTGAAGCTGCAGCACAGTGTGTGTCTTTGTGGTTGATTACATTACATTGCATTTTATTTAGCCGACTTTAATCCTTGCATACTATACTGTAGACATGCTTACTGGAAGAATCTGGGGTTCAATAAATGTTGAGCCTCTTGCTGATGTCTTGGTATTGTTGTATAGGTTAGAGGGAAGGAAAAATTAAATGTTTAAAGTACTTTTGAAACAAAATATTAGTTTTTAACTATAAAATGCTCCATAAATGTATTAGTCACAATTATTTTAATATCAAATGTGAAGGATATTTAAAAAAATGTTGTTGTGCGATGTTGGTTCCTGCCCAAAATTGAGTATGGGTTGGACTTTATGATACATACAATTTCTTTAAGAGTCCAAATCTACTAGAGCCCTTAAAAGTTGTTTACTATTAATGATGGATTCATAAGGTGTTTTTAAGATAATTTAACCTGATATACTTTTCTTCTTTAAGAGAATCTTACAAAATACTATCTTTCCCAGTCAAGCAATTTGGTCATTGCTTATCTTCTTTGTTAAACATTGTCTTTATTGATGTTGTAAATAAGAACAAAAGAAGAAAAAGGGGCAGGTGATTGAGACAAACAGGAAAGGAACAGATAACAGCCATTGGGTGTACATTGAGTCATGAAAGTTGGATATAAAGAAACAAAAATTACAAAAATGAAACGTAACGGCAACAAAAACAATGACTATGTGATAAAAGATATGAGACAGCCCTCTGACTCACATGTGAACTCTCCAGATTTCCAGGTTTCCCCTTCAGGTCACACGTGATCTTTTCTTTCGGTACACACAATGCTAATTCATTAGTCCATCTAGCCAATGTAGGTGTTTTTATCTTCTTTCCATATTGCAGCTAGTAACTGAGGGTCATTTAGATTACTTTATAAACTGCATGGTAATGTTTTGTTTTAACAATCTGAAGACGCAAAGTTACTATAGTACAGATATAAAATAAATGAAGTAAGGCATAAAGAAGAATAACCTTGAAATATTGAAGTACCTCAAGTAACATTACTAAGCAGTTGAGTCATTGTAGCTTTAGGGAAGTGGGTGTGTGTGTGTGTGTGTGTGTGTGTGTGTGTGTGTGTGTGTGTGTGTGTGTGTGTGTGTGTGTGTGTGTGTGTGTGTGTGTGTGTGTGTGTGTGTGTGTGTGTGTGTGTGTGTGTGTGTGTGTGTGTGTGTGTGTGTGTGTGTGTGTGTGTGTGTGTGTGGGGGGGGGGGGGGGTGTACTTACTGAGTGTGTGCATCCAGATAGCCCGGAGGGACAGGAAGTCGTAGGGTTTCTCTCTGCAATCGTACTTCCTACTGGAGACATGTTGTGGCTTTGTCTCCACGTGTGCGATAGATTAGTGCTGAGGAGAAACCGCATGCTGTCAATCAGCTGACACCACTCTCTCTCTCTCTCTGTGTGTGTGTGTGTGTGTGTGTGTGTGTGTGTGTGTGTGTGTGTGTGTGTGTGTGTGTGTGTGTGTGTGTGTGTGTGTGTGTGTGTGTGTGTGTGTGTGTGTGTGTGTGTGTGTGTGTGTGTGTGTGTGTGTGTGTGTGTGTGTGTGTGTGTGTGTGTGTGTGTGTGTGTGTGTGTGTGTGTGTGTGTGTGTGTGTGTGTGTGTGTGTGTGTGTGTGTGTGTGTGTGTGTGGTATAGTATAGTGGCTTTGTCAAATTACAAAGCCACTATATGTGTCAGTTTGGCATGGAAATATGTTTAGGTCAATCTTGAATACAATAATTTATTCGGGGAAGTTACCTTTTCATATTCTTCCTAATTAAAAGTGCTCAGGATATATTGCCTATTCAGAGCTAACATCATTTTCATTGAAATTCACAAGAATAACTCACATTTAAGTTCCATTATGCCAAAAGAAAAAAGGCTGCACTGTATGATTGATAGAAGTGGATTATGGGAAATGAATGGCAGAGCTTGATAAACCCAGGTTGATCTTCAGAAATAACCTCAGGGAGGATAAGCTCATGATGCCCAGATTATTTTCTGCAATTATCTTTGTTTCTCTGCTCTGACGTGAAATCTGTTTTCTGTTGGAAAGAGAAATATAATTGCTTTTGTAAAAATCAAAAGAAACAACAAAGTGTTTTTGTCGACTTTGTAACTCGCGCTGTTTGAGGCTGTGGGTCTCCAGAGGAGATTTGTACAAAGTTAAGGGAAGAGTTGGTTAAATTCAACAACAGATCCTTGTGTTGACAGTTTTAAATCTGTGTGGAGAGTCTGCATTTCTGTTTTTCCAATGTGAAAGAGGCAAGAACATTTTAGACAATTAGGAAAAGTATGATACGTATACCCTCTCTTGAATATCTAATCTATCTAAGATGTTCAAACTGCTAACAGTTAGAGCTCCTAAAGTATTTAATTATACAAATGGATTCAGTTGCTTTTTTTGTTTGTTCCAATCTGATTTCCCTTTTTTTTTTGAGGACATTTTACAAAATACTCAACTTTTCCAACTAAATATTTTTCCTACCCACTACAAGATTTAAATGACAGTTTGATAATATTTTCTTTAAAGCATATTTCGTTAATATTGGAAAGCCTTGTCTATGCTGCCATGAGGTAATTCTGGAGAAATACTAAATCATTTAATAATAATATGTATTTCAATAATAATTTGCTTAGAATTTGGCAAAAATATTTAGTTTAGAAAAACTAATTCTGGCTTCCAAATCAACCATTTTAAATTAATGCATCCGGAAAAAAATATAAGGGGGAACATTTTATTTTTAAATATTATATGTTGATGCTAAATCCTAATGTTTTTTTCCCGGCGTCACCTGATTCCATGTGATTTGTCCAAAATAATGAAAATTGTTGTTACATTTAATCAGAATATTATCTTCACTTTTTAGAACTCTTTTTTTTTTAAAGTGAACGAGAAAACCTGTTTTCAAATGTCTCCTCACAAGTGGGAGCCACAGATTCAGAGCAGGGTCTCCCTAATAAGAAAGAGCCGAGCCGTGACTCACCATCACTGTTTTATTTCTGGTTTCTTGTATCAGCCGGTAGCAGTGACTAATAACAGGAGGAACCTCCACAGACACCGAGGGGGTTGGAGGTATGATTCACTCTCGTCCACAAACACACACACCTTTAGACATTAAAGAAGTGTAAAGGATCCGGTATGGCGTACAAACTCTTTTCTAAGCGGATTTGATCAGGAATCAGGGACAGTTTTGAAATAGAAATGAGACATTAGAATGCTTTTTTCAGAACCTATCTTTGTGTGTATGCAATCTGAGCAGTAATTTTTCAAATTTTTGCAGTAATCTATGAAATAATTGTGATATATTTTAGTTGAGACTGACTTTCGCATTGCTTAAAAACATCCTCAGCCAGACACTGACATAAGACTGCACCTACATTCACTCTGAACACAGTGTAAAATATTCATGTTGTCACCGCCTCACTGCACAGGAACATCTTGAATCATAGGCTTTTCTAGGCTAAGTTCTCCTGAATAAAGGCGAGTGTGTTGAGAATCAGTGTTGGGTTTATCAGCTCTTAAACTTTCTTCAAACCCTGCACACAAATGATGGTATGTGCTTTTATTTAAAGGGACAAACAAAGCCATCTCCCACTCTGCCTGTCACTTTTATTCAGTGACAACTCCACGGTTCACTTTTAAAAGCTTAATTGTGTGGGTAAAAGCTGCAGGCAACAACAATTAAACCTGTGTCATCCTGACTAAACAGCTCGGAGAATGTGGTGTTGTTTTTATTTATTTCTTTACAGATAATTGAATTGTCTTCATGCGAGTCCAACAGATAAAGGCGGTGACAGATATAGGAGAGAGGTGGGCGCTGTGTCTCTGAGTGTTATGAATCTTCACGGGAAAGCTCAAATAAATGTTGGAGAATTGAATCCTTCACACACATTCATGAAACAAGGCCAGAGTATGCACCTCGTAATGCTCCTTCACTTAAAACAATAAGCGTATATCAAAATGTGTACATCAGATCAGGGGCGGACTGGCCATTGGGAATACCGGGAGTTACCCCGGTGGGCCGGTGCTGTGTGTGGGCCGGAGGGCCAAAAAATAAAAAAAAATCTTCTTTTTTTTGCCGAAATCCTACCGGCCCACATTTGTAAGTGTTCCGGCCACTCCCTTTTTTTTTTTTTGCTTAACTAAATCCTACCGGCCCACATTTGTAAGTGTTCCGGCCCACTGGGGTGTGGCCCACTGGGCTGGGCTAGGCCGTTTTGATAGGCTACCTATGTTCTATCTATCAGATAGTTTCACTTTCACACATCAGGCCCGTAGCAGCTGTCACTGCGCAGTGAACGATGAGGACTGAGTGACTGAGAGAGGGGGGGGGTTGGCAGGGAAACGGGGTTCAGGGGAAGTGGCTGTACGGCTGTACCCGTAGGATAGAAAAGGGGGAAGTGACGTCTGACTCAGAGGTCGCACGGCTGTGGAGAAGAACGTGTTGCCCACATTCTGTTACTGAGTTTAGGCTAGTTAGCTAGCAGGTTTATTGTTTTGGGTGCAGTCACTTTTGCCTCCACTTGCTGTTCAAATAAATGTTGAAAGAAAAAGTAAATCTGTTTACAGTTCTGTTTTATATGGGTGTTGAAGAAGAAGAACAAGAATTGGGAGGGATGAACCCCTCTTTAATGGTCACACATGCAGAGCACACAGCACACACAGTGAAATGTGTTCTCTGCTTTTAACCCATCCTCGTACCAGGAGTCTAGTACTAGGAGCAGTGGGCAGCTATTGTAGAGCGCCCAGGGAGCAATGGGAGGGAGGGGGTTGAGGGGTGTCCGGTGCCTTGCTCAAGGGCACCACGGCAGGGCAGGAGCTGAACTGGGACCTCTCCAAGTAGAAGTCCAACCTCCAAATGTAGGTCTGGTCGGGGACTTGAACCGGCGACCCTACGGCTCACAGTCCAAGCCCCTACTGACTGCCATAGATTTAATCCCTAATTTTGCTCTCAAATTGCACCAGATTGATGCATTTAACTTCAACATTTTAAAAAAAATCTTCCCGGGGGAGCTTGCCCCCGGACCCCCTAGAGGAGGTGAGGTCCACCACCTGCCCACACCCCCTGTTAAATTGTCTCACCCACATTGAGGATGCTTCCTACGCCCATGTTTTATTCCATGTGTCAAGTCAGGCAAATTGGGTCAAAATGTTATTGCATCAATGATCTGTTAACATTAAAATCACTAAATATATGCTAACTATTTTGCTCTAGGCAACTCTAGGCTCAGGTAATGTGATTACTATATGAATAATTGTCCAAAATAACATAAAATGCATAGGGTTTTTTGTTAAAGGTGACATGTCATGCTTTTCCGGTTATTACCCGTCCCCTTGTGTGTTATGACGGTTTTTCTGCATGTAAACGGTCTGCAGAGTCAAAACCCTCAAAGTACACCCTGTAGGAAGTAAAACTCTAACACAGAAAATACCTTCCCAAAACGCCTCGTTGGTGAAACGTCATCATCCATTTGATTCTTCCGGGTACCTGCTTACGAAAGCAGGTACCCGGAACTAAATGGGCCAATCCGTGGAGTCGTTACGTTACGTCCGCGGAGCCGTTAGGTTAAGCCCCCGCTGATTGGTCCAAATTGACCAATCCACACACACACTCAGTGCAGGCAGCCCTGCTGATCTCTCCTCCCTGGCTGCAGGCTGATAACAGACAGTTGGGATCGCCGCGAAATTCTCTCTGCAGACCCATTCTCACAGCGTTTATCAACCTTTTTCTTACTCAATATCAAGCCACACTTATTGTTTTTACTTCGGCTGTGACTTTGTGTGTGTTCAGGTTGAGTTTGGCTGTGTTTGGCTGTGTATCGCTAAACAAGGAAATCACACATCCACGGAGCTCAGCGCGATTCACAACGTACCGACCAATCAGACCACACTGGGCTCACAGGGAGGGGGGGGAGCTGCAGCAAGCCGTTTAGTGGAGAAAGTCAATACTGCTGAATACACATACTTTACAGAGATGCTGTATGCGAAACCAATGTGAGTTTGGAAAATTGCACAGTATTTTTCTATTTTAGTATACCTCAACAATGGAATTATAATCAGTGGAAATGGCCATGACACCTCTCCTTTAAGTAACATACTTTCGTCGCCGGCCGGCCGATACATGCCGCGCATTAAGTGGGCCTGTCTGTCAATTAATCCCCCGGCCACTTTTTCCCCCCAGTCCGCCCCTGCATCAGAGGCTCTCGGTGTTTTTGGGCCTTGATACCCAATGTGTGTGTTTTTGAGAAGCAGTGTGTTGGGAGGTCAGCTGTAAGTCCTCGGCTTCACCCCCACCCCACCAGTGTGACTGTCACTGCCCCAGAGGCTTTTGACTGCACTGTCACACTGAATTCATTCAATAACAAATAATGGCAGATTGAGTTTATTTTGATGAGATAGGGTGTGTTTAATTAATGTGCTACAGCAATTTAGAAACGTATATGTAGTTCCTTCAAATTAAAAGGGTGATTAAAGACACAATGAGGAGGATTTTTCGTTGTGATTTGGTTACAGAATACTCAAAATTGGCCCCCCTGTGAAGCTAATGATAACCAGGTTTCATGATGGAGGCCCCCTGTTTTGAAATCCTGCTTTTTAAAACAGGTTCTTACTTAGAGCTATCTTTTTTTCCTTTTTTTGTCGCTCAACTTTTCGACACTTCAGATAAGCTAGAGGGTTGAAACCTCGTACTAAAGGTTGTTGTAGCTTTTGCATTTAAATGTCACTTTCTGTCTATGTTAGACATAGCCGTGCTTTCATCTACCTTTGCAAACTCTACCAGAGTTTCGAAAAACAAATTCATGTTTATTTTTTCAAACATGAATTTGCATCCCTCAATTGAATTCCATTTCCATTGAAGGGGCCCTATTCAGCTCATTTCCAGGTTCATATTTGTATTTTGTGCTCCTACTGTGACATGTGTACATGCTTTGTGGTTGAATCCTCTTTTGAAGTAATTTAAAACAGCTTACATATTGTGGCCTGCTCTTGTCTCTCCCTCTGTCCCTCCTCCTCCCATATTCCCTGATACATAAGTAGTAATGTAATAAAGCAGCGTTGCATGGCGCTCACTGCAGCACCTGCCCACTCTTCAGTGTCCTTAAAGCGGCACCAGCTTACTAACATGACTCCTGGGTGGGAGGATGCCTTTAGTCCCAGTCATTTCATTAGTCATCGCCTGTGTTGCTGTGGTACAAATGGGCAGATTATGGATGTGGTGTCTCTGTTGTTAGCTGGATTTGTCCTAGCCGCATTAATGCTAATCAGGAGCAGTCAATGGGTACTTAGCAATCAGTCACGTTATGGACCTGGTTTGTCTTTGATTTAAAATTGACAAAAACACAGGTTAGTGTACAGCAACATAATGCATTATACATCATGATTAGCATTGCAGGAGTGTTGCCCTATATGAAAGGGCTTTTTGTATGTTGTGCAGTTTGTCTGAACGCAGCTTGACCGGAGGACCTCCTGGAAATAACATGAAAACATTGATCCTATCCTAATGATTAAATAGACTTAATTCAGTCTCAAGTATTTATAGGATGAGTCTGGTTTTGTTCTTTATTTTCTTTGTTGTCAAAAATAACTCAAAATATGACTACAAACAGCAGGGAAATTACTCAACTAACAAGTGTGTATCAAAAGCCACATATAGCTTGTTTGTTGAGCGCCAAAGATCTTTATTGTTGTCATATTAAACAATAAAACACAATGGGCTTCTGTTAAACAGATGAATCAGGCTTTGACTGCACAGTAAATATGTGTTATTAGGTTCGGTTCATTGTTTGGGTACTGTCATGGGATTTCTTGATTTCTTCTTCTGACACCATGCAATTTGAAAATGAGAAAAAAGACTGGTGGAAAGATTTGTATTTGTTCACCACACAATGGTTTCAGATGCCATGTTTCCCTTCCTTTTCTAAATGCAGTGGCTGTAGTATTTGTACTGTGAACTGTCTGAGTCACCGACGACCTGTAACACAGAGAAATGTATATCCAAACAGCTCTCAGTATGCAACCTTTTGAAGATGTGACTCTCATGATCTCATGCTCCACCTTCTAACTGTATAACCTGAAACAACCACACACAAACAGACACACACTCGTCTGGCTTTACTTTGATTTAACTGATTCTTACTGATGCCCTGTCCTCTATAGTAACTCCAATGGCTACCCATGATGGCTACTTACAATAAGAGCCAAAATACCCAAAAAATATTGACATCGATTTGGATGATTGCATTTGCAGTGATTTTTCATGCAAAATTAAGAAAAAATATAGATATCTCTTTTTTTTCTTAGTTTTATATCGTGTGTAGGTGGAAACCCTTGATTGAAAAACGAAGACATTTGAAGTCAATGCATTTGGTTTTTAGAAACTGGGATGGACATTATTCCCCATTAACCCGACATTTTATACACCAAACAATACTCTAATAATCTTGAAATGACAAATTGGTTATGACACACCGATTGACATTACACTATCAAATTCCTAAAGAAGACATATAGTTCCCCTGGCAGTCATATTTTTTTCCCCGCACATGGTCTTTGATAGGTTAGAAAAAACTTCCAAAGCTTCCAGAGCTGCATGGTTTCTCATAATAGACAGGAAAGCCCATAACAGTATGTATATTCCTCTGGATTCTCCCTTCTTATTCCTCTCCTCCCCAGTTTTCCTCTTTTTCCTCTCATCCCTTCTCTCTGACTATGCACCTGCCTCTCTCCCCCCCCCCCCCTGCTAATGCCTTCCTGCAGGTTTGTGAGTGTGCATGAAGAGGCCCACTGATGAGATCAATTATCTATCAGCCGTCACAAAACTATTGATTTAATACCCAGACATAAAGGCATCTCCCCCCCCCCCCCCCCTCCCTCTCTGCAGCTCCTTTGTCCCGCAGGCCTTGGGGAAATCAGAGACTCTGAGTACGCCGTGATCTCGATTGTGTTTGTGAAATGTTCAAGTCATGCCCCTAATATGGGAGCTGTTTAAGTGTGTGTATAAGAGAGGGAGCGTGTGTGTGCATCTCCTCTCCGTCTATAAAGCTCCAAAGACTTGTCCCTTTCCCATGGGGTTACGCCCGGTGGAGACGGCCATTATTCTTCTATCATTCGGCTTTTTGTTGTCATTACACATTGCTCTCTTCCTCAGCAACCTCATCCTTCATGCTGTCTCCCTCTTTTTACGTTTGATTCCCCCTTTTCGCTCCTCTCCTCTCTCTGCCCCTATCCCTCTTCAATTGCTCCCCGGTAGGAGTGATGTGTTTTATTGGTTGTTTGTTAAAGCGTAGAAGCATAATGTGCTGCCCCTTTTCCCCCGTGTCCTCCCCGGCTCACTGGGGGATCGTTGGAGTGCAGCTTTTCCTTGTTTGCCACTCTTCTGTTGCATGATTTAAAAGCTCTGTGTGTGTGTGTGTGTGTGTGTGTGTGTGTGTGTGTGTGTGTGTGTGTGTGTGTGTGTGTGTGTGTGTGTGTGTGTGTGTGTGTGTGTGTGTGTGTGTGTGTGTGTGTGTGTGTGTGTGTGTGTGTGTGTGTGTGTGTGTGTGTGTGTGTGTGTGTGTGTGTGTGTGTGTGTGTGTGTGTGTGTGTGTGTGTGTGTGTGTGTGTGTGTGTGTGTGTGTGTGTGTGTGTGTGTACACACTCAGACTCCCCAGAGCACTTAATGGCTTCGTTCTCCTGCTATTTTTCAATCTTTCACCCAAGAAAGCATATTCACACATAGCAGCACAGCCACTTACGTAAACACACGTTGAATACAGAATGTCACACATGTATTCCTCTCTTTTTTCACACAGATACCCTTTGAAGGTGGTGCATTACTGTGTCTGAACCCAGCATTATATTCCTCTCCATTATCCTACGATTTGACAGTTAATGTTGCGGGAGGCGAGAGGAAGAAAGGGACCTATAGCTTCCACATTTACTTTCTTTTTCCATGCACATATCTTAGCATAAACACTGCAACCACACCAGGAAGTATGCACAATAGGTATTTGTTTTCAGGGAGTAATATGCATTTGAAAGAAGAGCAGGCGGTATTTCCTGCAGCCTCTCCTCTCACACGGAGCCAATTATTGCACAGAAAGCTCTCTGTCGTTTATCAGAGCCTCACAGCTGCAGTAAACTTGCTGCGCTGGATGTATTACCTCAGTATATAAAGTGTACCATGGGGAAGAAGTGCAGCCACTGCGTTACTTTAATGTCATATTAATGGGAATGTTTTCAAGATATCAGTTCGTTTTTTACTTATCACTGAATTGAAAAATTATTCAAACACCCTTTCGCTCCTTTTTTTTGATTAAATTACATTTTGCTTGGAATTACACAAAAATTACTTGTAAAATAATAAGTAATAAAAACAATTTTTTTATCATAAAGAAAAAGATCATTTGATTGAAAAACATGTATGATGCGATGAAGCAGTTCATTTATGCAACATTTAAAGAGGCCATATTATGCTTTCCAGTTTGTTCCTTTACTGAAGTGTGTTCTATAGGTTTGTGTGCATGTAAGAATTGCAAAGGCTAAAATCCCTGTGTTTCTTTACCACAGACTCAATTAATAATTATTGAAAAATATGTGTAAAATATACAATTTAGAAAGATATTAAAACTACTCCTATTTAAAAGTGTCTTTTTATGTGATCCAAACTGTAACGTTAAATCAAACTGTTTATTTACGTGACACAGTTTGTACAGCATATTCAGAGCCAAGCTCAAGTTTTAAAAATGTCATTTAGGAGCTATCTAATCCCGCAGCTATAGTACTGCATATCAGATTTAATTTAGCATGAACAATAAAGTCAGCGTGACAGTTATTAATGACTTTACCCAGACTATACAGCTCTTGTCTTTCCTCCTCACTTGCCCACAGGAATGTTATGAATGGACTTTAACCCCCCCCCCCTCTCTAGGATAAGTGCTCTCTCATCACTTTCTCTCGTCTGACATCTAATGAGCCGCTGAAGTGGGGCACTACGCCCACTCTCCAAACTGATAAACACGGCTTAGTTTGGTTGTGTTTCGCCATTCACAATCTGGTTTTAGATATCTGTTAGTCGATGTGGGTAGACCCTTCGAGCAGGAACACTTTAACAACGTTTTATCTGAGAGTGCTGCTTTTGATCACAGTCGGGATATGAGGTTTACATGGAAAAAGATAAACCTGGGTTTTCATTTCCCTGTGTGCATGATCATAAGGATATCCATGTTTTTGATCCTATGCCTGCAGCATGCCTTTGAACCAGTGATGCCACTTATTTCTGTGCCGACTAAGTTACCTCAACAGTTAATGATCACCGGTGGTGATGTATGTAGCTGCTCCATCTCAGCATGGCAATAAATAAAATGAGCGACAATTCAATTCTCCCACAATATTGTTTTCTATTTTATGCCTCTACTGTGACATTTTTCAATTCCTATCACAATGTGTTGGAGCGCTAGCCAATAAAAACACAAGTGTAACATAGTGATGTAACAATGTTCTGGAACAAATGAATGAGGGAGTGTGTGGGAGAGAAACTCGCTCTGGAGGGGACTTGGGGATTTTAACCTTTGCAGACTATTTATTCACACAAAGACCTTTAGAACACATGGACAGGAAAGGTAAAAACCCAAAGAAAGCATACCTTCTAAATATATTTTCTGTCATGTGACTGTGAGACAGAGAAAATGAAAAGCTTGTGTTCTCTTAGTCCACATGTTTTGCTTAGAGCTGCACCGATAAGTCTTTTAATACTAAGGAAAAACGATATAAAGATGTTTTTTCTAAGAAGTTTTTTTGCTGTTTTTTTAACCTAAAGTAGATCTAAGGACATGAGCCATGCTTCTTAGTTTCTGATTGATATATTTTGTCATTGTTTTGCCATTTAATGCGCGAAACTATTAATATAGACACAATCTGCATACTTCAAATATTCCTTATGGTTCCGAGAGGTCAGTTAAACTAAGAGGTGCATTTTAGCTTTCCATGTCCAGTCCTTTTTCTCAGAGGAACTTCCTTCACATCCTCGTCTTGCTGGGCTCTTCCAGACCAGTTCAGGCCATCTGGACGTTTCAGTGTCCAGCCAACTTTTGACATTTTTTTATGTCACATGTCGGCAGAGCAGAGACCTCTCTTGGGCGACGGGAGCAGAAGTATAGCATGCTGGTCAAAGAGCAAAGGGGAAAGATGCAGAGAGGAGAGGAGAGGAGAGGAGAGGAGAGGAGAGGAGAGGAGAGGAGAGGAGAGGAGAGGAGAGGAGAGGAGAGGAGAGGAGAGGAAGGGAGAGGAGGGAGGGGGAACTGCAACAAGGAAGGAGAGACTCTGCGGTCCGTTGCCTAGCAACAAAAACATCCTTCAGTGTCATGGTGTTGGGGTCGATAAAATGGAAAAGAGGGGACGTGAAAAGGAATAGATTGAAGGGGTTTTGAAGAAGGTGGCCAATCATTCATTACAAGTGTTGAGACGTCAGTATCAAATGGAACGTTATTAACTGTGTTTAAATACACAGGTTACAAGAAAGTAAAAAAAAAATAGCCTTATAATAGACATATAATACCCATGTAACAGCCAAATATAAAACATTTCTACACAACAAACCAACCAGCCAATACTTATTGCATGATTCAAATGATGAAGTTTAGACTCTTCTGCAACCATTACTTAAATACTTAATCACAGGTAACATACTTATTGTTGAGGCTACAAAAAGGGGCTGGACTTCACCAAAATGGAACACCCTGCAAAAGAGGCATCACTAGCACCTAACAATTGGAACCATTTATTGGAGTTGTACGTGCTCACAGAGGGTTTGTTCTGTTCTCACCATCATTAAGTGTCCCCTCTCTCTCTCATACTCTTCCCTCTCCAACACTGTGTCTGAGAGAGGTGAGTCAGCAAAACACGGATAATTGGAGCGATAAGTAGAGGGTGGGAGATGCAAGAAAAAAAGAGTAAAATACAGCATAAAAAGCAGGTTTTCACAGTGTCATTCAATCATTGCAAAGTAATTATTGATGATAAAAGAAGAGATTATGTACAGGTGAAGGGCTGCTGAGGACAGATGTGTTGTACCTCGTGGTGTTGTGTTCACATGGCGACACGCGGCCATGGTTCCTCTTTTCCTCCGCGATGATAGCCGCCTCTAATGTATTTACGACCTGCTTATTACTGTCTGCCACAAGTCATGGTTTGTCACATGCCTAATTTTAAACATGTCTGTCTGTCTCCCAGCTAATCTCCAGTGACGCAGATGGGGCCATCCAGAGGGCAGGACGCTTCAGGGTGGAGAACGGCTCTTCAGATGAGGTCCAAACTAAATTGTCTATAAACGCTTTTGTGCACATGTGCATCCAATCCATCCACTTACCCATACCACAGTAAATAGAAAAAAGATCTCAGATTATGATCATTTCCGATGCCATAGAGTTGCCTTGCGTTGTCCTGAAACGCGTGCATACATAGACAGAATAAGAGTAATAAAGGTGTGAGAAAAGAGCAAATATAGAACTATAATAGTTATCTTTATTATGGATTTTTATTTATTGTTATTATCATTACGCATTTATTATTATGATTATTAATATTAACTTTTTGTAGGTATTATACAATATACACAAAATGAAGTATTTACAACAATTTAACGATATAAATAAGATTACAATGTGTATGTGTATGTGAGGTATATCGGAAATTAAAAGTCAAAAAGCTGGGATGGTAAAACATTTATAGATGAAGACACATTATTATATTTTATATTTATTTTATTAACGGTGACTTAAAGCAATAGTTTGAAAGGTAAAAAATATGCTTTTTTGCTGAAAATTAGATGAGAAGATATAATCCTATGTCGTCACGCTAAATGTAAACCTATGGTAAGGATTAGCTTGGTTTATCATAAAGTGGCAACTGGGAAAAATGGCCTGGCTCTTTCAGAAATGTGTATACAGCAACTCTGTACACTTGTGTTTTTATTGAGTTTTCACAACAATAATAACAGAACAACATGTGAACCTAAAGAACAAAAAATAATACAGACAAATCAGTTGTAAAATAAAGCACAATAATTACTAGTTGTCTGAAGTCCTTCAATATTCACACATACTGTACAGCAGGGGTCACCAACTACATTTGTCCAAGGGCCAAAATGTATCCAAGAGACACTTTCGGGGGCCAGAGATTTGTATATATATAAATCATAATGAATTATATATATATATATATATATATATATATATATATAATTGATTAATATGTTCACTTTATTGAAAAAATTATCCTTTTTTTATAAGCCTGTATCCGGGGTAATAAAACTGAAAGCAGTCCTTGATTTTTTTATTAATACCGTGTCCTGATTGGTGGGAAACGGTTGCAGGTTATAAGAAAATTGTTTGCCAGGCACGCATATCTGAAATAATGTATGCGCTGCCATTTCCCCACATAAACATAACAGTCTGCAATGAAACGGTTGTCTCCTGTGTGCTCCACTTCCTCCTTGGCGAACCGGTAACTTTCTTGTTAACCCGTTTTGGTTTAAAAACAGAATACGGTCGGTTTTTCCGTTTTGGTCCAAAGAACGATATTACATACACGGATTAAACATGAACTTCTCCTCATATTTTTCTAAATTATTTTTTTCTAAAAGTAATCATCATCTTTTTATATATATACATATATATATATATATGTATATATATCACCTATACAGCACCTTTGGGAATGTCGTGTCTTGACCAAGGACACATATTTTTTTTTGACGAGCGTGTGGCTCGAACCCCTGTAATTCGAGGTGACATGAGTGGGGGGCGGACGAACTAACCACTCCGCCAACGCCACAGTCACCCCAACCCTGCGGGCCGGATCAGAATTTCTGTCGGGCCACCAGGAATGAATTAGTCATTAATTTACTCATTGGTGTCAACCATGTAAATATTCCACTTTTCCATTCCCCATTGAATGCATTCTCTTGGATTCTTGGAGTCAACTTTTCCATGACAAAAAGATCTCGAACAATTTCCAGCCACTGCTCCTGATTCGGAGCGTTCACATTAAGCCAATTCCTAGTTATAGCTTTCTTACTCGCTGCAAGTAAAACCTTAGTCAAATATAGATCGCCTCCCATCACAACATCCTTAATGTTCCCAAGATACATCACCGGGCAGGTATTTGGGATTCCATATCCCATAATAATTTTGACAACTGCATTTACCTTCTCCCAATATGACCTTATCTTTGTACAGTTCCATAAAATGTGCGAGTGGTCAGCCTCCATGTTCCCACACAACCTCCAACATTGTTGGCAACTTTAAAGCTTACTCATTAAAACATTTCTTTAAATTGTACCAAAAAATGCATTGTTTGATTTATGGGAAGATATTTGATGGTGCTTTTATTCTCGAAACAAAGTAAGAATTGGAGAACAAAGAAGCTGGGATACAGATTTCTTATCATTTGAAAAGAGCCATGCTAGCTGTTTGCAACCCCTGCTGGCTCCTATTGATCACACACAGTTATATCGGTTTCACAGCAGTGTATGTCTATTTTGGTGACCTGTCCTCATGTGATTCACTCCCTAGCTTTTGTCTCACATCTCGGTATGGATTAGTTCCATCATGACAGAATAGAAACAGAAACCACACAGTCTGTGCCTCACTGTGGTCAGGCTGCGTCTGATTTCCTGACCTGAGAGTTTTAATCGTTACTGCTGCATTGTGTAACAGTTTTTCAGAGAAGACCGCTGTGACTCAAGCTGTGTGTGACCATCATGATGACAATGTGTTTTGTGTGTGTGCCGTGTGTGTGTGTGTGTGTCTGTGTGTGTGTGTGTGTGTGTGTGTGTGTGTGTGTGTGTGTGTGTGTGTGTGTGTGTGTGTGTGTGTGTGTGTGTGTGTGTGTGTGTGTGTGTGTGTGTGTGTGTGTGTGTGTGTGTGTGTGTGTGTGTGTGTGTGTGTGTGTGTGTGTGTGTGTGTGTGGTTGGTTTATGTGTGTTAAAAACAGGCTTTGGACTACACGCCAGGAACCTGGAGGAGAACCGATGTCCATCTGGAGAATCCAGAGTACCACACCAGATGGTTCTTTAAATACTTCCTGGGAAAAGGTCAGTGCTGCTCTGTGGTGATCTGTTAAAAAAAACACACACACCAACCCACACACACAGTAAGTGTTACACAGAGGGCTACATAAGGCTGATTCCTTCTGGTCGACTTGTTTGTCGTTGTGCTATAGTCTGACCAAATTTGGACAATCGCTGGTGGTACTTTGAAGTAGAAAAGTGTTCCTAGGCCAATATTTTTGGGGGTCTGGGGGGGAATTTGTGTAAACACACACAGTTATTTTCAAAGGCCTCAGAATAGTGCTACTATAATGTAAAAGTTGGCATATGAACGGTGGTTGTAACTACCATGTACCATGTACCAACTACCACGTTGGTTTAGTGGTCTCATAATCGGTTGTTTAGATGCAGGCAGCTAAACACAAGAGTTCAAAAAAGACTGGTCTTTTTAATAGCCAAATCATTTTATCATATTACTGTAAAACACATCCAATCACGTTTTCGGTGGTGCCTTGAATGGATGGGATGGTGTGGGCGGTGTATGTAGCTTTCAGTATAAAACAATCTGCTCAGAAAGATTTTGCTGCATATTTGTATTTGTATATCATAATTTAAGTTACCAGTGCACCGGTTTGGTTAATCCACTGTAACGTGCATCATTTGATTTGATGAAGATTTCTTTTGGTGAACAACAGCTCAAGAAGCCATGGGTTAATGATAAAGGAGAGCCACAGAAATAAAACATGGTCTGAATCTCTTCCCTGGTCCACAGGACACTTCTTATCTTATGAAGTCATTCATGTCCTTACTCTGCACCACTCTTCATTCAGGGCCAAAACTTGTTAGCATCCAGCAATATCCCCACAGCGAGTCTCAAACACACTCTAATCCCATACTGCGCCCGGGGAGGAAGCCTTAGAGGACACACACACGGCAGAAAGAATTGCCTCCAACAGATAACGCAATTAAGATCGGACTGTTGGCTCCTGAAATGAGCCTGGCGCTCTGCAACAGGCAGGCAGGCAGGAGCCATTCACTGTGATTGTTAAAATATATATATTTAGAAGTGCTCCTTTCACCTTTGTGACCCTCATCATCTCTCCGTCCTCATTATCACTGCGCCTCGCTCACCGTGTGGGCGGCACAGAAAGTTGTGCAACAAAAGATCATTGTCCGGGGTTTCTTTACCGTGACTCGAATCACATTCAGCTCTAAAAGGATGAGATAAAGGACGGAGGAATAGAAGTGATTGTGAAAAAAAATTAGAAAATTTCTCCTCCAGCCAGGGTGTAATCACGGTATGGCATGGACAGTTTAAAATGTGGCCATGTCTCCAGAAAGTTGGCTGCAAACCTGTTTGGACTGCAGCTGAGCCATCTGCGTCTCACAGCCGGAGCAGAGCCGACTGCATGGTACAACACATTACCAGGCCTAGGCCAATTATTCTAACACTGGCACTTCCTGTGTAATGAAGCATCCAAAACAAAGGCTCGAGTTCTCCATGTCTTGATGATTAGGTGAAAAAGAACAAACGTTGTTTCCTCATTGTCTTGCGTAAGGTACGAAGACAACTCTGATTACAATTTGCTTTTCTTCCCAAATAAATAAAAGCTCAAGCTGTCTAAACTAATACCTGTATAATTGCAAGCCAACCATGCAAAGTCATCGCTCACCTGAAGCATGAAAACATTGTGAATGGAGAATAAAGAGAGCTAAAAGCCGAATAGAGAAAGAAAATGTGGGATAAAGAAAACATTAGAGGGAGAGAAAGCACCCGAGGGAGGACAAAGGAAGGGCCGGCAATGCAGAGAGATATCCTGCGTCTAATTGGGTTTGGAGGTCTGTTCAGCATTGTTTCCCAAGATGTTGCCCTGTCAACCGAAGAAGAGGAGGCATGAATGCTGAGATCTTTGTCTGCGACCACACACAGAGAAAACTGGTGATGAATGAAAGGAAGGCCGAAATGATGAAAGAATAGGAAGGACAGAAGACAAAAAAAGCAGGGAAACACTGAGATTTTAATGAATTTTGGTGGCCTTCTGCAACTAAATCATCAGTTGTCTGATCACTTTGTACGATACGATAACACTTTGTTGTTAGAGGAAAGCTGAAATGTTTCTTTCTTCTGCGAAATGTTTCTATGCTTGAACGTTCAAAAAGCTCTTTATTTTTCTCATACTGCCTGTGGGTCAGCACCTCTTTTCACCCTCTGTCTGAAACCAGAGCCCAGTCTGCTCTGATTGGTTAGCTGTCCGGCTCTGTTGTGATTAGTCAACCGCTTTGAGATGTCCCGCCCCTTAGTCTATCACGTACAATGCGTTTGAGGGCTAGCCAATAGAAGCGCAAGTCTTACATAGTGATGTCACTATGTTACCGAGGTAAACAAGAGAAACTCCCTCTGGAGTGAACACAGGGATTTCTTTGCAGACCATTTACATGCACACAATCCTATATAACACACTACAGGATGTGGTAAACCATAACAGCATAATAGGGCCTCTTTAAAGTGGGTGTGTGTATAACTGTGTACATTTTCTCTGTCTCCCTCAGTCCACCAGAACTATGTGGGTACAGACGCAGAGAAGAATCCCTTCTACCTATCGGTCGTTCTCTCGGATCAGAACAACCAGCGGGTCCCTCAGTACCGAGCCATCCTCTGGAGGAAGACGGTGAGATTAACATCTGCACACTAATGGTGGAACAAGTTCTCAGGTCCTTTATACACGTAAACATAGCACTGAAGTCAGTCATACATGTTGGCGGCTGTGGTCTGTATGGACCTTGCTTGGTAAACAGAGGCGCGCCACTTCAAGTATCCAAAGGGAGAAGTAAGTAGATCATAAAGGTTTACATAGCACTTTACTATTGGAGTCAGGTCCCCTTGCTAAAACAAGTTTAGCTAAACAGTGATATTATTTAAGGTTTTTTCTCTTGTTTGAATGATTTCATATTTGAAAAGTGTACCTATTTGACCCTAAAATGTATGTCGTTACGACACTACCTATGGAGTTTTTTATGGTAAATCTCTAAGTTCAATTTTGTAGAATAAAAAATACAAACTTTACCTCCAAAAATAAGTTGAGTAGAGGCATAAAGCAGCATTACATGGAAATACTCAAATGAACTACAAGGACCTCATTACTTAATGTAGTTACTTTCTACCTTTGCCTCATTACTCTATTCTTGAGTCTGTGTGCATGTGTATGAGATGCATGTTTATTATAGTGTGTTTGTATGAATAAAGTTATTATTATAAAGTTATTATTGTGACTCAGCTTTATGACCAAGATAGCTGGGATTTAATTTAGCCTCCTCTGTAAACTGATTAGGCTGGTAGACCTCCGCTGCCTGATCACATTGATTTGTCTTGTTCCTGTCACAATGCTGCTGGATGTTGTTGTTGTTGTTGTTGTTGAACAGAACAATCTAGTTTGATTTGAATTGCTCCGATTTAACTTTGTGATTTTTTTATGACTGATAGAAGAAAATATACTGGGACTTTCTTTAGTTTAATACTGAGTTTTGAGGATGTTCTTTGATAAATGAGCAACAGGTTGTAATCCCTGATCTGTGTTGTTGTTGGCTCAGGGCACTCTGAAGATCAGCCTCCCCTACAGCCCCACCAAAACACTATCCGTCAAGTCCATCCTAAGGTGAGTGTGCAGCCTGCAGCTCAACACACACATTGCATTCACTGTGGTCAACACATGTACTGAATCCGAGGGGATATTGTTGGTTATCTAAAGCTGGGCTGAGACATAATGACTGAAGCAGAGCCTCTCATTTGCCCAGTAGCCGTTATCGGCCCGTCCACACAGCGGCGTGCGTTGTCGCTTGCCGGCGGGCGTGTCTGAAACTCGACCAACAACCAATCACATGAATCTCCCGCCCCTGACACACAAGCAGCGGTTTGATTGGCTAGAGCGTGTACTGCCATATGATTCGATTGGCTGACGCTTCTGCCGAGGCTTCAGAAGTTGAACATTGCTCAACTTTTGCAGGGTTATGGCTAGAAAGGATCCGTCTTGGGTAAATATGACGTCACGTTCTCGTTGTAACTCTCGTTGTAACCGGAGCGGCTCGTAAACACATCTACAGCAGTAACATGATGCAACATACACATGAATGCAGCAGCAATATTAATAGAGAAACATCAGACTTAATAGTAAAACACTGAAAGGGAACATTTTATTGCACCAGGAGCTATCTTGGGACTTTTACTGTGACAACGTTGACTTGCCTGTAGACAAAAAATAAAGCATAGTGTTGGTGATCTACAGTGTTGTCATTCTTCTTTGAACAGCAAGACCGCTAACATCCTATTTCAACAATCACACTCCCTGTCATTGACATAATGAATAGATGGTTTAGCTTCTCACCATCATTTGCTGCCTGTGGCCCACTGATGTTAACGATCGTAACTGAAAGGCTGCCTGCCAAAACGTAAACATTCAGCCAAGTGACTTGCAAACTCTCGCGTGTTTTACACAAGACGGATCCTTTCTAGCCATAACCCTTTTTGCAGCAAGCCACGCCAGCAAAGCTCCGCTTCGCTTCCCACAATGCAGTTCGGCGAAAAGTGACGTCACCCCATTCAAAGTGAATGGTGAAGCTTTCAATGCACGCCGCTGTGTGGACAGGCCGAAAGAGCACCGTTTTTTATGTCAAAGCCCCACAAATACAGTATAATAGATAGTCTATGTACTCTACAGGACACAGTGTTTACTGGTGTTTTGGTGCATTCATACTGTATTTGCCACAAATTATCACTAAATCTTTATTAAGAAAATGTTATTTTTGACATACCCATAATCATTTCAGTTATTTGATTAGTTTCATGTTTTTATTTTCCTCCTCATGAAGAATTTATCATTTCAATCAGAAGAAAACATGACACATGAATAATGTGTCATGTTTTTTTTTTAGAGTTTTGTGATGAGGGTCTTTAATGTCTACTTTTTCCCTCTATCGTGCATACACAAAGAGAATTTGTAAATAATGCAAATTTCAAAGGCAACGCCAAATGCCATTGATTTTAAATACGTGAAATGGACATAAAGTACATCCAGAAAAATAAAGAAACCATTTTAAAAAAACGATTGAAGGTGAAAAGAAAAGAAAAATAAGAGGGAGAGTTTTAAGGATTTGAATGTCTCTTGATTTGGTTGGCCATCAATGTAATGCTGCTGTTAACAATTATCTTCATGATGATGCAAATGTTTTTGAACATTTGGGAAAATGATAAGTTTTCCAGTGCCCAAGGAGATATATTCAAATATATTTAGGTTCTAGTTATTTATATAATGTATAATAAAACAGCAGGAAACCCTCACTTTTGAGAAGCTATAACCAAATAATGTTTGTTTTACAAGCACAATCGTTAAATAATAGCACGATCGCTCTAAAAACTACTCAATCTGGAGACTCATATGTTGTGTTCAGTATCAGATGTCCTGAGTGACAGGTAACAGGATATAATAAGATGCATGAAGCAGAAGATTGGAGATTATAAATTCCTCCGGCTGAGCGCCATCACTCCTCAAAGTGAGGATGAATGAGGACAAGCAGGAAGAGAAATCCCCTGTATCAGGTCTCTCATTTCTCTGTGCAACCCTTAAGGCTATTTGTCTTCCATCGATCCTAAGCACTCCCTTTCTTTCTCTTTTTATCCATTACTACTTCCTCCTCTTCCCTTTATCCCAGTGCAATGAACATGGACAGGTTTGAAAAAGGCCCGAGGGAGATCCTCAATGCCGAGATTCAGAAGGTGAGACTCAGAGCAAATGAAATGAAGCACAGGTCCATTTCATGCCAGGCCTGATCAGCAGCATGTACAGTACTCTTCACACCATCCTCAAGCTGACGGGCTGGTCACTGTTTATTATAATTATTGTGTCCTCTTTCCTCAGGATCTGCTGGTGTTGGAGGAACAGGAGGTATTTTAGATTATTTTCCATTTGATTCTGTATTGATGCTTTTTCTGGTAAAAGTCCTTGACATACTGTTGATACAAACACTTTGATATTGTCTTAGATCTTTTAGGATAAGATAATTATATTTATCTCC
The DNA here is from genome assembly GCF_949606895.1 of Notothenia rossii. Taxonomy (NCBI): domain Eukaryota; kingdom Metazoa; phylum Chordata; class Actinopteri; order Perciformes; family Nototheniidae; genus Notothenia; species Notothenia rossii. Next base: position 38,189,289 of record NC_136910.1, read on the forward strand.
AAGTGTATTCCTTTTTACATGTAGTTACTAGTATGCACAGTAAATGCATGCTTTCAATCCTGTTCCATCTTCTGTAAATGCCTAAGTTGTTGTTTTTACATTCAACACTGATAATAAGCACTTCTAAAAACCTTGTGTGTATCTTTTGCATCATATTTATTTGCATAGGAGCATAGTATGATAAATAAATAATGATATCAATTGTAAATAGTTTCATAATTCTAACCCAGCTATAATTTTGTAGGGTTCTGTCAACTTTAAATTTGGAGTCCTGTTTGCCAAAGACGGCCAGCTCACAGATGACGAGATGTTCAGCAACGGTAAATCCTTTATACTTTTTTTACTTCAGTGTCCAAACACTATTTAAGGAATGTTTTCATTTTGGGAAATGTGATTTCTTGCCAAAAGTTAGATAAGAAGATCAATAACATCTTAATATCGATTGTTGGAGGCAGCAGCTTAGGTTAGTTTAGAATTAAGACGGGAAAGAGCAGGAAAAAACTGGCCTAATTCTAAAAAAATATCAAAATCCACCATATTCTCTCCTTATAACATGCTGTATCTTATTAAGATGCACAAGGCCAATACATAGTTCAGAATCAAATCTTAAACCCTGTTACTTATAGGTTTCACATGTTTTTTGTACATGTATAGAAAACAAGATAACATTTGTTAGAGAGCGTTAGAGGTGTGGCCATGTGGATTGTATTGCTTTCTGATCTGTTGGTCTGATGAGCGTGATATCAAACATCTTATCTAACCCCCCAGCAAGAAAGCAATTAAGGGTATTTCCCAAAATGTCAACACAACCCTGTATTAAATACATCAAAATGATACCTGCAAAGTTAAAAGTCCTGTGTTTCTTTCAGAGATGGGGAGTGAGAGTTTTGACAAGTTTCTCAATCTGCTCGGTGACTCCATCACGCTGCAGGGGTGGGCCGGATACAGGGGGGGGCTGGACACCAAGAGTAAGAGGCCTCTGAATAACTATATGATTAAAAAGTACAACGCTTTTTCAATATGCCCAACTCTCATTGTCTGCTTCTGTTTCGGTCCGTTTTCTCCTGCAGATGACACTACAGGAATGAACTCCATCTACACGGTGTATCAGGGCCATGAGCTCATGTTCCACGTCTCCACCATGTTACCCTACTCTAAAGAGAACAAGCAGCAGGTGGGTTTCTGCATTATTATCTGTTGTATAGTTCTTATCTTCAGCCACAGTAAAATGTCAGCCTCATGGCTCAGAATCAGATATTTCGACATCTGGATTTACATGAATTTGTTTAAAAGATTCAGGGTACCCAGAGGATAGATCCTACAAAACTTGGCAATTCTCTAGCTGCACAATGAGGGTTGCAATTTTTGTATTTTGTTGAACATTTTTCATGGTCCCCAGGGCCCAGTGGTTCAAAACTTGTAATCCCTATCTGATCGGATCAGATTTGGATTTTGGGTAGTTCAAAACCAAGAAACAGGATTAGGATCACTTTGATATCCAATCAGATCAGGAAATCCAATCCAAGCTTTAATCTGGATCAAATCTTCAAAATGGGTAGTTCAAACCGACAACACAGGATTGGGATCAGTTGGATCCCAAAAAACTGGATTATCTTGATCCCACTAGAGGGGTGGATTTCCAGTGGATTACCAGAGCAAAATGTACTGCACAATTTATTTTAAAATATGTTTCAATATAAATAAGATGGCAAAGTTTGTTAACTGAAATAATACATAATTTTTAGCCATCATGGCAAATCAATTTGCATTTTCATTTTTTGGTCACGTTTGCGGTGGCCTATTTTGTTTTCAACCACATGTTGATGACATACATGTTTATGCTCATAAAATTATCACAACAAAGATTGTCAGTCACAAATGTAATTTAGATTAAAGAAAAAACATCTTCAACAAAAAAAAAGACAAGGTGATGACTGTCATCACCTTTCAAACGTAATTGCGGACAATAGATGTCTCTGCAATAATACAAGGAAGTCTCTTGTCTTCCTTGTATTATTTTTCATATCCACTAGATGGAGATCGGTAGGATTAAAGCACTGATATTCAGGATCTAGTAATATTGAAAAGTCTGAATCTGGATCAGGGTGATCCTATCCTGAATTGCTTTGAAATACAGGGACAAAATCTGGCCGAGTGGTCTGATCCTGGATCACAAAAAGAGGGATTTCAAAATCTGATCGGATCTGATTGAGATTAAAAGTTTTGAACTACTGGGAAGATTTTACATTTTAGCTTTGGTTAAAATCGGTCTAAAGCTTTGGTTTTTCACTATTAAAGTATAGCAAGGCAAGGTAAGTTTATTTAAATATCACCTTTCAACACAAGGCAATTTAAAGTGCTTTACAAACAATGGACATACATTAGGATATAGTGCAGCTGAAACACATTTTAAAATTACATCTAAAAACATTTAAAAACAGTCAATAAAAAGCAAAGAGAGTAGAAGAAAGGAAAAATAAGCTAAAGTAGAATGAAAATAGGTAACAAAAACAAGAATAAAAGTTACAATGCAGTGTAAAATATGAATAATTATTTAATTGAGAAAAAACAATTGCATTTAAATCGGGTCTGCTACCCTTTTTCTCCCGTTCCTGTCTATTTTAAGATCGCAAAAAAGCCAAAGAATTACCCTCTCTTTTGGCTTTGCCCTACAATTAGAGAAATTGCAGAAATTCAGTCACAGGTCCTCATCTTTCTGTCATTTAGCAGAAAAAAGACCCTAACTGAGAGGAAGCCAGTAAAATAACCAACAATGTAATGTGCTCACTGTAGGAAGAAAAGAAGAAGAGAGGACGTCAATGCTTCAATGTAAAGCTCCTTTCTGTTATGTCAATATTAGTGAGTATGACTCAAAAGGGCTGCTTTGCAGATCTGACATGTAATTGGATTTCTTCTTATATAAAAAAAGAAGAAAAAAAACAGTCAATATTAAGGAACAGGGGGGGGGGCAACAACTGGAATCATGGGAAGGAATATGAATCACACCTGAGAGGTAAAGTCAGTTCAGCTTAACGCGTGAAGTGTAGTGTTGTTATCCACCCAGCAGTGTTTTGTAAAAAAAAAAGCCGTACTGATACTGAGGGTAAACAAAAGTTAACTCTGGCATGATTTCCAGAAGATATTAATATTAAAAGCAACAGGATTTATATTCTTAAAAATAGAAATGGTTCTTCTCTATGAATTTGGTTATTGAATATGGTCTCTACCTTAAGGTAATAACATTTGAGAGTGAATATAGTACTTTCTTTTTTTTTAAGGTTGTTTTTATTAGATTAGATCGTAAAACACACAAAACACAAAGACAAAACATAAAATGACAACAATGCTAAAATAATAATACAATACAAAAGAAATCAATGAACATGACATCATTTACATTTAAAATGAATACAGTTAATACAAATACATACACATAATGCTAATGGGAATAGTAACAATAAAACTAATTAAATAATTAATATAATAATGATTATAAACAAATAATAGAATACAATAAAATACAATACAATACAATGTAATATATATAATATTATATTAGATAATAAAATTTATATTTTAACCTAAATTCAGTACTCAGTACGAATGCTAATTTATCTCCTTGTCTGCTGGATGTGTCGTAACAACTTTAAACGGTGTCTATATATCACTGCTGTGTTTACGGTTTGTTGCTGTGCCCCTAAGTGACCATAAAATCAATTAATCCAGCTTTAAAGACTTCCTCCTGCCTCACATGAATCACAGAGCTCTGTGGTTAAGTTTTTTGTCTCACCTTGTGTCTCTTTCGTCTGTCAGGTGGAGAGAAAGAGACACATTGGAAACGACATTGTTACCATAGTATTCCAGGAAGGGGATGACGCATCATCGTCCTTCAAACCGTCTATGATCCGATCGCACTTCACCCGTATCCTTCACACGGACTGAGATTTTCAGAAAAAATGAAGTGGTAATCAGCGGATGAGCAGATACCACATCATAGTGTCTCCTTTATAATCAGTGTTTCCTTCACTCCCTGTCCAGATATTTTTGCATTAGTTAGGTATAATAGCCAGAATGACAGTTACAGGTGAGTGCTTTGATTAACACTCTGCTTTAAGGTGGTTCCATCCACAATGTGCGTCTACCTTTTGATTGTTCCTTTGATTAAATGATTAAAGAGAGAGTTCACCACCTTCTACTGTATGTGGATGTCCAATCAGTGGTGTTGAAGGTTATGGTTGTCTTTTGAGACAATACATTCCTCCTTTTGCACCATGAACATTTGCTGCACTTCCTTTTATCTTTCCTGCATTTGAAGTTAAAGTGAAGTATTTCATGCAAAATAAGAACTTCAAACTATTTCAACTTGGATGTCTAATCTCCAATTATTCGTACCAAGGCAGCATTCCTGAACCAGATGCCACTCTCTGGTTTGTAATACTAGCAAAGTGAACTTACTTTGCAAGTATAAGAAACCAGTTATGTTTCCAAAAGAAAAAATGGTAGCCCTCAAAGGTTATTATGCACATTGTGTTTGGACTTAAATACACAGCAGTTTCTAACAGAGCAGAAAAAATGTGAAATGTGAGAGGATAGCCAGCAGGAACATGTAGGCACTGCCAATAAACCCGTCTGTACTGGATAAATCAGCTTTCTTGGTTAATTAAGAACATGTTGAGACTAATTGTACATCAACATAAAATGTGGTACATTTTCCCTTTAAAGAGGACCTATTATGCTTTTGGGGTTTTCCATTTCCTGTAGTGTGTTACATACTGTAGGTTGTTGTGCATGTAAATGGTCTGCAAAGGCTAAAATCCTACCTTTGGACTCCTTTGTTTACTTCCTGAACATGATGACATCACTATGTAACACTTACACTTCTATCGGCTGGCTCTCCAATGCATTGTACGTGATAGGCTAAGGGGCAAGTCATCTTTAAGTGGTTGACCAATCCCAACAGAGCCGGCCAGCTAACCAATCAGAGCAGACTGGGCTCTGGTTTCAGACAGAGGGTGCTGCAGCACAGGCAGTAGGAGAAAAATAAGGAGCTTTTTGAGCATTAAAGCGGCACAAAAGGCACAATATGTCCTCTTTCAAACAAGTTGTTCATGTTGCATACTGTTGATGTGTTTGACATCCATTATAAGAGACATATGAGATATCTGCTCTTTGTCACAGGTTGAAGATATTCTCAGAGGAGAGCGTTCCACTGTTTGGACCCCCTCTCCCATCTCCACCTGTGTTTACTGATCACCAAGAATTCAGGGACTTTTTATTAGTCAAACGTAAGGACATTTGAGGAAAGATGCATACAAATACAGCCATTCAATGACCTTGATATGCTAATGTTCTCATCTGATCTTTCTTCATCCCCTGCAGTAATCAATGGAGAGAAAGCCACACTGGAGACGCCAACGTTTGCCCAGAAGCGCCAGCGGACACTGGACATGTTGATCCGCTCGCTCTACCAAGACCTCATGCCTGACCTGCACAAGGTACCGCTGCCCAGTGACTCTGAGTCCTGCTCATTCTTGAATTAACGTCCTTCTTTTTTTTTTTACTATCCAAGTTGTCTCCTCCTTGTCACTTCAGTCACTGCTAACTTTTGTTCTGCTGTATCCACTGCAGCCCTCTGCATACTGCACCACACTGGACTGCTGCAATGCTGACTTTCTCAGCAGGGCTCTCTCTCCTCACGTCACTTTTTTATCTTAATTCTCTTGTTTTTTCCCTATCCTTCTTTCCATGTTGCTGCTAACAAAATGTAATTCTCACTGCTGCTGTCTCACCCCCTGCCAGGGTCAGTCTCTAAGACCCCTTTCTGCTTTCTTTTTCCCCTTCATGTGCGCGTGTGTCTGTCTTTGTGTGTTGGTGTTCCATGTTTAGGTTCCTTTTTCTCCCCAGAACATGTTAAACCGGCGGTCCTTCAGCGACGTGCTGCCTGAGTCTCCGAAGTCTGCACGCAAGAAGGAGGAGGCACGGCAGGCAGAGTTTGTCAGAATAGGGCAGGTAAGGAAGTGAAACACACACACACACACACATACACACACACACACACACACACACACACACACACACACATACACAAAGGCGGTATTACCAACCAATTAGAGAACACACACTTGTACACACACATGGAATCCAGGATACACACCCACATAAAAGCTAGAAACTCACAAAGAGTGTACAGGGCCAAACACACCTAGTGAGGAAACGTAAACACTATGCACATGTTTACACAGATGTTTACATTAAGACTTTATCTAACTTGTGACATGTAACATTTTATACATACACTTTGTAATAAACATATTCATCTTTTGTAAATTGATTCAACAGGGGGGGGGGGAGTTATTTGCCGCCAAATGTAATATAGATTCAGAGTTGGGGGGAAAATCCTCAGTCCTTGATTTGTTAAAACGTGCATTTCAGAGTCTAGAAGGAAAGTGTAAAAAAACTCTTCTTAACTCTTAGTTTAAGAATAGCGAGTCCAAAGTAAAAATAAAGAGAAACTGCAGTTGTACCAGAAGCAACAGACATCTTTTGAAACCAGCTTCTCTCAATTGTGAGGAATATCTGTGAGTCTTTATACTACATCATGTAATGTAAGGGCTGTAATTCCAGACAGACATCACAGTGAACTGGACACCTGCTCTCAGGAGGGTCAGGGTGAAATAATATACTGTAGGAACATATCTCTGAGACTCTGTCTAGTACTCATTACGGGGCTGATGTAATCCCCATTATAATTCTTTTCTAAGCACCTACAGATAATATAACTATGATTTTGCATGAACTAAGTCTGAAAACACAGAAAAGAAAAGAGTTAAGAACTGTCCGTGGTGCTGAGCCTAGATGACCTCCGGCATTAGAGAATTAAAAGTCTCTGGTATTTTATAAAATAATTGATATTCTTGGGGCAAATGAGTGGTCTGTTGTAAGCTAAAACATAATATATTAGTAATAAGGCATTGTTGTTGATATTGGGTCTTTTTACCCAAGCAAACCAAACAAAAAACGAGATATTTTTATTTTAGGTATAAAATGCTGATAAAAGAAATAAGGTAGCAATTTGTGGCTTGTTGTGATAAGGAAAAATAATAAATTAGACCAATCTATCAGGATTTATTGTGAACTATACCCTCACCATACCATATACAAAAGCTCTAAGGAATATTGTATTAGTTGAGCTGAGTAACGGCGATAAAAGAAGGTGGGTTTGCAATTGCAGAAGGAGCTCTATTATGCTTCTTTTTTCTTTTATGGAGTGGGTTATATCGACGTTTGTGCATGTTAATGCTTAAAGGCTCCCCCCCCCCCCCCCCCACCCCCCAGAACGTGATGACATCACTATGTAACACTCGTGCTTCTATTCTATCTCTAAGCGGTTGACCACAGAGCCGGCCAGCTAACCAATCCGAGCAGACTGGGTTCTGGTTTCAGACAGAGGGTGAAAGGAGGAGCTGCAGCACAGGCAGTATGAGAAAAATAAAGATACACAAAATACAAATAGGAATCTGAAAATGAGCATAAAGGGCCACTTTAATAGCTTCTAAAAACACATGTTTATGTGTCCAAAGCACTTCTGTCCCTCTTGTTTTTGTTGTTTTTTATCTTAATTTGCTAACCCATGTTCTTGTTGGTGTTACTGTTTTTCTCTTGCTCCTGTCGCTCACCGCACATAAACACAAAGCCGAGGCATCGACACAGTGTGCTGTAAAGCATGAAAACAAAGGAAGGTAGAGTTGTATAGGCATTGATTATCTAGTTCTGTAGAGACGAGGCGTTTGTCCTCAACTAAACAACTAAACCGACTCCCTCAATGCACATTTAACACAATGCTTTCATGTTGTCATGGACTCCTGATAGGTCAGAATATGTATTTTTATGGATATTTTCCCACGGATGGCAAAGTACACAGCACAGCCTGACCATTGTTCTGTCGGGTGCTATTGATTTCATTATCTCCAGATTGCCTGTTTATGCAGATATGTAAATAGAGATGCTTGACTGTGCAGCTCGGATGGACATGCTCAATCTGATCAGATTGTTGAGCCTTTGTGCAAATATTATTCTATTTGAAATCTAAAGCAATTACACCTTTAATTTAGTGTATTATGATGTTTTACTGTGGCCAGTCTGCTTTCCACCTCTGTGTTTTTCACAGTTTCTCTGCCAAAATAATCAGGAAACAAGGACTCATCAATGGCAGGCTAGATTGATATTAGTGACGAATAAAATATGTTTAATTCAGAAAGCTCGGTCCACTGTCCGCCTTCTTGGAAAGCATGTATATGTACTATGTAACGTCTTCTTCTTCCAGCACTTTAAGCTGTTTCATATCTGATGGCATTATGTTTTTTAGGCGCTGAAGCTGAAGACCATTGTGAGAGGAGATGCACCGACCAGCCTTGTCACCACCGGCCTGTGCAGAAAAGAGGTGAGAGCACGTCTATTTTTACCTTAAATGACACAACATCTTCGTAATTTAGTGGGAATGCTGATACAGCATTCCAATTACTTGTTCTTCTACGCACGAAATTCTTTATTATTCCGCCAGGTTATTTTTGCCCTCTTCTGCTCCCACATTCCACATCGCAGAAACTCCGTTCGAACATCAAAACGTTCAGCTCGGTCGGGAATCGATGGCTATTACTTTTCTTATTCATAACTTTCATAATTCCAGAGATACATCCCATATATATATATATATATCCTCATCACATTTTTAACATGAAAGTCAATGGAGAAACTCTTCAGATTTGAAAAATCTTCATGCGACTTCAACTGCTAACTGTTCCTTCATACTTTCACTCAGAAACCTCATTCCAACTTCAAAATGTTACACATCTTTCTGACATTATTCGTGTTACATAACTTTTAAATCCGATTCATACTTATAGAGATATCAAACATTGTTCAGATCTTGGTAAAGACGCCTTCTTCAGATTTTAAAATGTGTGTGTGTGTTGCGCAGCTCATTGAGGCTTAAAGTGCGTGATGTCACAGCTAGAGTGGAGGAGAGATAATTCCCAAACCCTACACTCCTTGGACATTATTTTTCCTGAAAAATGTAGGAAAACATCTCTTCGCTCGAAAAAAAAAAAAATAATTAAGCAAAGAAATTAAACAAAATGCCTCTTGAGGGCATGAAGTGACAAAAACATTCAACATGTCCCCATTAAGGCCCATTGTAAATTCAGCCTTATCTTTCCTCACAGCAGCAGAACACCTTTAGTTGATCTGCCAAAAAGGCCACATTATTGACCCGAAAGTACACAAAAAGCACACTTTAGGCGCTCAGGGTCCTTGACATGCTTCACACGTTGAAATTTCACCAATATCTGTTACAGTTCTTCAACAAAATGTTCACATGTAAGAGGTTTATCTCTCATTCAGATCAATGGAAAGGCTCTCCTCTCACTGATTACTGCACATCACCATGGAAACCTTTGATATCTTGGCTCAAGCACAGGTGTTTCATAACGTTGTTACCTCAAACATAAACTCCTGTGTTTTGGAGATATGACATGATGATGTCATAACTCCAACTGACATGCTCAGAATGCCACCAAACATCACATGATGGTTAACACTGTGGCGCTGAACAAATCTACATCAAATCTGATGTTACGTAATGTGGTGCTACTATGGCAACGCATCCCTCGCCATAAAACACGATGTCGCTGTAACTCCAATGGACACGGTCCAATCTTCCCGCAATCTTCACTTGTATATCACCGGTCCATGCCTCAACAGCTCTACGCCAAATCTGGGATCCCACCATATGTCGTTTCCATGGAAATGCATCCCTCGCCATAAAACACGATGTTGTCGTAACTGCTATGCAAATGGTCAAAACGGCAGCGGACTTCAGATAATGGTTAATAATCCAGCCCTCAACAGCTCTACGTCAATTATGGGGTTTCATAATATGCCGTTTCCATGGAAACGCATCCCTCGCCATAAAACACGATGTTGTCGTAACTCCTATGAAAATGGTCAAAACAGCACCAAACTTCAGATGATGGTTAATGGTCCAGCCCTCAACATGTCTATGGGCCATTAAGGAGTTTTCCTCAAAACTGTTGCCATAGCAACGCATCCCTCGCCATAAAACACGATATTGCTATAACTCCTATGAAAATGGTCAAAAAGTGCTCAAACTTCACTTGTGCTAACAGTCCAGCCGTGAAGACATCTACGTGACAGTTTTGAGATTTCTTCAAATGCCGTTGCCATGGCAACACAATGCTCGCCATGACACACAGTTTTCTCATAACTTCAGTGAAAATGCTCCAAACGGCCCAAAACTTCACAGGTTTGGTAACGATGCAGGAATCAACACATCTAAGCGTATTATGGGGTGTCATCAAATACTGTTGCCATGGCGACAGATCATTCGCCATCAGGTTAGTTCAAAAGTTTGCAGTTCAAATATTCTACTGCTTTTCCAAGCCTTTTTACTTTATTTTCTTCTCATCACACATTCAAGCCCCCAGTGTTCATGTATCATTTCAATCTAAATTCTTCACTTTCTCCTTACACATTACATTTCAGCATAGCAGTTCAGCGTCAGCTTTTCTGCATAAAGCATTCCCACTAGCAATTTCTTCAGGAATTGCATTCTCTAGTTTAATCTCTGACTGAATCCAAAAAGCTTTATTTGAACAAAAGCCCTAAGCAGCCGTCATGGCTGATTACAACAACCCTGATTACAACAACAAAAAAACGAATCAAAAATTCCCTAACAAAACTTTTTTTATTATACCTTTTTACTAGTCATAAAACAGGAGTGCCAATAATTTAAATCAAACTCAGAAAATGAACAACCAGAACTGGTTTTTAACCTGCCAGTCAAGGCTGTAATATACTTTCTTTAAACATATGCCTTATTTTAAATATTTTCAAAACATGTTTTAAAGTCATATAAACTAGAGAGTAAAGAATTTAGACAAAAGACCAAGAAAACAGATCAGGTGTGTTTTTTTTAACAAACTAAAAATAACTCTCTTTAAGAATATTTCCAAAACAACGTCCTGCCAAAGCAAGTAGATCCTTATCAAACTATTTGTATCTTTGTGTATATCTACATGTGTCTGTATGTTCATATGTGCATGTTTTTTCTGCAGCCATGGGAGTCCCAGCTGTTCTGCAGCACGTTCCCCTACGAGATCGTGTGTTCAGACTCCTGGGGTCAGTCTCTGCTGGCGGCCACCGACGCGGCGGGGGTCATGCTACTAGATGGTGAGGTCATCCCATAATCAATATCTCCCTATGCCTTCTAAAATAAAGCCACTCATCCATAGCCATTCAATACTGCACTCAGCAGAATGCCAAAGCTAACAGATAACTTGATGATGATGACGATGACGATGACGATGATGATGATGATGATGATGATGATGATGATGATGATGATGATGATGATGATGATGATGATGATGATGATGATGATGATGATGATGATGATGATGTTTCAGGCCCTGATCCAGCCTCCTCCAACGCTGGTGAGTAGAACATTCTCTGAGGATTTCTCTTTTTCCACAAGATTTGAAGACGCTCAGGATTCAAATGTTGTATTGTCCTCTTCACAATAGATACAGCAAAGTTGTTGGCAATGCAAATATTCAGTCCCACCAGCTCAAAAACAAAATATTTGATGTAATACTGAACGTTACGGAAGAGGATTAGGGCCGTATGTGGCATTTTTATTTTTAGATCTGACCAAAAGAAACAAAATCTGACTTTTTCTGAGAATTCTGACTTTTTTCACAGATCTCCAAAAAACGAGATACTTTCTCGTGCGCACAAGATACTTTCTTATGGGAACTGCCCGTTTATTACGCCATATTATTAGTTTTATGAAGAAGATGTCCAGTCACCATAGCGGGTGTGTATGTGTATGTGTGTACAGTATGAGTGTAAATTACTCTTCATGGTAATTTGAAAACAAATGCCGGTGTTGGACACACACATACACCGAACACACACACAGAGCTAAGCTGAGCAGAGCACAAACACAAACACATCATGTAGCATTTCCCTCCGAATAATGGTCGAAGACTTGACTGATGATATGAATTTATTGAAATCTCCAATATCAACGTAAGAGCTTGTGCCTCTTCGGGGGGTGCTAACACTTAAACATTATCCTTTACTTTCTCTGTCTTTATATGTAGATATTACTTTTCTCCGTTAATCTCCACTCCTTTTATCCGTCACGTTGTTTCCATAGCAACAACAACTTCCTGTCAACAGCGTAAACTCGCCTTCAAAATAAAAGCATTTAAATAAAACAGGAAGTTAACCTAAATGACATGTAAGACATATATACAACTGCAACGAAAGTAACAAAAACAATGTAATATCCTTTTCAGTTTCACAGAACACAAATTGGGTTATTTACACATCATGCGCCCTAGTGACCGCACATCTCCTTCATAAAACGAGTAATAGTGGGAATAATCGGGCAGTTCGATGTGTGTGTGTGTGTGTGTGTGTGTGTGTGTGTGTGTGTGTGTGTGTGTGTGTGTGTGTGTGTGTGTGTGTGTGGGGGTGTGTGTGTGTGTGTGTGTGTGTGTGTGTGTGTGTGTGTGTGTGTGTGTGTGTGTGTGTGTGTGTGTGTGTGTGTGTGTGTGTGTGTGTGTGTGTGTGTGTGTGTGTGTGTGTGTGTGTGTGTGTGTGTGTGTGTGTGTGTGTGTGTGTGTGTGTGTGTGTGTTAAAGGAGACACTACCCATTCACTGGATGTAATAACTTGGAAGAGGTTTAAGATGAGTGTTTTTATATCAGACTGTTTGTCTGTTTACTTATTTGTTGTTAACTCTGTGGATTGGATGTATATGAACATGTAAATAACCATTTTAAGAGACTTAGTAAATCCATGTATTATTAAATATTGTATGGCTGCAGTTTAGAATTCTATTCCGTATAATTCAATTCATCGTTTGGTCTCTGAACTTTGAAAAATATGCCCTTCCAAGGCAATGACTTTAGAAGTTTTGTCACTCCAAAACTCAAATATATGTTTTTTTCCAATGACATAAAACACAGAAAAATGGCTCATTTTCAATTTGGAGGAACTGCAACCAGCGCATGCTTTTCTTCTTAAGATTCAGTTAATTAGTTAAAAATATGTACAATTTTGTAGGTTATCAAATACTGTTAATGCTCAACTAAGGAAAGTGTGTGTGTGTGTGTGTGTGTGTGTGTGTGTGTGTGTGTGTGTGTGTGTGTGTGTGTGTGTGTGTGTGTGTGTGTGTGTGTGTGTGTGTGTGTGTGTGTGTGTGTGTGTGTGTGTGTGTGTGTGTGTGTGTGTGTGTGTGTGTGTGTGTGTGTGTGTGTGTGTGTGTGTGTGTGTGTGTGTGTGTGTGTGTGTGTGTGTGTGTGTGTGTGTGCAGTTTGTGTAACCCTCTTCTTCATTCTTCAAGTTTTCCCTGTACATGTCTAAGGATGCTGAACCGAGCAGCCTCGACCTCTATTCAGCTGTTCTAATGAATATAAACACAGTGAAGGCGGCGCGTAAAAGACACAATTAGAATACAACGTAGATTAAAAATAGTATATTATTGAACTGAATGTAAACTTAAATAATGTACAGTAAAATAGATTATGTATGCTGTAAAAATATTTAACCGAAGTTGTGACATATCATCAGATATTACCTGTATTTTAATGGTGATGTATGCGTTGTGTTTCAGAGTCGCAGTCCATGCCCCCGGTGCAGGTGTTTGATAAAACCATGGTGGTGAAGCAGGTGCACGTCCTCGAGCCTCAGGACCTGCTGATCACCAGGGCCGATAAAGGTAGGACTACCACCATCACACACACACACACACACTAGGGATGTGCATCTCCATCACTGAGGCCGATGCATGCGCATCTCGATACGTTGCCAACGATACGATACATTAGCGATACATTTGAAACACCAGGCAATACGATACGATTCACCCCTGTTGCGCTACAGTTCGATACGATTTGATTCAACATTATGCGATTCGGGGCGATACGATGCGATTCAACACGATGCAAAATAATGATACTTCAATATTGTGCGACAGAGTATTTTTGTTTTATTCCTTATATGCAGCAAATCATAAATTAACAAAAAAGTGCTTTACATATTTGGTTCTCTCTACTAGTACTGCACATCCCATCATGCTGTCTCTTTTTTACATTGAAAAACTCTCCAGGGTACAGCACAATTGTATAACACCTCACAGTCAAAACATTTAAGGATGTATTGCCCATGATTAACAATGTGCAAATAACAACTACCATAGTGCAATGCCCATACAATTGCCAGCCTGATGTGCTTAACACTCATTCATAGGCTAACTCACCAGTGAGCAGAAAGCAGTGGTTTCTATATGAACAATAACAAATACAAATAACCTTTCACAAACAGGTATTTCATAACTGCTTACAGTAAGGAAGACATTTAAACTATTATTAGCAGTCACAGGCTGCTGTAAACTAAACACCACTCTCTCTGACAGAACACCTCACTGAGCGATTTAAATCATATGTCTAACTTTAAGGTTTCTCTTTTCAGCCGCAGACCCCATGTCGCCTCTTTATGTGCGTCGCTAAGTTCTTCGTACTACTTGTGTACTTTAAAGCGGCTCGGCATTGTTTACAATTTGTAATTTTTTGTATGTTATTTAATTTATTTTTCAAATTTCTGACCCAATTTCTGACCCTAACATAATTGGACCCTTCTGATCTACACAAAGTCTTTCTGTGTTAACAGGCGGCTTTAGGATTCCTCCCCTGTTTGCCTTGACTAGAAGAGCATGTAATTAATTACCCTGCAGATGATTAGCTAACCCTTATATTGACAAACAGGGTTGACTCGGGTTTGATGGTGATTATGTGATGGCAGCGCAAACATTTGTCACGACTGTGTGTGGGCTTTGATCAATCTTCTGAGAGAGCACAAGGCTACGAGTAATCCTCCTGCAGTACAACACCATTGTCTGGCCGTGGGAGGATGCTTAAAAAGGAGACAGCAAATTAGGAGTAACCTTCGTGCAAAAAAAACAGAAGTGTCTTTTGTTTTGTTTCCAGGAAAGGACGCCCGGCTCTATGTGTACAGACTGAGCTCGCTGAAGAAAGGCCTGGAGGAGAAGCAGATCGTCAGGAGCAAGTGTGACAGCCGAGAGAACAAACTGGAGAAAACTAAGGGTAAATATAGAAAAAATAAACATAGTGAGCACATCCCCAAACCCTACAACTTACATGAGAAATGTAGACTGTAAAAGACTTGTGAAAGATAATAAACATTAGATAGATAGATAGATAGATAGATAGATAGATAGATACATACATACATACATACATACATACATACATACATACATACATACATACATACATACATACATACATACATACATACATACATACAACATACATACAGTAGATAGATAGATAGATAGATAGATAGATAGATAGATAGATAGATAGATAGATAGATAGATACATACATAGATAGATAGATAGATAGATAGATAGATACAACATACATACATACATACATACATACATACATACATACATACATACATACATACATACATACATACATACATACATACATACATACATACATACATACATACATACATACATACATACATACATACATACATACATACATACACACAAACACATATACTCACACACACATACAGACAGACACATACACACGCTGTGAGGAAAACATTTCCCAAATTGGGATCAATAAAGTATATCTAATATAATACATAGATAGATACACATTTGGATATTAAATCGTTCACAACAATAGGGGAATTATGATGTAAAGCAACAGAATCACATTAAAAACCCTCATTAAAAGGCCACAGGAATATAAATTTAAAAAAGTTTAAATAGAATAAGAAGGTTATAAAATATGAACATATCTGTATAAGGTATTGTGGTGCTGCAGAGAAGAGGAAATCCTTCTTGCAATACCAGTCGATATATTGGCATTTCGCAATTTTTTCAAAATCGTGCCCCCCTAATAAGCACTGATCATGGTTAAGTCGACTGCCCGCAGAGAATAATGGGTCAGCCTTGATGAGATCCCAAAAACAAACTAAACAAAAACATTCCGTAATGTAAAATGTACTTTGATTCAGCTGCTTTAAATTATTCCTCCTGTTCACACAGAGATTGTGAATTGCCATTGAGAGATCCTTCCTAATGCACTGAGACATGTGGGCCTGGAGCAGATACAGCGACCTTTATGAATGTCCTTTTGCCAGCGCTAACAGGAAACTTTTGACCTGCTGCATGTGTCAGGCCAGATGTTAGTGGGGGGTGCATTGATCTGCGGGATGGAGCCAGGGAACACCACCTGCAGCACATGTTCTGTCTGCTTCTCTTTTTTCTTACCCTCCTCCGCCTCTCTGTCCCAGGCTGTCATCTGTACTCCATCAACACGCACCACGGCTCCGAGCTGAGGATAGTAGCAGCCATCAGGAACAAACTCCTCCTCATCACCAGGAAACACCCCCGCTTTGAAGCCCCGGGAGCAGAGTCACCGGTGGAGGAGTTTCAGTACATACGGGTACCAAAGAAAACTCAATAATTGGATAGATTTATGGATTCTTGAGTGAATAAATATAATAATAGAATGTACTGTCCCTTTTTACAGCAATTGGAGTAATTTTTGTAATATATATTGCCCCAATTTGCCCAAATCATGTTCTATTGTAGTCTAGTTTATTATTATTTTTATATTTTGAACTTTTATGTTATGTATCTTTTCTTCGCCATCAAATAATCCTGGGATGGGAAATGCTTGTATAGATTGCAAGAAAGAGCTGCTAATAGCTAATTTTGCATGCTTAATGATTGAAACTTGAGTATTGTCAACAAATAACAAATGGGGTTCAGGTTGTAGCCCTCAACTTAGAGCATGGTTATCTGTCAAGTCCAAGTAATTAAATACTTACTAGAAAATACTAAAAATACAAATAAAAAAACAGCAATATGTTAGCTTTTATTTTATGCAGTCATCACCAGAAAAAATAAGCAGCTTCTAACACCCCATATTTTTGTTTTGTTTTTTGAATTTCACTAGCAGTCCACCGATGCTACTGTTTTGGTATGAGCATGTGATGTATTTTTTATGTTGCCATGGTCCCGAGCAAGCTTGAACGTCATCTCCAAACTAAACGTTGTCAGTTCAAAGCAAGAACGCTGCGTAAACAAATTGAGAAACAGGTCACTTTTATTAAAAAAAACATTAAGAGAAAGCTCTCAAAGCGATATTTAGTATGTAGTGTGTATATTGTATCGAAATTGAGAGACTTATCATTAAATTATCATTATATATCCCTATAAGTATAGATAATATAGATATACATATATTTATATGCTGTATTAGGCTACAATGTGCTACTTTTCTGGTTGTTTGTGTGCCCCTGGATTTTTTTATGTAAAAATGTACCGTGGCTCAAAAAAGGTTGATTGACTGTTGTAATCCACACTGTGAAATGTAGAGTAAGGGTCAAATCATCACACTTTAAAAAACCCTTCTAAATCTACCAAAATGTTGTATAATGACAACTTTCTTATAAAATAATGAAGTCTACCCATGGCTGCAGTCGAATAAACCAAAAATCAGCTCCTAAGTTCTAACCCTATCTCCTATTCCTTGACCTCTGAGTAAAACGTCACAGGGTTAAGGGATAGTCGATAGGAGAATTCAAAAAGACTTAGGAGAAGAGACTGCGGTACTTTAGAGCAGTGGTTCTCAAAGTGGGGTCCGCGACCCCCCGGGGGTCCGTGGCACTCTGCCAGGGGGTCCGTGAAAAGTTTTCAGATTCATTAATTTAAATGATCATGATATCATTTTTTTTCATTTTTTTTTTTTTTTACAAAAGGCTTCATAGTTCAACAAATAATATATTTTTTTTTTTATCTAAAATAGTTCATAGATTACGTTCTAATCTAACAAATCTATACATTTAAAAATCAAGCGCGTCACTCGTTACCATGGAAACAACAATAACTGGTACGTCAGTCAGAGAGCGCCACTGCTAGCATCATAGAGATATAACACGGCTAGCATACTACGAAGATGGACCGATTTTTAAAACGACAGGTTACGGCTACAAATGAAGTAAATGAAAAACAAAAAACAAAAGTAAGGAAATACGATGAGGAGTATCTCCAATAAGGATCTATTGAAGTGGAAGGGAAACCGAAATGTCTGATATGCCTGCGGTGTCTTGCCAATGAGGCGATGAAGCCTGCCAAATTGAAGAGGCACCTCGAGACCAAGCATCCAGATTATGTAAAAAAAGACCGGGCTTTTTTTGAGAGGAAGGGCGAGGACTACAGCCAGCAACAACAACGGATGGTTAATGTTACGTCTGTTTCTGCTAAAGAGCAGATGACGAATTTAGGACATGTCTGCTGATATCAAATCACAACTGCTGGAAAGACTGAGAGGGTCTAAATTCGCGGTTCAATTGGATGAGTCCACTGATGTGTCCGGCTCTGCGCGGCTCATCGCACTGGCGCGAGAGGAGAGGGAGAGCCGCAGAAGTGAGACTGACTGAGATTACTTTGAGCAACATGCATGGGAATAAGTTACAATATAATACATTTGTGTATATTTCTCGCTATTCAGATGGTCTGCTGCCTGGTGCTGCTGTTGCGCAATGTGCAGTAGTGTCCTCTTTTCGCACCATGACATTATCAGTTATGAATTTGTTTTTCACTGCTTGAGAAAATGGACTTGTGGCTGAGAGCGTGTGAAAAATGTCAATTGTGTGAGAGTTGGCAGCCCTGTGAACTCGCTTGACATTATTATGTATGAAACTGCCAATCAGATTTATTTACTTATTAATCGAAGGTGCCGAAACGCTGTTCTGGATCGTTCCCGCCCACTTTAAACCATGTGTGTGTGTGTGTGTGTGTGTGTGTGTGTGTGTGTGTGTGTGTGTGTGTGTGTGTGTGTGTGTGTGTGTGTGTGTGTGTGTGTGTGTGTGTGTGTGTGTGTGTGTGTGTGTGTGTGTGTGTGTGTGTGTGTGTGTGTGTGTGTGTGTGTGTGTGTGTGTGTGTGGTTATGTGTGTGAGCAACAGAAATGTCAGATACTGTATGTTGCATTTATTGATTTAGTTTGATATGTGTGTCTTCACTTGCAGAGAGAAGCAATCAGCTTCATGGACTGCCTTGCATCACTCCAATAGTGTCCAGAGCTGGCTGCCATTATAAGTAGTGGTTTGGGATTGTAGCAATGCAGTTGCAGTTGTTTTGCAATTTACTTGATATATGTTGCAATGCAGGCATGTGTTCAATTGTTTATAGCCTGCATTTATTTTGTTATTAGACTTTTATAAATCATTTAATTTTAACTAAGAGTGAAACACTTGATGTGTTATCTTTGTGTGTGTGTGTGTGTGTGTGTGTGTGTGTGTGTGTGTGTGTGTGTGTGTGTGTGTGTGTGTGTGTGTGTGTGTGTGTGTGTGTGTGTGTGTGTGTGTGTGTGTGTGTGTGTGTGTGTGTGTGTGGTGTGTGTGTGTTCTGAAATGCACTTCAAATTATCACTTTTCTCTTGATTTCCCTTTGATATTTTGTTTAGGTACAGTATTACTTGCAGCTAATTGATTGATTGTTTTATGGGTATTCTGTGTTGAGATGGTGCAAATATTTTTAATACATATCTAATATATTTCTAATACATTGCTCTTGTGTTCTTCTTTCACATAACTAAGACTATAGAAGTGTAAAAAATAGGCTACATCAGATTATTCCAAGGGACATACATGTCGAGTCAAGTCAAGTCAATTTTTATTTATATAGCCCAAAATCACAAATCAGAATGAGGGGGTCCTTGGTGTATTCTCTATCTTGTAAGGGGTCCTTGGCTGAAAAACAATTGAGAACCTCTGCTTTAGAGAATCCGACTGCACTTTCACTATCCGACGTGTTTATGATGCGCCAGCGGACGTCATAAATGTGCGTCTGCTGCTGTGGGGAAACTATGGAAACTACAGTTTCTATACAGCGGACTACAACATGGATGTTTAAAAAGAACGACGGACTACTGTAAACTCATCTTGAGACTCTGCACCGTGCTCTGATGCTGTTGTTTTATGCTTTATGAACGTGGACAACAGAGAAACATATTCTTCATGACCAAAGTTGGAATTGAAATAAAAAAGGAAAGTGAAACTTATGCTCGTCACCCTCTCCCTCCGGTCCACATTAATACAAATGATCCCAATACGTATGATTGCATGAAAAGATCTTAAAATCAATACGAATGTATTTATTATAAACGTTAGTCCTTAACATCTATCACTTTGTCTATCACCATTCAAACATATTTTAAAAGTTGAACAAATCCCACACAGCTCAGTAAAGACTGTGAAATGTTGACTTTATTTGATCATTTCAGTAAAAACTAACGTTCATATTTCTATTCTTGATTATAATACTGATGAAAGTTCAAAACAAAGCACTTTGGCAAGTTACCACATATGTTTTAAAATGCTTAATAAGCACCGTAACTTTCATGATATCATTTCTCGGTCATAATTGGTTGTTTCCGTGAACGGCCGACTGTTGTGTGACGGCAAATGCTGCGGCTGCAAGGCATTGTGGGGCAGCATTTTCTCCTCTCCTTTCGGTTAGGGAGGTCCAGTGGTTCCTAAGCTAAAGGAGGTTATACAGGAAGTTTGAAACCTCCTTTCCTATCATCTAGAGAACTCTAACGGCTCTTATCATGGCTGCCACTGAGGGACTTCCGGGTCATTTCACTCTGTTAGGAAGGTTCCTAAGCTAAATGGACTATTCGACTGCAGCCCATGTGTTTGAGACTAAGATTTGTTCCTGTCTCCTCCCTCAATCAGGAGATCTGTCTGTGCGACCCCCCAGTGGTGATGGCGCTGGTGGACGGGCCGACAGGGGAGAACGACAACATGATCTGCGTGGCCTATAAACATCAGTTTGACCTCATCAACGAGAGCACGGGAGACGCCTACCGGCTACATCACGTCGACGCCAACAGGGTGAGGCACATTTGTTCTTTACTTACATGTGTTGTCTGTTAAAGTTTGTCAGATCTGAGATGGCCCAGTTAGCGTCTTTATTTAGCCGCTGATCAGCCGGGGCAAATCAACACGTTGTCATTCACAGCCACCAGCTGGAGAGTGGGGAGGACGAGCAGCTGTTCTAATAAACCAGCTTTTTCTGACCATTTCCACTTTGAGACACAATGAGAAACAAATTGTTGCCTGGAGTGTTGCGCAGTAACTTGAGCGTTTGTGACTTAGCATGATTTGTCTCCAACACTTGACCTTTGAAATTAATGCACTAAACTGTCTCTGCCTGCAGGTAAATTTTGTAGCAGCCATCGATGTGTATGAAGACGGAGAGGCGGGCCTGCTGCTGTGTTACAACTGTGAGTCCCTCTTTAACTCTACTGCTGGAAGGATGAGTTTGTATACTTCATTATTTGTTCAAAGTCATTTTAATGCAAAAAATGATAGATACTAAATGGTGCTTTTCACCTCGCAAATATAAACATTTCATCCTTTTTTCTATTGTATATCATATTAATCTAGTCTAGAGACTAGTTGCCAGCTTAGTGAACCCTGAAATGTTGAGTACACATAAGTTATAGTATGGGTCCCCAGCACATACAAAATGCCGGGTGCTAACTTGCATATGTTGGGCAATTTGCACAATTATCATAAGTTGCTCAATGAATGGCATTATAGACTATGTAAACAATAGTAAAAAGATAGCTTGTCCGATTTGGACAGTTTTGAAGTGGTGTTGGTGTTATAGAGGATGCTGAATCAATTTCTGACATTTTCAGGATAAAAAAAATTGCAGTTTAAAAAGTGGGCATATTTGTTCTCGGTGGGCTGATTTGGACTACCTATATAGTGTTGCCACCATTGTATATAGAGAGCACAACATTAACAATGATTGGCTCTGGACAATTCTATTTCAAATAAATAGGCAATTTGTCCAATCTAAATGAAATCTTTAAAAATTGTCCCAAAACTCATCAAAATCAGCCTTCAGAGGGTACAAATATTTGCTGTTTCTGGTTAAAACTGCCATTTATTATCTTGAAATGTCAGAAATTGACTCAGCATCCTCAATAATAGGACTCTAGAGCTGGCATCTAGACTATAAAGTGAATATCTTTGTGTTTCTGAAAAGAAAATATATTTAAAGGTATCTCCTTGGACTTTGAGCTTGGATGGAGATTTTTGGCTGAGACCTGATGTTTTTATTATGCCACTGCACTTTTCTAGAATAAAAATAGCTCAATTCAGTGATTGGTTTTTAAACGCCCCTACAAACACCTACTTGAGATGTAAAGCTCTATCAAACTTTGACAAAAAAGGAACAATTAGATTAAGAAAGTATATATATATTTTTTAAAAGTTGTTTCCTTTGTCTCTTGCAGATATTTGCTCCTATAAGAAAGTGTGTCCGTTTAACGGCTCCACGCCGATGATCCAGTCCAACGCCTCTGATTTCCACTTCAGCTGGAACCAGATGCCCAATGCGATCGGTAGGTTACCACGGCAACAGAGCCCAGGCCGCACCCAGTCCATTCTTCTGACCTGGGCTTGCTGTCGCCATGGAAACACTGTGTGTGTTTCTGTGTCTGTGTGTCTGTGTCTATGTTTGTGTCATGTTTTTATGAATGCAGATGGCGATAACAAGCAAATACAATTGGTTCTAAATCTTTAAAGCTGACCCAGTTCATAACAACAAGCTCCTGTCTTCATTTTTTCTCAAAGATACACACACAAACAAAATTGGAGAGCCTCAGTTTCAAACAGCAGTTTTGATAAATAAGTGTAAAATTATGATCAAAAACTATTTTGTATAATCGATTAATTGTTCAAAGTCATTTAAGAGCAGAAAAAGTAAATGTTGTTTTTTAGTCAGAAATAAAGAATTGAAGACTTCCATCCTCATGCCTCTGTCCTCGGCTAATGATGACATTTTAAAATACCATCCTGGGTGAAACCATTCAATGGTTGCGTATGCTTAAAGTTGGGCAGTTGAGCACATTTCCTCTCCCTTGTTTAGTAATATGCTCATATATTCTTTGCAGTCTGTGCGTTCCCTTACATCCTGGCCTTCACAACGGACTCCATTGAGATCCGGCTGGTGGTGAATGGAAACCTGGTTTACACCGCGGTGGTCCCTGAGCTGCAGCTGGCCTCTTCACGGGTCAGTGAACACGATATCATGTCTGTTTGATAACAATTTGCAAGGAACTGATGTAAAATTGTTATTTTATTGTTTTATGAATGAACTATCTTTATTTATATAGCACCTTGCATGCATAGAATATCAAAGTATGAGTACAGTTAAAAGAGCAGCTGTTGAGGTTTTGGTCAAAGATCATAAAACAATAAGGAGTTTAAAGGGGACAAGCAATCAAATGCCTTTTAAACATAAGAGAAAAGCTTTAAATCACTTCTAAAAGATATGGAGAACCAGTGTAGATTGTGTAAAACAAAAGCTATAAGATATCTTATTTTAGTTTTTTGTTAAAATCCTCGTAGCAGCTTTTGGAATAGTCTTTTTTCAATGGGAAATGGTTTTAGTTTGCTAGTATGTAAGATTAGTAAAAAACAAAAGCGTATTTTAACTTTACTGCATGTCACTGGATCAGTAGTGATTACCTTTGCTTTATTGTGCAAATGATAAAAGGCAGTCTTGGTCAACACATAATGAATAATTATTAATACTTGTTAATGTTGTTAATTAGAAAGTGCATTATGAGTGTACCTACTTGACACTAGGTTTCACTATAGCTAAAGCCCTTTTATCTCGTGAGGGTTCGGAGGCCTCTCTGCATTACTGCTGTTTCAGCTCCCTCATTTCAATCAATCTTTATTACCCTGGTGGGAAATACAGCTGGCAATCTGCATGGTTACAACTCCATAATACACTCATCATTCATACACATAGAACATTTGAAAAACATCACAGTACACATGGCATACCACAAACACCATGTCCTCTACTTATAGATGGATAGATACATAAATAAATAAATAAATGGATAGATGGATGGATAGATAGATAGATAGATAGATAGATAGATAGATAGATAGATAGATAGATAGATAGATAGATAGATAGATAGATAGATAGATAGATAGATAGGTAGATAGGTAGATAGGTAGACATTCAATCTACAAGATTTACAAAATTACTTTAAAATACAAATAAAATTCAGATCAACATACAAAAATAAAAATATTTCGAATAATATACTGTACTATAAACTACACTCTATAAAATATTCAGAATAAATGATAATACTCTTTTATATACCAATCTACTTATCATGGTGCGCTAACTTACTTCTCATAATTCCTTCTTTCCATGTTTCACCTTCTAACCATCCTTTAGGTCCATGTTTTCTCTTTACATGTCTTTATATTGACCTATATTTCCTCTCTTCTGTTTCCCGCCCACAGTCGGACATCTATTTTGTTTCGTCGGCTCCGGTGAGCTCAGCTTCAAACTGCAGTTCGAGAGACACCAGTTCCCAGAGTTCCCCACAAACGCCCACGGGCTACGAGATGCCCGTGTTCCCTTCCCCGCTCGGCGATGGTAAGCGCCGACGCTCAGTGAAAGCACCACGGGAGGTTGATAGTAAAAGCTTCGTTATTAAAGGTTTTCAATTGTCAGTATTTTCTGCAGAGCTGTGTGACTTTGGATGCTGCCAAGTTAGCCTAAAGCTGGAGTTTCATTTACATAAGCTGCAGCTAGAGGTTCCCACAGTGGAATCGTGTGTGGGTTTCTAGGGCAAGATAATTAATTGCATAAATCTCCCCTCTCATTATTACCTCATCCTTTCTCACTCATGACATAATATAGTTTATGACAAAATGCCCTCATAGTTGGCGCTACTGGAAAAGATCTTCAGACAGTATTTAGCTTCTATTTTCTACTGTAACTTACTGTTAGCATTTCAGTATTTTAGCCTATTATCTTCAAATCCTGTTAACTTGACATGAAGGCTGACCATTGTATTAAGATTTGTGATTAGTCCCCAGCTATGCAGCCATTTGTTTCCCTTTAATTTTTTATATTTAAATAATAAATAAAAAAAACATTCAGTGGGAAAAGCAGATAACTGTCACGTCTGCCTTTCTCGTTGCAAGCTTGGATCATTTATAATGGCTTTGGATAACAATGGAGATCTATGGCACAGAGGAATACATTATTCCAGACTTTGGTTACACAGGGAACCATTGTCACGGGATTTGTTGATAATAGGAAAAAATATGGAATATCTCTCTCACTTATTCTTTTAAAGTATGCCAACTATCAGATTTTGGCGCATCAATGAAAACAGATTTTTAAAACAATCATCCATATAAAACATGACAAACATCAATGTCTATTGACGTTCTTGCAAATTGATTTTCCTCATTAGTTAAATACTTGCGGTTGCAGCACAAGAATCCAATCTATAAATATGGAAAATGGTTGGCTAATTATAATATTGTTAAAGGTCTTAAAAGCATCGCTATGATCCTTTCCAGTCTTACAAACCACAAATAACACAAGGAGGAACAGACCAATCTCCCTCCACCATAACGTGTACACATAGTAAGTGTCCTCCCAGGAAAAAAATGCTTTCACGGATGATGGAGGATCAATATGAGCCCCTCCCTCCAGCCCACTTTCCCTCCCTCCTCCATCTTTTATTCTGTATTTGACCGTTCCCCTCCCCCTGCAGCTGACCTCCCCCTCAGTCTGACACTACTGTCTGAAAATGGGGCATATTTACGATGCACGGCTGTCATTAAGGGCCTGGAGGTTTGTCTTTCAGACTGATGGATCATGGCGACCTCACTTTGTAAATTTTAAACACAAAGTCGTCCCCAGATACATGCATGTTATTCTGTAGGGAAGGACGGGGAAGGATTGAGGAGAAAAATGAAAATGTCATGTGTGCAGCATGGAGGCAGTTTTCTCTGCTTCCCTCCGGGTATTCACAGGTCACATTAAGGCTAACAGGGAGGAAGGTATGACTGTCGCTGCTGTAATTAGCGCAGGACAGGCTTTATGCGTTTAGGCTGGTTCGGGTTATCATTTCTCTCCAAAGGATTATTTGCATGTTATCAGAATCAGAATTAAGTTTAATACAAGGTACGTTTGAACATACATGGACTTTGCTGTGGTGTATTATGGTGCCAGCATAAACAACATAGAAGAAAATAAGTTGTTGGAGAAGGTCAAAAATATAATAATGTTATATATTAAAAAAATAAAGATATTTGGCATAAAAAATAAAATAAAGACTATTACACCATATATAAATATATAGATATAAAAAAAAACGTAGTACAATGAATATACAGTAGGACAACATATGAAAAACTGTGTGTGTGTGTGTGTGTGTGTGTGTGTGTGTGTGTGTGTGTGTGTGTGTGCGTGCGTGCGTGCGTGCGTGCGTGCGTGCTTGCGTGTTTGCAGTTTGTGTAACCCTCTTCTTCATCCCTGGTTCAGATTCTATTCGGATCCCCTATGGTACCAAGCTTTCCCTGTACATGTCTAAGGATGCTGAAGGTACTGCAGGATTTTTCCCCACATGCTCATGAAAATAACGCTCATAACGCTAACCCCACTCACATGCAAAAGCTCCCAGAGTGCACCACCCTGTCTGCTCCTCGGCGGCATGTTGACTTGAACGTTGGTCGAATGTTAAGTGAACATTATGTCTTCCCCATCCCCTCCCCCCACCTCCTTTCTGTCTTAACTAATTAAAGAATTACAGCGAGGGGTAGAGTTAGAGGGAGGTGATGGAGTGCAAAGTGAAAAAGTGAGGCAGAGGAGATAACGTCGATCAAGGGAGGAGGGTTTTTTTAATTACAGGAGGGAGGAGAGGTTGGGGGGTATGCAGAGAAGAAGGTATGCATGAGAGAGAGAAAGGGAGGGGTTGTGTACAAGCTTGGGAGAAAAGAAGGAGGGAGAGAAGAGGGAAGGAGAAGACACGTCTGCCGCAGCATGATTTACAGATTGCACTGTCGCCATGGAGACTTTTGTCAGCCCACTCTTCGATCCAAAGTCCAAACAGCGGTGCCACAATCTGGGGGTGAGGGATGGGGAGATGGAGTGGGGGGAGAGGTAGAAGGGTTGCTGACAAAAATCCCATCCTCTAACTGCCTGCCGTATCTGCTCCTTGGGGAGGGTTTCATCTGATGTAATCGCATCAGTAATGTGAACAAGATGCTGGTACTGATGTGGCTGCTACCAAACGCCTGCAGCAAAACCCCTCTGCAGGGGAAGAATTCGACTCCAATTAGTGCAAAAAACACCCCCAATATTTATATTTAATTCCATGCAGAGTGACACTTCCCCCGGTCCAGAAGCGCATGTGGAATATATTGATCTGAGTGATTTGTATATTCCAAAATAACTGCATGCTTTTCCCCCCTTCACATTATTGCCATTTCCACTGTGTGACAGCGCGGGTGCAGGGGAGAGGATCTGTAACAACAGGAACACAGTTTTCCTGTCAAACATCAGCTGTGACCCTCTGTTTTCCTCCATGGCTGTTCACTCACCTCTCACCCGCTGACATTTCAGAAGAGACAGTCCTTTTTGTGCGGCGCTGTAGCCTCCACATCAATTCATCCATGTTTCTATCAGCCTGCCTCAAAAGAAGCAGAGTTTTGGCTGCTCAATTGCAATACTGCTCTCATGTGGTACGATTTGGTCACTGCACATTTGCACACTGCTGCAGATCATGAAAAACTACATTTAATGTGTCCCAAACAGACTTTTAAGCATTTAATATCCTCACTGAATAATAGATGGCTTGCTATAAATGGCTACAACTGAACAGTTAGCTCTCTGTAGTAAGGATGATTAATTTTAAGATCACATGCTGTTTCGGTAAATAGGAGTATTAATCACTTCAGAGTGTCTTCGTGTGAATATGGAGGGTTAGTTTTATTTTATCAGCTCATCAACCTATTCTCAGTCACAAAAAAGGTCCTTTTGAAAATAATCTTGATTGATTTCTAGCATCCTAGCGAGACATTATTTAAGATTGTTTTTTGCTGTGCTATGAAAATCCACTAGAAACTTGCTCGACATCAGTTATCCTTCACGTTCAACACTCTGGACCTTCTTTATTGGTGCATTCAAGGACTTTATTTGATATACATGAAATAACCAGTTCATGTTATGATTTCAACAACATTTGCAGGACGTTTGCTTTGTGTTTGTGAAGTGAGCACATGAGAGTAATGTTGAAGGGTCCTTGAATGCACCACCAAGAGGGTTTCAAAGGAATAGTTTGACATTTTGGAAATATAATTGCCAAGGATTACATGAGGATGTTGATATCATGTCGGTCTGGTAAATATCAAGATACATGAAAAGGGTAATTAGTTTATCAGCAAGGGAAACATCTAGCCCCAGTTTGTTTCTCTTATTTATTAGCGTTTTATTCAAAAGATGTAAGCCAATGTTTCTATTAAAGGTAAATACCTAATGCATTGACAAGAGTCAATGGCATCTATTTTAAAGGTGCGAGAGGGTTATCCATTTTCTTATTTAGCTCTCTGCAAGGAATAAAAAAGGAAATATTTACGAAAATGTCAAACAATTATAAGAAATAGTCTCTAATCTCAATTTTGTGTAATTTCGGCAATGAGTAAGTACAATGACAGTAAATGTAGGCATGCTATTCCTTTTTTATTTGAGTTTTTATATCAATTTGCCATCCTACTGATTTAATCCCAAAAAGTATTGTATTTTAGAATCTTTTTTGACTTTTTATTCTAAGTCCTAATATATATGCTTTATAGGATAATAGCTTTATTATAATCGGACTGGTAAACCCAGTGCATGGACAAGTCAGAATGATCCTCGTTACCGGAAAGACTTCATGTAACGCTTTGCTATACATAAATAAAAATGTTTCCCAAAATGTCAAGCTATTTCGAGAAATAGTCACTACTCCCAACTTCATTCCCATGCAACGGCAATATAATTTCTCAAAATCGAAAGAGTAAAAAGTCTGTTAAGATGTGCTTTTAATAGAAATGCAATCATGTCGCTAATAAGCTAAATCATGCAAAAACACTTATGTGCTTGAAGTGCAGAGTTCCATACATTTCTCATTAACTACTACACACGTCTCACCCTTTATATGTGTCTTTTTCCCGACACTATTCCCATCTTTGCTCTTTTTATTCCTTGTTCATATCTTGTCACCTGACTCTCCCCGCTGCTCTCTCGTCTTCCTCCCTTCTTCTCTCCCTCTGGTCTCCCGCCCTGTAGGTGAATCAGCATGTAAGCACATGTTCAAGATCCCTCTGTGTAACCTCGTGGGCCGGAGCATTGAAAGGCCCCTGAAGTCCCCTCTGGTCAACAAGGTGCTGACCACGCCGGCCCCCACCATGCTTCCCCCCACTGCCCTCATCTCCGCCACACACTCCCTCTCCCTGTCCCGCATGGAGATCAAGGAGATCGCCAGCCGCACACGGAAGGAGCTGCTCGGTAAAGATGAGATAACACACTTAGTTTGATTCTCTCTAGCCTGGCTCTATCTAAAGGTAGCAACAACTCTAATGCTCATCATTAGACCTGTTATTTTTCTGAAAAAACTGGATATAAAAAAAGAATTTTTTTACGCTTCTTTATTCCTCTTTAGTTTTAAAGGTGACCTATCATGCAAAATGCACTTTTTTATATCTTTTATACATGAATATGTGTCCCCGGTGTTCCAGGGAACACACCAAGTGTCAGAAAACACAACGCTCTCTATTTTCCTCCATACCCAAATCTCTTAAAAAGGGGCTGCAACGGATCTGATACAGACTGATCCAGATTTGAACACTTCTATGACGTCACAGAAGTGGCGCTACGGCTATTGGGCCAACTCCACCAATCAGGAGGAGACAGCCACGGACATTGCCGTTCGAAACCGCTGGAGACGCTGTAGTACATATGCCAGGCCTGTAGATGGTGCTGTTCTCACAGAATCAGCCCATGCAAAGACAATGTTAAATTGAGCGAAATGAGGAATGGCTAAAATGCATGATCTGTTTGGTATTTTGAAAAATAAAAAGTATAAATATGCCTTATATAGGTATGGTCCTACACTATATTCAAATATAGCATGATAGGTCCACTTTAAAGTTTAACAAATCACATGTTAATGGTAATGATAAATAGCATCTGTTTCTGTTTATTTACTTCTTTTTTTTAAACTTTTTTTTATTCCACAAAATGATAACATACATGGAGATTTACATACAAATCACACCCTCCTCAGTTTACAGTGCACTCCAATCTACACGTTATTGCTCACATACACATACATACATTACCCCTTTCCTTCTAAGTATTGGCAAATGATACATAAATACAGACATTCATTTAAATTCTCTGACCTTTCTCTGTGTAGTCGGTACAGACAGGTATGCTTGCAAATCCGAAACAGGTACTCGTGTTTATTCACTTCTTAACCACATTTATATACACTGGTATATTCTACTATTGATTATATTGAATAGTCTTATCTGCCTATTTTAATATTCTTCTCATATGTAGCTCTTTTGCTCAATGTTAATCAACTATAAGACTATTTTAAATAGATTTGTATCTTCTTTTGTCTTCAATGCATGATAATGATAGTTATAGAGTTTTAGCATTGTTAGTGTGGGGGGGGGGTGGGGGGGGGTATTGCTACCCTAGGAAAAAAACTGTTTTGACTGGTCAAATGAACATATTCCCCAGAAACGTTTTACTATTCTAGAGATTTAACATATTTCCTGTTACCTCATACTAACGAAGGCTTGACGGAGGAACCGAGTGGGAAGTCAGACAGTGCGACGGTCAAACAGAGGAAGATGAGCAAGAAGAACACGGAGGAAGAGCCCAAAGCACGAGCACTGACGTCAACAAACAGTGACAGGTGTGTTGGTAAACACTGTTCATGTTAATGCACTTCATTTTGTAGCCTAAAAACGTTGTTTATTAGCTCATAAGAAATCTTAATTTTAAAAGGTTTTCCTTTACTTTTCATTCCCCTCGCCACTTTATATCTTCTGTGTTGATTTGCCATTAACTGGACTACTTTTCCTTTATATAGAAGTACTATTTCCAATACTGGTGAAGAGACAGTATTGTTGAAGGAGCCTGGGACAACTGGACTTTCATTGCCAATAATAAGCTTTAGTTATTGTGACAATAAAGCATTTGCATATTGTAGGGAAAACATAATAACACCATGCCTTTAGACCATTTGCAAAGTATGTGCAAATTAGTATATTACTATAAAAACATAATGATTCAAGGAGAAAGGGTTGAGTGAAGTGGCTTAAAGGGAGGGATTTGTATGTAAAAGATTGTCTAAAGGTCATCTATTATGCAAAATCCACTTTTTCATGTCTTTTATACATAAATATGTGTCCCCTCTGTGGAAAGAGATTCTGGACATTGGTAAAAACCTGTCTGAAAATTAGCTGATCAGAGTTTGTGATGTCATGTTTTTTTGGCTTTTGTAACCATTAGCCAATCACCAACCAAGGTAACCCCCCCCCCACACCCCCCCCACCACCACCACCACCACCACCACCTTATCACCTGAATCTCCTCCTGGATGCACCATTGTGTTCTTTTTAACCAATCACATCACAGAGGGGCGTGGGGAGTGGCTCCTTATTTTCATCTAAAGCAACAGACAGTGTGCCACTATTTCAAGTATACTGCGTCATGAGTGGCGCCGAAGGACTGTTTAAATTCCCAGCATTCTGCGCCACTCTATGACGTAGTATACTTGAAATAGTGGCTCTGCAGCAGGTGTACTCGACATTGAGAAATGGCCAGAGAATCAGCACTTTTGAAACAGGGCTGAAACAGAGGGGATTATGGGTTGCTGTAATGATCTGTTTGGTATTTCGAGCCAAACACTTCAGACACATGTTTTGTATACAGTATATCTGAGACCTATAATATATTGATGAAAAAGAGTATAATAGGGTACTTTAATGTACATTTTAAATAATAATTCTATGCCCCCCAGGTTAGCCTCAGATTCTGGAGAGGCAGAGCTGGACGTGCAGCTGCACTGTACGTCCGCTCCAGAGGTGGAGCCGGAGAAGGTGGCGCTGCTGATGGAGAGCCCGCCTCTCGCCAGCGTCTTCGCCCTCACCACATCCTTCGAAGAAGACGTCCTGGACCTAAAGTGAAGACAATCCCACCGTGCACTCCTCTGCCCCCCCACTCCCGTACTGTCACCTTTATTTCATGTTTTGGTTGGTTTGCTTTTGTTGAATTATTTTTTTGGTTGTTGTTTATATCCTTGTATCTTGGGTCTCCCCATTCGTCAGACAAGATGGGTGCAGCAGGGGGGTGAGGATGTGTTCGTTTGTTTCCACGAGCAAGTCTTTCAGCCGCTATGTGTTTCGGGTGTTTGTGTGCCCCAAACCCCCCCCCCCACAGCAAATAACCCAAAGAGGCGTTGAGGCTGTGTGAGCTGCCGCAGTTTATTCAGAGCTCTGCAACAGCCTTGAGGTAATGTTAAAGGTTTGATCACAAACCACACACTGAATGTAAATCTGCGCACCGAGGCACGACGTAAATCTCACAGAGCCCTCTGAAGTTGCTAGAGCTTCATATGTGTTGTATATTATGTGATATTTCCTTTACAACTGTTGTATGATATGCATATATGTATGTGTACATCTGTTTATACATGGAGTGCATACACAGTGACGGGCATGTATGCCTGTGATGCATATTTATAGATATTATAGAAAAAATCATTTTATTCCCATATTTAGTCAAAGTAGGATGTGTTATGCTCTCTGCACATATTAGTCCTTATTCTTCTCCTTATTCACAGTATACAGGTAGACAGGGCTGGAGGCAAAGTCTCCCACAAGTGCCATTTCCCAGCATCCTCCACTGAAGTACACCTCTTAACAGCCACCAAAATCTGGTGTCTGAGAGTAGCAGCCATGATTGTAGTCCTATATGATTACTATGGTGTCCCACATCTCCATTCAGTTTGAATTCACCTGCAGGAGGCACTCTTTTAAAGCCACACAGAGTGAGACGTCCTTACTTCTGCATGACCTGCCTTTGCTACATGTATTAAGACTCCTGCACCAAAAAAAATCTTCTTTGGAAACCACGAGGTCTGTGATATCATAACAGAGCAGCATAAAGCAAACCACAAGCTGAGATGAGAGAAAAAGTGTGGATGTTTTTACTAGACTGTCCTGTGTCTGTAAAAGGAATTGTAGACAAAACTACACATTTAAAATACAAATCTAAAGTTCAAACACAGAAATATATATATATATATATATATATATATACATATATATATATATATATATATATATATATACTGTATATAAGGCTTTAAGGCAGTGCAAGGGTTTAAGTGATGACAATAATGCACACACTCAGACACACATAAACTATTCTTCATACACTTACAGCGACCCTATTGTGCTTTTTGGGGGGGGTGTTACCTTTCCTGTAGTATGGTGATTAGGTTTTTGTCCATGTAAATGGTCTGCAAAGGCTAAAATCCCAAAGACCCCTCGAGAGGGAGTATCTCCCCGTGATAGGCTAAGGTGCGGGACCTCTCTAAGTGGTTGACCATTCACCACAGAGCCGGCCAACTAACCAATCAGAGCAGACTGGGCTCTGGTTTCAGACAGAGGGTGAAAAGAGGTGCTGCAGCACAGACAGTATGAGAAAAATAAAGAGCTTTTTGAATATTAAAACATGGAGACATGTCCCATGAGAGGCACAAAATATAAATATGAACCTGAAAATAAACATAATTGGGCCCTGTTAAGTTTTAAGTACTTTCATTGCACTTTTATTCTCTAGTACAAATTTGCTTTTTCCTTTGCACTTCAGATATTTACATCAGTCTTGTAACAACGCTGAATCTAACATAAAATAGGGGAAAAGTGATGGACACTAGACAGTCAGTAAAACCAGAAGAAAAGTCTTTAAGCATCCACTGGTGGGCGAGGCATCAGACTGGGAGCAGTGGTTCTGCTGATGGGAATGACAGCGCCCCTCTGTGGTGGTTTCTCTCACAGCAGCCTTCAGATCTTGCATGAGTCTCCTCTTCTTTCTCCTCACGCCTCTCCTCCTTTCTCCTGCTAGTCTCAGTGTGAACCCTGCAACACTATAACACAACTCAGAAAAACTAAAAAGGGAAGAAGAAGAAGAACGGGGGGAGTTTTTTTTATAAAAAGGTACTTTAGTGTTTATTACTCTGAATGAGTGCGGGATGCCTGGCAGTTTGTTTGTCACACTGCTTCTCCCACTTTACGATGTTTCTCCTGTATTTCTGTCGAGTACTCTTTGTTCCTACCTCCCCTTGGCATTTTCACAGTTTTTTGTTTAGTTTTATTTGTATTTGAATCTATATTTACTGTTTAGACTGTTGCTGAACCTCTCTGTGATATCAAAACGAAAGAAAAATTTACAAAAAAAACACCAAGTGTCTTAAAATATTGTATCGCCATCGTTTTTAATGCCAAGTACTACTTGTAAATGTTTGTGTATCAAATGTGGCCTCAAATGAAACTAAACTATATTATTATTATGATTATTATTTGAGCAATTATTTTAAACAAGTGCTGTAGACCACTGCTGTGAAAGTAGTCGATTCTGTTCATTGATATGTAATAAATATTTATGAAATTTGATCTGTTTGGGTATTATTTGTTAACGTTTGTAGTTGTTCTCATATTTTACAAATGTTATATTGTACACGCAAACTGCACACACGTATGCAAACACTCAAAATAATTGTATTTTTGTTGCATGTTGTAAGCTACTTTGCTTTTTTTGTTTACTTTTGTTGAATATATAGCCATTGCTATTCCTAATGTTTTTTTATTCTCATCTGCACAACTTGTGTCTTTTTCTGTTGTGTTTCTACTGCTTTGTTTCATTGTGCAAACAAATACTATCTCACATCTCATATATTTCTCAGGAGACTTGGAGACAGTGAGACGTCCAACAGAGTTGTTAATTAATTGAGGAATAATCTTCCCTGTTTCCTGCAGAGCAGCTGACACAGGCAGATGTTTGGAACAAATGGTAAGCAGACAGACAGGGAGGTGTCTGAAGAGGTGTTTGATACAGTGTTTGAGAGGGAGCCATGTGATGGAAAACAAACAGACAACAAGCATCGATGCCATTGTTGTGTGATTGTAACTTAGTTCAGACAAACACAAAATCAGTAGTTCAGATAAGCTTATCTGCTGAAATGGAAACAGTCATTCATGCAATTGTAAGGTTATATCCTGCCATGGCTACTTTAATGCAACTTGTATTAATGAATTGTAACTCCTGTTTGCAGCTTGTTTTAAATTCTGCGGCAGGATTTTCAAGAATAATATAAAACAAGTCCTTGTTATGTCATGTGATCTAGTGCCTCCATTGGACAAACTTATTTTTATTGAGTTTTTTCCAAAAGTCCAAACCCTTTCTAATCTCATTAATGTGAGATCAATTAATTAAGTAACAAGTGTCTTTGAGCACCAGGAAAAGCACTGTACAAAAAACATAAATTATCATTTGTTATATATTCCGAATCAAGGAAGCATTATATTACTGCCCTTATGATACGCCAATTTTGTAAGTTTTATTATGAATATTGTTATGAATATTCAGCAATTCCTTTATTAAAAAGTGCTTCCAAGCTATGTGACTTAATGACTCCAAATCAGTGAAGCATCATAGTATAGACAAGTAGGACACAACTCGGCTCTTTTCTTTTTAATTTGAACATCTTTATGAAAATTCTGCTGTTTTTTATTGAAAGTCTTGTTTTTGTTTTTTAATCGTCCATGTCATGTGACCCAGTGACTATCAATGCAACACACAATGGACAGGTGAGAAACACCTATTTTGTTCAACCCGGTATCACGGCAAGACGTGAACATGTGACGATTTACCATAATGGGAGACGTGAAGATGTCACGATTTCGTCCCTTCAAACGGGACAGTTACACGGTATTGTTAACCCATGTTACCAGTGGAGAAATAATCGGAAATGCCAAGCAAATGCTACCCCGACGGTCGGTTGTTATTGTCAATATTAATATAATAATGATTTATCTTTTAATAGTAACACTCGATTACGCCGATTTTCTTGTTGCCCCAGCTGGTCGACACCTCTTTTAGTAGAAACAAAGGCTACATTAATGTATTAAATCGATGTTAATCCATGCGTGTATGTGGAATTAACGGACGTGACGTTGTGCGATTGAGTTGCCAGGCAACAGCTTCGGTTCATGTTAATTTACAAACTCTTCAACTACAACCGTAGTTATATTTAAAAACATGTTAGAAGGCCTCACGAAATACTTAAATGTGAAGGAATGTGTGTATAACAAAATACATCGGTGATAAACGAAACCGGAAACTGGCGTATCCTGAGCTCGATGATTGGATGGTTTAACCGCAATGCATGCTGGGATTTGGTGTTTATGTGGTGTGAAATCTGGAAACGTTTTTTAAAAATAAAATAGTACTTTATTCCGAGTGTGCTTGCTTTTCTCTTTGAAAGTCATCATATAACAGCATTGTAATACACGGTTCGGCTGCATTACATATGTGCCGTAATTATCTATTTATAGAACCCTGGCCTGCTGAGAAGACTTCTAGACAAACAGGAAGAACTGACGCCAAAACTGAAAACGTGACGTGGATCATAAATATATAAGCAATTAAACAACATCTTACATTTCTTTTCACATAATACGTCTCCTCGCAGTATCAACACTAATTAGGCTGACTTTTATATTTGATCCAATTGGTAGATAGGCTGTATTTACACCATAACGGTCCACGTGGTGGTTAAAGCACTTTATTGAATTGTATTATTTTATAATTAGATATTAATAGGAGGATGTGCAAAACAGACAAACTAATAAGGCTTAATTTAAAAATTAAAGAGTACTTTAGGTTAAGGCCTTCTTTTGAATAAGAAAAAAGCTTTGGGGGTATAGAAGAAGAATATGGAGGGATGAAACCCTCTTTAATGGTCACACATGCAGAGCACACAGCACACACAGTGACATGTGTATCTACAGATAATATTAAGCCTGACAAAGTACTTAACGTCTAATATATTGCTTTCCTGCAATGTTAACTATGTTAAAGCACTTATTTGTTTATTATTTGTTTATTATTAAACTGATATTATACATAATGTATTATACTCTTATAAGATGTATGTAGATAGTATAAGAAATGTGCAGAATGACAGTTTAATGGTCGAGGTATACACACATATTGATAGATTTCTTGTAATGCACTGTTGAGGAACCTGCGACCCAAGTTTTTCATTCATTGCATAACTACACCGTAGTTGTGTATACTATGATATGTCAATAAACCTTAGTTTAGAAAATCTTGAAATTTTGAAAGGGATGTGCAAACTACAGTCTTTAATTAATTATTAGTAGAGAATAACGAGTAATGAATATACTTTATAGGGATCCTATTAATATCTAATAATAAAATAATAAAATTCAATAACGTTCTTCAACCACCATGTGTCCCTTTCTATCAGCTCTGCACCATTATGGTGTAAATACAGCCTATCTACCAATAGGATCAAATATAAAAGCCAGCCTAATTAGTGTTGATACTGAAAGGAGACGTATTGTGAGAAAAGAAATGTAAGATGTTGTTTAATTGCTGATATATTTATGATCCACGTCACGTTTTCAGTTTTGGCGGCAGTTCTCCTGTTTGTCTAGAAGTCTTCTCAGCAGGGCTCTATAAATAGAGAACTACGGCAGATATGTAATATTTAATGCAGCTGAACCGTGTATTACAATGCCGTTATGTGATGACTTTCAAAGAGAAAACCAAGCACACTCGGAATAAAGTATTATTTTATTTTTAAAAAACGTTTCCAGATTTCACATCACATAAACACCAAATCCCAGCATGCATTGTGGCTAAACCATCCAATCATCGAGCTGAGGATACGCCAGTTTCCGGTTTCGTTTATCACCAATGTATTTTGTTATACACACATTCCTTCACATTTAAGTATTTCGTGAGGCCTTCTAACATGTTTTTAAATATAACTACGGTTGTAGTTGAAGAGTTTGTAAATTAACATGAACCGAAGCTGTTGCCTGGCAACTCAATCGCACAACGTCACGTCCGTT
Organism: Notothenia rossii; assembly: GCF_949606895.1. Classification (NCBI taxonomy): domain Eukaryota; kingdom Metazoa; phylum Chordata; class Actinopteri; order Perciformes; family Nototheniidae; genus Notothenia; species Notothenia rossii. The sequence goes on from NC_136910.1 coordinate 38,227,510, forward strand.
AATTCCACATCCACACGCATGGATTAAAGGTCCCATGTCATGGCCATTTCCACTGATCATAATTCCATTGTTGAGGTATACTAAAATACATTTATACTGTGCAATTTTCCAAACTCACATTGGTTTCGCATACAGCATCTCTGTAAAGCAAGGCCGGATTAACCATATGGGCAACCTGGGCAAGTGCCCAGGGGCCCTTGAGCAAAGAGGGCCCTCAGTGACAAGATAAAAAAAAATTAAAGTTTTTATTTTTTTATCGGGCTCAATCTCACTCATCATACATTCTTTTAAATGACACTCACTCGTCACCATAAATAACACAGCTTTTCTATAGGGTGAAATTAATATATTTTCTAAACCGTCTCTGTACTGTAGGTCTCACTATGTATGCGCTCAACTTTATTACTACGCAGCGGCGGTGTATAGCCGACTCAAAGCCCCACCCTCACTCATGTCACATTTTGTCACGTGAGCTGAAAAAATGGATGGTGCCGGTAGCCAAACGCCCAGCAGGGCTGCGAAAAGGAAGAAAAAGAAGAGAGAGTGGCGGCTGCATTAAAAAATGTCCCAAAAATAAATAGCTTTTTCAAAAAAGCAAAAAGTGACGAAATAGGCCAGCAACCACAAGGAACGATGGCGGTGGTCACGGAGGATGTTGTTGAGCTAGCGAGCAATATTAGCCTTGAGCCTTGGATTTTGATGAGCAAATCACAGACTTTTCAAAGAGACAGGCAAGGAAGAAACACTTCTAAAAGGTAAGATCCACTGTCTCTCACACACACTCGCGCTCTCTCTCTCTCTCACATATACACACACACACACACACACACACACACACACACACACACACACACACACTATCTTCCATCACATATACTGATCACTTAGTTGAGCAACCACACAATTTCAATACATGTTTTACTTTTGTAACTCTCAATGTTTGTGACTAATATTACCTAGGTCTTCTGGAGCCATACACTGTCTTGAGATCTTATCCATTGTATCTTTGTCTTGTGATTTCTGACTGAAAGGGCAAAAGACTAGACCTACTTTGGTTGAACTATGTGGCTGCGTCCCTGCTTTTGACAAATAGGTGTGCGATTTTACATGCTAGATTGACATCTTGGTAGGTATGGGTAGGCGTGGTGTTACCTGTTGGGTACGTGGGTATGGGGCAGGGGCAGACTGGCCATTGGGAATACCGGGAGTTTTCCCGGTGGGCCGGTGCTGTACGTGGGCCGGAGGGCCACTCGGATTTGAAAAAAAAAACAATACGATGCTGCGCATTAAGTGGGCCTGTCTGTCAATTAATCCCCGGGCAACTTTTTTCCCCTAGTCCACCACTGGTTGGGGGGGGGGGGGGGGGGGGGGGGCCATGAGCGCTCAGTGCCCAGCGGCCCCTGGAGGTACTAATTCAGCCTTGCTGTAAAGTATGTGTATTCAGCAGTATTCACTCTCTCCACTAACGCTACGTTAACAACGCTCGTTGCAGCTCTTGCCCCCCCCCTCCCTGTGAGCCCAGTGTGCTCCGATTGGTCGTGACGTTGTGAATTACGCTGAGCTCCGTGGAGGTGTGGTTTCCTTGTTTAGCGATACACAGCCAAACACAGCCAAACTAATCCTGAGCACACACAAAGTCACAGCCGAAGTAAAAACAATAAGTGTCGCTTGATATTGAGTAAGAAAAATGTTTATAGGTTGATAAACGCTGTGAGAATGGGTCTGCAGAGAGAATTTTGCCGCGATCCCAACTGTCTGTTATCAGCCTGCAGCCAGGGAGGAGAGATCAGCAGAGCTGCCTGCACTGAGTGTGTGTGTGAGGAAGCCCGTGGATTGGTCAATTTTGACCAATCAGCGAGGGCTTAACGGAACGGCTCCGCGGACGTAACGTAACGGCTCCAAGGATTGGCCCATTTGCGGCCAATCCGGCTACTGGCCATTCCTACGACACAGTACCCAGGAAGTAAACAATGGGCAATGACGTATCTCCAACGAGGCGTTTTGGGGAGGTATTTTCTGTGTTAGAGTTTTACTCGCTACAGGGGGTACTTTGAGGGTTTTGACTATGCACACCGTTTACATGCATAAAAACCTTCATAACACACAAGGGGACGGGTAATAACCAAAGCATGACATGGGCCCTTTAACATTGATTTAATACATTAATGTAGCCTTTGTTTCTGCTAAAAGAGGTGTCGACCAGCTGGGGCAACAACAAAATCGGCGTAATCGAGTGTGACTATTAATAAATAAATCATTATTATATTAATATTGACAATAACAACCGACCGTTGGGGTAGCATTTGCTTGGCATTTCCGGTTATTTCTCCACTGGTTAACATGGGTTAGCAATACCGTGTAACTGTCACGTTTGAAGGGACGAAATCGTGACATCTTCACGTCTCCCAGCATGGTAAATCGTCACATGTTCACGTCTTGCCGTGATACCGGGTGGATTTTTGAATTCAAATAAATCAAGACTTTTCAATAAATAAATAAAACAGCTTCTTATTAATAACAATGTTTGTATAAAAAAGAGAAAAAGCTGAAATCCAATGAAAAGCTGTATCTTACTTCTTGCAATACACTTGACAAGCAGTACCCACCTTTTCTATTGCGTTCTAGTGCTTTTTCTCTTCTAGTAATAATATTTTTTGTGAAAATGCAGCTGTTGCTCTATTGGAAAGTTGTTTTTTCACCTCTTTTTATTGACTTTTAGTGCTTTTATATGAATTAAACCATAGCCACAAGGCCTGGATAAACAATGATGTAAGTGTACTTTTAGCCTCGATCTTTGTTTTACTTGTTGAAGTTCTTCCACTAACTGGGATCTCTTTTTATTGAAGTAGGCGTGCCTCCACCTCCTGAACAACAGACCATCAGGAAATTCAAGCTGATCTCTAGACAGGGACCAGCCTGGGGCACAAAGAAAACATAGCTTTTGTAAAAACCTTCTCCTGATGTATCGTGAAAAAAAGAGAAAGTGACATTTGTATTTGGCTGTACATTTCCAGTAACTCAATACATTTCAGATTGTGGTTTTTGATTTTGTGAGTCAAGCATGATGATTATTCACTTGGCTGAAAAAAAGAGTGACAGAGAGGAAAGTGGGCCCTTTTACCCTGAAGGTACAGACAGGTTGAGACGACCCCTCCGCTGACTCATGCAGGAAATAGTCACACCCCTGTGTCCTTGGCATGTCATTAGCTTTAGGTTTCACACAGATCATATGTATGCTCACTCGTTAAAACCAAAGGATTAGGTTTTCCAGTCCTCCCACGTTTTCAGGGTTTGTTATTTTTCTTTTGTTAGGAATAAAAACTTCATAACCACGAACCCTTACAGCCGTATAATTTCCAAGTTTAGTCATCACAGGAAACGGGATTACTGGAATTACTGCCTGGAGCCAATTATAAGTCACATTGGGGTGAGGAATCACCAAAGCAAATATGCCATGATTAAATAACAAAAAAGCATTTCACCAATGATGCAATAGATGATCTGGGCTGGTTGGCCTGCAGACCACACATGCTGTAATCATTAACATGGCGCTCTGCTGTGTGTCAGCACAGCCCCTCTGTATAGTGAACACAGCCACAGGTCTTATATAATAGGTGGAGGAATGCAGGAGCTTTGCCATGGACTTCTGGATCATCTCACTCTCACACACTCTTACACACACACAAAGTGGGGCCCAGTCCCCCTTAACGGAAAAGTTCACCCCAAAATCATAAAATTCATATTTTTCGTCTTGGTGTGAGTTGCAGAGTCCTGGAGATGTTGGCCGTTTAAAGGGATGTATCTTTCCAGAAATCATGAAACAGTTACACTCATTCTCAGACCCTATGTCAGAAGTTTTATTTGGGAACTTTCTTTGCTGGATCATCTCACTGCCACACACACACACACACACACACACACACACACACACACACACACACACACACACACACACACACACACACACACACACACACACACACACACACAAAGTGGGGCCAAGTCCCCTTGAAGGGAAAGTTCAAACCAAAATTAAGAATTCTCCTCTTACCATTTGTGTTATTTATCAATATTGACTGTCGTTTTGTTGTCTGCTTTTTTTCTCCAACTTGATGGCATTCAAAGTGGAACAAAAAAAATGCTTTAAAACGTAAAAGCAATGTCTCTTTCCAGACATCATGGCACAGTTATTGAAGATAATCTTCAGTCCTTAATATATGTCAGAAGTTTTATGTGAAAACTTTCTTTACAATTGAAATACACTAGCCATAGTGAACATCCTTCTGCCCGGTGATTCAGTTGGAGGGTGTAGTTCAGTAGAAAGAAAATAGTTCCTATATGAAACTAAGCACATGAAGTCTGTGGATTATCTTGATTAACCAGGTCATGATTTCTGGAAATATACATTAATGTAATATTTTTTGGGTCGAAATCACACTACGGACTCTGCACAACCAGGCAGACACAACACAGATGATCTCACTGCTAAAAGACAATCAAATTACTTAAATATCACTCATGTAATCTTGGTTTCATGTGTTAATTGTTTTATTGCCACCAAAAGAATGCATATGGGGTTAAAATACATAACTATACATTAAATTGAATAATAAATTATGAATACAATACTTTAAAAATAGCCTTGAAATGTGTTTTCAAAGATACAATTATTTCATATGGTCTCTGCAGGTTGTTGTGAGATTCATTCCAAACTCAGTGATAGGATTCCTTTCTTTAAATTGATGTAACTTGAGTGACAGTTTGACTCACACAGTGAAAGTGGTCTTAAATCTCTCAACACATCTTCAGTCATCATGCGTAAGCTTTTGCTGAACATAGTACACAAACAAAATGTTAACACAACAGATGGAGTATATGGAAGCAGCTGAAGCCACGGGGGTGCTGCACTACGTGAATGGTGGTCCGTGTTGTGTGTAAACACAGAATGGATGCAGGGAGGAATATTGCAAAGTGGCTTCAGGGGGTTACAACATAATATAGTTACAAAGACAAAAACGACCTTCATTTTTCTTTTTTAAATAGTACAGTACAAGATGTCAACTTCAAATAAGAAATTCTCACATTTCAACATTAAAAATACTGATAAAATCTCACAAAAACCCAGCTGTGGTGTAATCACACACCTATTATTGCACTCATTCTTGTCTCTCATGCTCTTCCCCTCAGGAGGCCTCTCCGGTATCCTGCTCCTCTTCTTGCTTTTTAATCTGACACAGGTCTCAGATCCCAATCCCTCCTGCCAGGGAAACTCCTCAAGTTCCTCCCTCCTTTTCTGGATTTTCATGCATATGCTGCGACTGTAACAAGGATCTGCAGAGCCATGGAGACACAAGGTATCTGAGCCACAATGTAGGCCAGAGAGCGGGTGGGGGCTCGCAGGGCAAACAGGTAGGCCACGCTGTGCAGCACACGAGCCAGGAAGAAGACCAGGAAGTGGAGGCGGGCCACAGGAAGTGAAGGTCCAATCATGGAGTAGATAGCACCCAAGAAGAGGAAGGGGAGGATGTTCTCTAAGTCGTTAATATGAGCTCTAAAAGGGAGAGGAAAGGAGATTTAATCACACACACATACATCTGTTTTCAATATCATGCAATGTCCTGACTCAGTGAAGGGATGATGAGTACTCCTGCTGTATTTCAGTGACTGCATGATGTTTTTTCTGCATTGTTCCTGAGAAATCATAGCTCAATGTGACTTCATGCATTACACATCATACAACTTTTTTGCTTTAGGCCTCCAGTCAGAATGCTTATCACCACTTCCCTGCTTCCCCTCCACCCTCTGCAATCTACTTTTTAAATAATATTATTTTAGGAAACATGCACTGCTGACAGCTCTTGCAGAAACAGCACATACAAAAATTATTGCATATCTTTTTGAGAGGAGCATGTTGCAACAACTCGTTAAAATGAACTAAACAGATTCTTTTTTTTTTTTTTAGCAATATACTCAGGATTTGAATGCACAGTCAAATGAATGGTCCAGGATCAGTGTTGGGCAAGTTACTTTTAAAAAGTAACTAGTAATAGTTATTGTTACTGCTCTCCAAAAAGTAACTAGTTTATTAGTTACTAAATTATAAAAGTAACTAGTAACAAGTTACTTTACTTCACTTTAAAAATAATAACAATAAAAATACAAGTTTTTGTGTTGTTTTTTGCTGACTAGTTCTCTGAAGGCAACATACTCGACCGTTGCGATGGGCAGCATGTCCTCAACAACATACCTGGCAATCTATTTAGTTGACTCTGGGCGACATGTGGCGATTTCAAAGAATCGTTTTTTGGCTGTTTAGATGGTGTTGCTCCATCTGGGTCACTGCCGGTGGTTGAGACGATGGGGTCTTTGGCGACTAGTTTTATAGCCCCATGTTATGTACATTAGTTAGGTGCTTCAGGAGATTGGCATTGCTGTTATTCGATGTGGACAACGCTTTCTGTCCTGCACACAGTTTACATTTGACCGTAATATTTTTTGCGTCCTTTATCCCCACAAATTGAAAATAGTGGTTATATCTCCAAGTTGTAAATGCGCTGCTGCTCTCGCTGATACTTGCATCTGCCATTGTGTGTGCGTGTGTGTGTGTGTGTGTGTGTGTGTGTGTGTGTGTGCGCGCGTGCGTGCGTGTGTGTGTGTGTGTGTGTGCGTGCGTGCGTGTGTGCGTGTGTGTGTGTGTGTGTGTGTGTGTGTGTGTGTGTGTGTGTGTGTGTGTGTGTGTGTGTGTGTGTGTGTGTGTTAGCATTAGCAAGTGTTCGTGTGTATTTTCCCCATAAGGCAAGACCCGCCCAACTCTGTCTCTGATTGGCTTACACACAAAACCTTTTTTAACGCAACATGTATATTACAGATTAAACTACTGACGATGCCATCTCTGGTGAAATACTCAAGTATTGTACTTCACGTATAAACATTTGTGGTAGGCTACTTTTTTCCTTTTATACCAATTTGACACATTTAGTAGTTTTTACCACACTATATTTTCTTGAGAACTAATGTTACTTTACACATTTGGATTTTTGTTAAGACAGTTATGTCATAGTTGCCTTAAAGATGACCTTACGAAACATCATATACTGATTGTATTTAAATAGGTGAAATTCTACTTAAAAGCAAGCGAGTACTTTTATTCACATTTTACTGATGTACCTTTTTAAAGTAACCTGCGTCAAATTGAGTATTTTACCACTGTGGTAGGAAATTGCTATTTTAACTTTTTTACTTTACTTTATAAAATGTTGGAAGGACATTTTTGTGTTCTATACCCATTAATAAAATCAGTCAATAAATCAATCATCTTGTACTTCCTCCACCACTGATTGTTACAGCAAAAGTGGTCAGTCTAGTAGTCAAACGAGTGATGGATCGCTTTGGCAGAAATGTTTTGTACAGATTGAAAGCGTGTCTTGTCTTGAGAGTGTTAAACTTCCTTACCTCCGGCACCTCTCCACATACGGGTCCTCTCGGTGGAACTGCAGCCCTCCGTGCCTCAGCGCGTCCTCGGGGTTTGCAAAAGCCTTTTAGGGAAGAAAAATAAGACTTTGCATCAGAAAAAAGTCTCCCGGAGAGGAAATGATGTTGCTTTCTCTTTTTTTTTATCCTTTCCTCTGATTCATAGCCACTCACCTTTTTACGCAGCCTCACTTGTCCCGTTATTATCGCTAAAATGTACATTTTTATCACCAGAAGCACGGCGTAGAAAACAAAACAGGAGAAAACTTCATTTCTTGTCAAGAATGCCATGTTTTTTTGGTTTAATATCCAAACTGAGCTTTGGTGTAATAAAAAAGGGAGAGCTCTGAGGTCGGTGCGTAAAACTCCAGACAAGTGAGAGTGAACGTGAGACGAGGCTTTTTGTACTGCTGGAGATCCACCCACTCCCAAATTAAATTGAACGGAAGACACGTAATGCTTCATTCATAATTATGTGAATCCCACAGTGAGAAATCATGGCAATGCCAAATTGGTTTCACGAAAAAAGTCACGTAGGCTATAGTTTTCTCTGAAGGGATTTTTCAGATCTTTACAACAAGTAGGCCTACCAACAATTACCAAACTGTTGAAATCCCTTTATTAGAAGCAATAGCACTGTATTAAAAATTGTACTAAAATAAAGTGCATTACTACTCACAAAAAGGCAACAGTATAGCCTAATTATGCTATTTAAAACAAAAAAAAGATTATAATCTTTTGACAAATATTTGTATTATCATTACGGAAAAGACATTGTAAAATTGTATACCCTCTCATACAAGTACATTTATGCAACAGGAAGTAGGCTAATACAAAGATATATATATATATTATATAATAATCATTTATTATATTAGGTATATTAAATAAGTATCATTAGGCTACTTAAAATAATGTGAAGCAGGGTTAGCTTGCAGAGGTGGAGCAAGTTTTATTAATGTGTAACGTATGGATCTGGATCTGCGTATTGGTCTAGGGAGGTATTTCCCCAATTTAGCCTATAATGAAAAAGATGTAGGTATACATATAAACTATAGTGTTGGAGTAAAAAATACAGAATATTTCCAGCCCAAAAAGTCCTTTTTGGTGAAGTGTACGTTTTAAAATATTCCTGAAATCAGGTAATTTTTTGCTTATGGTTACTTCTATAATGTATGATTCATTAGGGCCCGAGCACGACAGTGCTGGGACCCCAAAGGTGTCCCTAGCACGTAGTGCGAGGAAACCTATACTGAGGGTTATTATTATTATTGTTGATATTTTAAGAATAAAGAATCCAAATAGAGTCCTTAATGGGGCTCCTGAAGGGGACTCTTTAATCTTGGTGGGAGACTTCAACGCACATGTGGGCAATGATGGAGACACTTGGAGGGGAGTGATTGGGAGGAACGGCCCCCCTGATCTGAACCGGAGTGGTGGTTTGTTACTGGACTTCTGTGCTAGTCATGGATTGGCCATAACAAACACCATGTTCGAACATAAGGATGCTCATAAGTGTACGTGGTACCAGAGCACCCTAGGCAGAAGGTCCATGATCGATTTCGTTATCGTATCATCGGACCTGAGGCTGTATGTTTTGGACACTCGGTTAAAGAGAGGGGCGGAGTCGTCAACTGATCACCATCTGGTGGTGTGTTGGATCGAGTGGCGAGGGAAGCCTCTGGTTAGACCTGGTAAGCCCAAACGTGTAGTTCGGGTGAACTGGGAACGTCTGGAGGAGGCCCAAGTTCAGGAGGCCTTCAACTCACACCTCCGGCGGAGCTTTTCGGGCATTCCTGTGGAGGTTGGGGACATTGAACCAGAGTGGTCGGTGTTCAAAGCCTCTATTGCCGAAGCCGCGGCGGGGAGCTGTGGTCTCAAGGTCCTAGGTGCCTCAAGGGGCGGTAACCCTCGAACCTCCTGGTGGACACCGGTGGTCAGGGAAGCCGTCCGACTGAAGAAGGAGGCCTTCAGGGATTTGTTATCCCGGGGGACTCCCGAGTCAGTTGCAAGGTACCGACAGGCCCGAAGGGCAGCAGCCTCAGCCGTGGCCGAGGCAAAGCAGCGGGTGTGGGAGAAGTTCGGAGAAGACATGGAAAAAGACTTTCGGGCGGCACCAAAGTTGTTCTGGAAAACTGTCCGACACCTCAGGAGGGGGAAGCAGGGAACCATCCAAGCTGTGTACAGTAAGGATGGGACGTTGTTGACCTCAACTGATGGAGTGTTAGGGCGTTGGAAGGAGCACTTTGAGGAACTCCTGAACCCGACAACTCCGCCCTCTATGTTAGAGGCAGAGCTGGAGTATGACGGGGGATCGACACCAATCTCCCGGGGGGAGGTCACTGAGGTCGTCAAACAACTTCACAGTGGCAAAGCCCCGGGGGTGGATGAGATCCGCCCAGAAATGCTGAAGGCTCTAGGTGTTGAGGGACTGTCATGGTTGACACGTCTCATCAACGTTGCGTGGAAGTCGGAAACAGTACCGAAGGAGTGGCAGACCGGGGTGGTGGTTCCCCTTTTTAAAAAGGGGGATCAGAGGGTGTGTGCCAATTACAGAGGCATCACACTACTCAGCCTCCCCGGGAAAGTTTACTCTAAGGTACTCGAAAGGAGGGTCAGGCCGATTGTTGAACCTCAGATTGAGGAGGAACAATGCGGATTCCGTCCTGGTCGTGGAACGACGGATCAGCTTTTTACTCTCGTAAGGATCCTGGAGGGGGCCTGGGAGTACGCTTATCCAGTCTACATGTGTTTTTTAGACTTGGAGAAGGCGTATGACCGGGTTCCCAGGGAGTCACTGTGGGAGGTGCTGCGGGAGTATGGGGTGAGGGGGTCTCTACTCAGGGCCATCCAATCTCTGTACTCCCAAAGCGAGAGCTGTGTCCGGGTCCTCGGCAGTAAGTCGGACCCATTTCAGGTGAGGGTTGGCCTCCGCCAGGGCTGCGCTTTGTCACCAATCCTGTTTGTAATATACATGGATCGGATTTCGAGGCGTAGTCGTGGGGGAGGGGGTCTGCAGTTCGGTGGACTAAGGATTGCACCACTGCTTTTTGCAGATGATGTGGTTCTGATGGCTTCATCGGTCTGCGACCTTCAGCACTCACTGGATCGGTTCGCAACCGAGTGTGAAGCGGCTGGGATGAGGATCAGCACCTCCAAATCTGAGGCCATGGTTCTCAGCAGGAAACCGATGGACTGTCCACTCCAAGTAGGGAATGAGTCCTTACCCCAAGTGAAGGAGTTCAAGTATCTCGGGGTCTTGTTCTCGAGTGAGGGAACAATGGAGCGTGAGATGGGTCGGAGAATCGGAGCAGCGGGAGCGGTACTGCAGTCGCTTTACCGCACCGTTGTGACGAAAAGGGAGCTGAGCCAGAAGGCAAAGCTCTCTGTCTACCGCGCCATTTTCGTTCCTACCCTCACCTATGGTCAGGAAGGATGGGTCATGACCGAAAGAACAAGATCGCGGGTACAAGCTGCCGAGATGGGTTTTCTCCGCAGGGTGGCTGGTGTCTCCCTTAGGGATAAGGTGAGAAGTTCGGTCATCCGGGAGGGACTCAGAGTTGAACCGCTCCTCCTTCGCGTCGAAAGGAGCTAGTTGGGGTGGTTCGGGCACCTAGTTAGGATGCCACCTGGGCGCCTCCCTAGGGAGATGTTCCAGGCACGTCCAGCTGGGAAGAGACCAAGGGGTAAACCTAGAACCAGATGGAGGGATTATATCTCTTCGCTGGCCTGGGAGCGCCTTGGGATCCCCCAGTCAGAGCTGGTTGATGAAAATAAAGTTTGGGGCTCTCTGCTGGAACTGCTACCTCCGCGACCCGACCATGGATAAGCGGGAGAAGATGGATGGATGGATGGAGAATGCAAATACAAAATCGAACGCACCCACGTTTTTTGCGTGACCTGACCAACAGGTGAAGGCTGTGTTTAGCTAACATGCTAAATGCTAAGATGCTGTCTGCTGTCACTGAGAAAACCTCCACCTCCAGGGACTTGTTTGAGGCCTTTCTGCTGCTCGTAAATGTTCTTTACTTTATTCTGGTTATATTATTTGAGAATGAACAGAGAAGTTACACCTGGATCAGATTGAGGGAGATTGTGTGATGTGGTTCAGACGGGTGAGTAGGCTACAACAACAAAGTATTATAAATGCATTATTACGGATCTGTTTTTGCTTTAATGTGTGTGTTTTGTGGCATCAGTTTCTGTGGAGTTTCATTTGTTGTTCTGTCTGCTATGGTGTCGTTTTATATGCTGTATTGTAAGGTTATGTGGCTCAATGCTTGTTACATCCTCCATGGTGTCCATTGACTTCATTGTCGGCCATTTTTGTGTAATGGTCTGAGTTTAGCCTCTTTTCTGGATAATTGTAATAGTTGTGTCATTGGTAATTAGTTGTAGCCTATGTACAGGCTGCTAAATGCCTTTAATAAATAGGCTGTTGTTTGTTTGGACAAAGGAGCTCTGTGATATGTTAATGCATTTTTTGCAACCTAAATATGTTATTTTATTTAATATATTATCTGAAATTGTGTTTTTCTCAACCCTCTCTCCAACAAACAAACAAACAAACAAACACCTTCCCCCTATACATTTTAACTGACCTATATCTACATTTGAAAGCAAGTTACCTCATTTGTACTTGAGTAGGAGGACAGTCCGCCTATGGAGTAAAAAAAGGGTACAATATTTCCTGCTAAATTGAAGTAGAGTTGAAGTATGAAATACTCTACAAAAACAAAAGTAAATAGAAAAAGGTTCCCTAAAATTGTAGCCACACTTACACACTTAACCACTTCAAGAGAAAGTAACACCATCATTTTGTAAATTACAGTACATCTAATTGTGATCTGACTCAGGGTCGAAATATTTGACTTTGTGAGCCAGCATGTCTTTCATTTGCGTATTCTGGCAGCATGCTGAGAAATGAATATGTGTGTGTTAGAGTGCTGGCAAAATATGGGTGAGTGGATGGTTGCAAAATCAGGAAATGTCCTTCCTCAGTTTATGCGGCAATGATGCCATGCCAATGATCCAGTACTCTGGTTGCCCAACCTTATAAACCTGTCATCAATTTAGGTAGTAAAGTATTATGACATCGTTTTTTGATGAAGACATTGATGGAAATTAATTGAATACATTTGCTTTAGCAATTATAATACTGATAATAATGCATTTTATTTATATAGGCGCCTTTCTAGGCTCTCATGGTCGCCTTTCAAGATTCAAAACACAAAACATCAGCAGGTTATTAATACAATGCAGTGTATTGTAGTGCCGGTAAGAAGGAGTCGGAGGCGGAGTATTCAAGATGGATTTCCACTCTTTATTTTCCATCAAGCAAAAGTGATATCAGACATGTACTCAATGATGAGAGTCAAGTTAGAGTGCGTTGCTAGCTCTAGCTTGGCAACCTATATCTCCGGTGTTACACTAAACAAGGTCTGTGTAGGAACTGTGACCCAAAAGTGAATTGTGGTTAACTAGAGTCACCACAGTATACTCAATAAGAACAGAGGATGTGTGTTGAGTAGTGATCAGGGTGGATATGCCCATGTGAGGAGATATGTTTTGAGACGTGATTTGAAAGTGGAGATATTACGGTACAATATTCCGGATGTAAGGTTGAAGGGAGTTCCAGAGGCGGGGTGCAGAGCGGCTGAAGGCTCTGGAAAGATTTAAATGTCATGTGTGCAGCATGGAGGCAGTTTTCTCTGCTTCCCTCCAGGTATTCACAGGTCACATTAAGGCTAACAGGGAGGAAGGTATGACTGTCGCTGCTGTAATCAGCGCAGGACGAGCTTTATGCTTTTAGGCTGGTTCGGGTTATCATTTCTCTCCAAAGGATTATTTGCATGTTATCAGAATCAGAATTAAGTTTATTACAAGGTACGTTAGAGCATACATGAAATTTGCTGTGGTGTATTATGGTGCCAACATAAACAACATAGAAGAAAATAAGCTGTTGGAGAAGGTCAAAAATGTGTGTGTGTGTGTGTGTGTGTGTGTGTGTGTGTGTGTGTGTGTGTGTGTGTGTGTGTGTGTGTGTGTGTGTGTGTGTGTGTGTGTGTGTGTGTGTGTGTGTGTGTGTGTGTGTGTGTGTGTGTGTGTGTGTGTGTGTGTGTGTGTGTGTGTGTGTGTGTGTGTGTGATTGTGTGTGAGTTCGATTGTGTTTGTGAAATGTTCAAGTCATGCCCTAATATGGGAGCTGTTTAAGTGTGTGTATATGAGAGGGAGCGTGTGTGTGCATCTCCTCTCGTCTATAAAGCTCCAAAGACTTGTCCCTTTCCCATGGGGTTACGCCCGGCCATTATTCTTCTATCATTTGGCTTTTGTCCTTACATATTGCTCTCTTCCTCAGCAACCTCATCCTTCATGCTGTCTCCCTCTTTTTACATTTGATTCCCCCTTTTCGCTCCTCTCCCTCTGCCTCTATCCCTCTTCAATTGTTCCCCGGTAGAAGTGATGTGTTTTATTGGTTGTTTGTTAAAGCGTAGAAGCATAACGTGCTGCCCCTTCTCCCCCGTTTCCTCCCCGGCTCACTGGGGGATCGTGGGAGTGCAGCTTTTCCACTCTTCTTTTGCATGAGTTAAAAGCAGTGGTTGCTTGATGTGTGTGTGTGTGTGTGTGTGTGTGTGTGTGTGTGTGTGTGTGTGTGTGTGTGTGTGTGTGTGTGTGTGTGTGTGTGTGTGTGTGTGTGTGTGTGTGTGTGTGTGTGTGTGTGTGTGTGTGTGTGTGTGTGTGTGTGTGTGTGTGTGTGTGTGTGTGTGTGTGTGTGGCAGCCAGTGAAGTTGCTGAACAACAGGAGTGATGTGGGTGGAGTGATGTGGGTAATGGAGGGGGTTGTGGTGATGATGCGGGGGGCAGAGTTCTGGACCAATTGAAGTTTGTGGATGGACTTGAGAGGGAGACCAAAACAAACAGAGTTGCAGTAGTCGAAGCGTGAAGTGACCAGGATGGGAACAAGAATGGCGGAGCTGTTAGGTGTGAGGGACGGGCGGAGGCGGTTGATGTTACGTATATGGACATAAGAAGGCCAAATTACATTACTGATGTGAGTTTTGAAGGGAAAGTGTGGTGTCGAGGATGACACCCAGACTCTTAACCTGAGGGAAGGGTGGGACTGAGGAGTTTTCGATGGAAATGGAGAAACCTTGGATTTGGAACCAATGAGGAGAACCTCGGTTTTATCACTGTTAAGTTTGAGGAAGTTGTAGGATAACCAGGATTTGATTTAGAACTAGAGAATGCAATTCCTGAAGAAATTGCTAGTGGGAATGCTTTATGCTGAAAAGCTGACGCTAAACTGCTATGCTTAAATGTAAGGTGTAAGAAGAAAGTGAAGAATTTAGATTGAAATGATACATGAACACTAGGAGCTTGAATGTGTGATGAGAAAAGAAAAGAAAGTAAAAAGGCTTGGAAAAGCAGCAGAATATTTGTACTGCAAACTTTTGAACTAACTTGATGGTGAATAATCTATCGCCATGCCAACGGCATTTGATGACATCCCATAATACGCTTAGATGCGTTGATGGCTGCATCGTCACCAAACCTGTGAAGTTTTGGGCCATTTGGAGCATTTTTACTGAAGTTATGAGAAAACCGTGTTTCATGGCGAGCATTGTGTTGCCATGGCAACGGCATTTGAAGAAATCTCAAAACTGTTCCTTAGATGTCTTCACGGCTGGACTGTTAGCACACATGTGAAGTTTGAGCACTTTTTGAACATTTTCATAGGAGTTATAGCGACATCGTCTTTAATGGTGAGGGATGCATTTCCATGGAAACGGCATATGATGAAACCCCATAATTGACGTAGAGCTGTTGAGGGCTGGACCGTTAACCATTATCTGAAGTGTGGTGCTGTTTTTACCCTTTTCATAGGCGTTACAACAACATCGTTTTTTATGGCGAGGGATGCGTTTCCATGCAAACGGCATATGGTGAGATGTCAGATTTGACGTAGAGCTGTTGAGGCATGGAGAGGTGATATACAGGTGAAGATTGTGGGACGACCGGACCATGTCCATTGGAGCTACAGCGACATCGTGTTTTATGGCGAGGGATGCGTTTCCATGGCAACAGCCTATGGTGAGATCTCAGATTTGGCGTAAAGCTGTTGAGGCATGGACCGGTGATATACAAGCGAAGTTTGGGGAACAATCGGACCATGTCCATTGGAGTTACAGCGACATCGTTTTTTATGGCGAGGGATGCGTTTCCATGGAAACTGCATATTATGATACCCCATAATTGACGTAGAGCTGTTGAGGGCTGGACCGTTAACCATTATCTGAAGTCTGCTGCTCTGAGCATGTCAGTTGGAGTTCTGACATCATCGTGTTCCATGACACAGGTGTTTATATTTGAGCTAACGAGTCCGACGTGTCCAGAGATCAAAGGTGTCCATGGCAAATTTGTTGAACAACACATTTGTTGATTGACCAAAAAATATAAACAGTTGGAAGATTGAAAATGGGATTATTATTAGGATTATTTGTAGGTCATTGAAAAGTAGAATCATTTAGAAAGATGTGAACATTGAAGTTTCTATTTTAGAAAAGCTGACACTGTAGTGCATCGCTGGTTTTAAAAGTGATTTATAAGAGTCATGTTTAAAGATGTGCAATACTTATAACGTTTATAAAGATCCTCTGAGTGTGTGTCATTAGTTAGCTGATAAAATGTTAGGGATAAATACCTGGACATATTGACTATACAAGAGCTTGAATCCAACAAGCAACCTTGTATTTGAAAGATTAATTCACATAGCAACAGTCGCACCTGGTATATAAGTGGTGTGGCTGAGTACTTTAAAGGGTTCATGAATAGAGGGGACTTGAATGTGAAATAAGAACAACAAAATAAAAGTCTAAATGCATGAAAAAGCATGTAAAGTTGGAATGAAGTTTCTGAGGGAAAGTATGAAGGAGCAGTTAGCAGTTGAAGAAGAAGCAGTTAGCAGTTGAAGTTGCATGAAGATTGTTGAAGTCTGAAGAGTTTCTCCATTGACTTCCATGTTAAAAATGTGATGAATTATGGGATGTATCTCTGGAATTATGAAAGTTATGAATGAGAAAAGTAATAGCCATCGATTTCCGACCGAGCTGAACATTTTGATGTTTGAACGGAGTTTCTGCGATGTTCAATGTGGGAGAGGAAGAGGCGCAAAATAACCCGGCGGAATAATAAAGAATTTTGTGCGTAGCATAACAGATAATGGGAATGCTGTATCAGCATTCCCACTAAATTAGGATTGGAGGATGAAACCCTCTTTAATTGTCACACATACATGCAAAATGGCTGTCTGGTGCCTTGCTCAAGGCCACCACGGCAGGGCCCAGGAGGTGAACTGGGACCTCTCCAAGTACCAGTCCACACTTCATATTTTAAGTCTGTTCGGGGACTTGGACCGGCGACCCTACGGCTCGAGTCCCAGTGCAGACTTAAAATATGGAGTTCCTGTAAGCAATCAGAGAGGGAGAAGGGAGGAAGGATGGAGGTCAGTTTGGAGGACAGGTAGAGCTGGGTGTCATCCACGTAGCAATGAAAGTAAATGTTGAATTTATGGAAGATACGGCTACAGAAGTATAAGTACAATAAACTTGAGTATTTTCATTTCATGGTACTTCATTCTACTCTTACTACTACACATTTACTTCAATGGTTACTGATTATGCAATATTAAGATTTTACATACAGTACAATCATATAGGATTTCATGTACTAATGCATATCGTTTGGAAAATAAGAAATATTGTTATTGATTACTAAGCAGTATATAGTTATATCCTGCATTATGTAAAAAGATCATCCAAACATGTCTTTCATTTTTATTTTTGGACTATAATGTTTCTACTTTTACTGAAGATAATTATCTGAGTACTTCAGCGTCTGACCAAATATCAAACGATATGCACCAAAATCCATCGGAAGAATCAAATCTATTAAAGTGGAAATTGTGAAAAACAAGCATCTCTCACATCCCATCCTATTTCTTATCAGATCGTATTGCAAAACACCACTTATATTATAGTGAAATGTATCTCTTCGTGGTAAAAGCAGAACCATACAAATTGTTTGTAATAATATAACACTGTCAAGGGAGACATGTTCTATAACTTTTGATAACTTTCTTTACTTTTACATTTCACTGATAATACTTTTCTGCTTTGATTAATTTAAAATGTTAAAGTTAGGACTTTAACCTGAAAGTATTTTTAAGAATATGGTATTTCTACTTGTATAGGATCCCAGTATGTAGCTGTATGTATAATCACATACAAAGTTTTATTTTATTTTAATGAGAATATGATAACATAAAAAACAAACAGACGTCATAATTAGTTCACCACATTTATTGCAAATTCAGCACACATCCTGCGTATTTCATCATTTAAACCTCAGTATCAGTGCAGGTGGAGTGTCAGCCGTACAAAGTTTTATTTTATTTTAATGAGAATATGATGACATAAAAAACAAACAGATGTCATAATTAGTTCACCACATTTATTGCAAATTCAGCACACATCCTGCGTATTTCATCATTTAAACCTCAGTATCAGTGCAGGTGGAGTGTCAGCCGTCAACGGTGTGTGTGTGTGAGCGGTGTGTGTGTGAGCGTCTAAAGACAGCGAGCTGCCGGAGCTGCCGGAGCCGCTGTCTTCGCAAACGTCCTCTGCGTCGGAGAAGGAGGACATGTAGTGCAGTCCGGTGACTTGGTGGTACTCGCCCTGCAGCATCTGAGGGAACGCAGTGAGCTCCATCGCCCTGCGGCCCCCCCGCCTCACCCTCACCGTCCACCTGTCACACAGCTGCGAACACATGGTGCAGCCCATAGTGTGTGTGTGTGTGTGTGTGTGTGTGTGTGTGTGTGTGTGTGTGTGTGCGTGCGTGCGTGCGTGCGTGCGTGCGTGCGTGCGTGCGTGCGTATGTATGTATGTAAAATTCAGGAGAGATTATACAGGTGTACACAGTTATACTACACCCAGGTGATGGATGTAGGGCTCCACAATTGATTAGAATCTTATCGAAATATGGACAAGTGCAATATCCACATCATAGGAGGTGCAATATTAATCATTGTTTGGTATAGATCCTAAATCTCATTAATATCATTGATATTTGTACAGTATTTTATATACAATTATTTTTAAATTGAGATTGTAAATAGTGATTAATTACCTATAATAGTCCTTATGGTCATATGCAAATGCAGTTTCAATCAATATAAGATTAGATTATACTTTATTGATCCCATATTGGGAATTTTCTATTTTTTGTTATAATTTCTTCTCAATAAATATATGTATTCAATTGTGCAGCCCTAATAACATGCATACTCATAATGCAACAGCTTCTCCAAGACATTTTGCAGGCGAGAAAAACATCATTAACTTAACCAAGGAGGGTCATATATGTCACTCTGTTTCTTACTCTCAACTATATTTTGACTGTAGACAACACAAAATACAGTGACAGTAAAAGAAGTGCATCTTTACCTCTTCATCAAAGCGTATAAATATGTATATTCAGATGTATCTGGATATTTGTCTATGTATCTGTTTCAAAGAGGTTGCATTGCACCAGTAAAGAGTCTCATCAAGTAGGAGGACTAAGGAGGGACACCTTTTTAATAGATTGGTCTATATCTTGTCAGGAGAGGACAACGTCCTCCGTAAATAACGCCAATAAGTTTGTTGTTGGTTAGTTTGTGGGTAGCATTACAGAAAAACTACTGGCCTGATTGTAATGACACTTTGAAGAGGATTGTGGACTCATTCAACTTTGAATGGCAGATCAGTCTTGGTGGAGTTCTCTGGTTATAATATATATATATACGGATCTAACATTTTAGCTTACATTAAACAACCCAGTGTAATTGTACTGTATTGTAGAATGTACTGAATAGTATACCTAACGTTTTATGTTTAACTATTGCTGTTTGATACATTGCAAAAACATGATCACACATTTTTCATATAATTCCCAGCTAAATATAAGATGTATGACTGTGAAATTGTGCAATTATTCATATGAATAGCAATGTTGGCACTACATGAAAGGTGTTTCCCAGGAATGTGGGATTCCTCCTATAACACAGTTGCACTTAGAAGACAAAAAATAGACACGCGAAAAAAGGGAGGTGCAGCACGAATTACCACACAACAAGGAGCTACTGGATGTTTCCACGTGTTTTTAGCAACCGAATAACCACAAACGGCTCACATCCAGCCCTGCCTGCAGGCCTCAGCCAGGGTTAGCATGAGTTAAACAGTTCACACAGTCAGATAATCTCAAGGTGTTCTCCGTCTCTAACAGCTGCCAGACACGGCATGTCAATATTTACAGCCGCAGAGAGAGGAGCTGAATCAGAGCGGACTGCAGTGCTTCTTCCAGGATTTCTTTGTGGTGACTCGCTCCTCTGAAGATACTGCAGCACTTTGATCTTCTGCTTTAGATGTGTGCAGGATCACCTTCAGGACTGCTCATGTCGGAGCTTCCATGAATGAATTGGCTTCTCTGTCATGTTAGTTATCCTGTCTTCAGCTTGATGAAGCATGGCTGTCAGATAGGATGCAACATATTCCTGAGGAAAGAAATGGATTGGAGGTTAGATGGCAGCAGATCAAGACATTGCACTGTCACTTTTCCAGAAGTTAAAGGACAACATGTTTCAAAAGTCTGATGAGAAGACAGTATAAATGTAGAAAGCATGCACTCAAGAAGCAAAATATATAACTTAAAAGTGGATAAATATAATAAACTAAACTCACAAACAACGAAATAGATAATGGTTAATTAAAACTAAAAACATTTTAAAACATGATTACTATTAAATAGGGCCATATAACATTTTAAATGAAAAGCCAGGCTGCAGATTTTGTATTTAAATGTAAAGATGCTAATAATTTGAGCTGCTCTCAGATCCCCTGAGAATAACTTTTTTAATTTTTTGCACTTTGAAATAATAAAAAGCTTTGTGTAAGATTATACATTGAAAATATGTCAAGTAGGCAAGTGCAAGGCTGCGAAGCGCTTCAAAAACAAGCTAAATACATATATTTTCTCTTACATATAGTACTATTTATCAATCTAGATAGTTGTGGTGTGGGATAACAAGTGTTGGTGCTATCCGCTGTAAAGATGTCTGCCTTCACTCTACGTGTTTTAAAACACAAAATAATTTTAAACTACTCTACATCAACATGTCTTTTCAGAAAACCCGGTTAATCAAGATAATCCACAAACCGTGTTTCAAGTAGGAACTATTTTCTGTCTACCAAATCCTGAATGCCATCAAGTTCAATTATATTGGTGAAAAAGCAGACTTTTTTGCGACTTGTTTATTGTTTTATGGCCGGTTGAAAAACATCCTTGTATACATTCAATTGAAACATAAATCAATCATACAAATATTTGAGAAGTAGCCATAAATGAAGTAGCACTAAAGTTAGGTGTACTATTAAGATGGTGAACTGTCCCTTTTAAAAAAACAAGTGTAATGTTCTCCATTTCTACTCTAGTCAGCACTAATTCATGACTGATGTGAGCTCAGCAGGAGAGAGAGGGGTAACAAGTGCAAATTTAGGCAAAACGGGCAAACCATTCAACTGTCCCTAATCTGGAATATTAAATATGTATAAACCCTGACACACAATCCATCTTTTTTGACTGCCGGAGGGACACAAAAATACTTATTTAGCAAATACACTGAAGAAAACCAATGCAGCTGATTCACATTAGCACAGATATTTCCATGCATGATTGGTAATTATTCCACTTCATTAGGGCCAATCTCAACCATCCTTCCTAAATCTGTGAGGTTGACCTTCATCACACAGGGCTGAGAGCCAGTAGCAGGAGTGTGAATGACATTAATGAATAGGATGGAGTGGTCTGCCCGCCACACCCATCCCTGTCTTGGATCCTCCGTATTCAACGTCCTATAAAACTACTGCTCTGGGATGATGAATTATTAAGCAGTATTTATGGTGTGTCACCAAAAGCATCCCTTAAAGCGTCCAGTTTGCCAAAACACACACAGACTAGGAAACATGCCATCGTTTTTAGGTAATGTGATGTAAACTGCAGCTGCATTTATGTCCTCTAAGCCAATTTTTTCTTTTGGTCTCTTACCTGCACAGATTGTCTGCTGTCCTGTGTTGCAGAAGGCTCTCAGTGTGCATATCCTCCCATCTGCCGGCTGTGTTTTCCTCTCCGTCTGCCTCTGTCTGGATGCAGCTCGGCATACGTACGGTGGACCTGAGATGACATCACAGCTGCACGCTGGCGAGTTGCCCCCACTCCTTTTAAATAACAAGTAAACCCTGTCACTCTGGGTCTAACACTTAACTATATTTGGACCGTAGACTAAATAAGTTACAATAACAGTAAAAGAAGTGCAGCTTTACTTTTTTTTACTCTACAGAAGTATCAAACTGAAGTCAGTATCTCAAGTGAAGTTGATACACATTTAAATAGTTATATGATTTATCTGAACACTTTATTTACGTATCTATTTTAATTGCACCAATGAAGAGTCCCGTTAAGTTGTACCATTCAGAAAAACTGATTTAATTATTTTTTGTATTGGTTCAAATCAATGCAGCACAAATGTATATGCCATTTTTAAGACAAATGTTTTTTTGCCAGCAGGATTATGGAAAAATTAGCAGCCTGATTTTTGTGAAACTTAGTGGAAGGATGTATTGGCCAATGATGAGTCTGCTACATTTTGGAATGGATCCAAAGTATAATCAGCAATTATTATCGTACACACAAATAGTTTAGACATTTTGCTTATTAATCTTAATGTATAGAGTAAGATGATGAATTTGATACCACTATTGTGTCTGCAAGTTAAATATGGAGCTGGAGTCAGTTAGCTTAGCTTAGCATAAAGACTGGGTTCAGGGACAAACAGTTAGCCTAGCTCTCTGTCAATACATTTTTGTTTTTGTATAGATTATAAAAAACATATCTGATATTTAAACCAGAAGGACTCTCAGAGAGTTTAGATATCTGCCAAGTCTGATTTCATAATTGATGTTTCCTCTCTGTGATTCAGATCTTCTTCAGAATTGTATCATTTATGGGCCCTTGCTGCTTCCTTCCAAATGTTACGAACAGTAGTTTTTCCCAAATGCTGCTGACAAACAAACAGGCAAACCCAAGAAAATAATGTCCTTATGGGGAGCTAGGTAACTGTCACCTAGCTGTAGCTTCGTATTTAACACACACTTCTTAACTGACTTTCAGCCAGTCAGTGCATGATCAAATTTTCTGAAATTACTATTACAATGTTTCCGCCTAAACTCAATGCCCCTGGGTTATAATGTATGACTTTCCATAATTAACATACTTCATAAAGTATACTTTGCAAGGTAGTGGGGTATAGGAGGCAGCCTGTTGCAGCAGCTCCAGGTGGTTGTTTTCTTATTTGTTTGTGTTTTTTGTACTATTCCTCGTTGTGCTTTTGTTACTTTCTAAATTTTTATTTAAAAGAAAATCCCAATTTGGGATGAGTAAAGTGTGTCTAATCCAATGTTATTTATATCACAGCAAAAAGAAAACGCAGATGAAATCAAAGACCAGGCAATTTTAATCATTAAACCAGTCATGATTCATTACATCAGTTATACAGACATTAAGACATATCATTTAAGACTTAAGTCCTGTGTTATCACCATGATCATGACACAGCCACACACTGTAAAAAAATGGGGAAAACATGAGTCAGCGGAAATCTGTTGGGCTGTCTCCAGGCTGTCACGATATTCCTGATGAACGTTCTCAAACCACAGCAATGCTTGAATTTTCCTGTGAAATAGAAATTTCACACGCATAGCTACGTGTTGTAACAGAAGCAAACAAACTCCTGGGCGGGGATAATTAAGTAATTACCACGCAACGCTTCTTAACACACATTGCACAAAGATTTGTGATTTTTTTTCATTGCACTTAATCCCCCAAAGATCTAAACATAGCACACACTCACAAATCTCTATAGCATCAATATCATCTCTGCTGGATACAGACTTGACACGTGTAAAACGAAAATGCTACAAAATAGTTTTTCTTAAGACAAATTACTAAAATTGGTGAATTGCTCTTTGGACACATCAACAACAACAAAAGAAAACATGGAGATTATTTTTAGACCATGGTCTGGAATAAAATGAAAATAAAGGAACATTTGAAGTAGAATTAATATAATCATGATGGCTTTTTTCCGTAAATGGTTTTGCTCACAGGATATTCAGTATGACGACTCTGAACTATGAGGATTTTCCTTTTTATTTCCTTTTTTTTTTCTTTCTTTGAAAGTAAAAAATATTCCTAAAGGTAGTGTATATTTATCTTTTTAATAACAATGAATTAATAAGAAACGGGTTGTGGTGATGAAGCTAAACAATGTGCAGCTTCACTCTGGTTTACGCAGCTTTATAGTTCTAGCTCATTGTTTAGCTTTCTGTGCTGCTATTTAACTGTTTTAATTCACTCTTATAGCGTCATTCTTCAGAGTAAAAGATGTAAAAATCATCTGTACACTACCTGTTCCTAACTAAACAGACATAGTGAGCGACTAGCTGATAAATATATAGAAGCATTTGGTACATGAAAAGGCAGGTATTTCCCTAGAGGGTTGGTAAAGACCAAAAACGGAGCCAAAACAATAAATATTGGTATTCTTTTTATCAGGAACGTGACTCTACATGATTGAAAATGTTGGTCTGGGACGGCTGAATGTGTCAATTAGCCACGGTTTGCTAACATCAACTTGAATAGTTATGCCTGTCTTGTGTTCCCAAATTGTTTTCCATGTCTTCAAGTGACCAAAAAGCAGTTATTTAAAATGTAACTTTGCAAAAAACTGAAAAAACAAGAACCAAAAACTGTCAGATCAAATAAACCAAAAAGTAAAGTTCACTCGAAGCGTCAGCTTCTGGTGTCAGCTCCTATATCTGTCATACTTTAATGTATTATATATAGATTGTAAATGGTACTCGTAACTTTTCCTGCTAAGACATGTCAAAATATTTACAGTGAGAAATGTCTGTTGGGTATTTTTGATTACCGTCTGCTCGCCTTGTTTGAGTCATTTTATAAACAGTTTAAAATAATTGTGCTATTTAAACATAATGTAATGCAAAAGAAAGATCATTTAATGGATACTCTAGATTGGTATTTTTTATAAAAATAAGAGAAACACTCGACATTCTTGTTTCCCATCGCTCACTCTACCACAACAGCAGGCTTCAAATGTGTCGGCACACTCTGCAGGTCTGTACAGTAAAAAAAGGCAAGCATGTGATTTATCTACAATGAGAAAGAGGAGGACGTGTTTTTTATGTATTTTTCCCCCAGAGTTTCGACTGGCTTCGTGCAATTTCTCCTAGATTTTACCCTGGTACTTTAATTCGCAATTTATGCTGTAAAAGAAGGAATCTGCAGAATATTTAGGGTGATATTTCAGATTTAAACAAAGTAACTGCTCTTAGCAACTCTGCATGTTCGCTGCTTTAAATGGAAGTCAGAGGCTGGTATTTGGAGGTCTTTGTAGTGTCTTGTTGTTTTTAAATTGCACAACACACGGTTTGAGTAGTATCTGTGATCCAAGGATATAAAAAAAAAAGCAAAAGATCTTAATACGTATTTCTCGATTAAAGAGTGCTGTGGTTAGAGGAATGTGTTGATTCATCGCTTCCTGTGTGGGTGGAAGTGTTCCAACATATTAAGATTTGGAGTAAACGAGCTATAGTTAAGACGTGTGGTTTTACATATCATTTTAAAATGCATCTTCAAGAAGAATGCAACTTGCAGATGCACAGATATTTATAGCAGTGTGAGTATAGCTTATTTTTCTGATGACAAAACATGCACAAGATTGTTTGTGGAAATAAGAAATAAACTTGATCAATCAAATAATCATAACTTCTGGATTTGTGCATTTTGTGCTGATGTCAGATCATTTTTTAATTTTGAAATGATTACGTCATTGCCCTCTCTATTTTTGAGTCATCTCTTTTAAAAAACTGAGATTAGGACATTTTTGCTGTTCAATTTCAGAAGAATTGCAAGGTTTTCTTGTTTCCTTTTTTGCAAATGTACCACTACTGCATCAAATGTATAGTCATTCCTGCCCTTTTGCCATGTTTTAAAAATCAGCTATTTCTGTACTCCAGCCATTTATCTTTATGCCCGTACTCTTTATGGGTAGTGCCGGACAAGAGGGACGACATATTTCAATCAATTTGACCACAGAAAATAGGTTGGGTTGAACTAAAGGAATAGCAAATTCATGCATTTTGAAGCTTTATCAAATACACCCTGAAAAGTGTTGTTGGTTTTTTTGGACACATGCATGTTTTCTGGTACCTGCTGCAGTATTTTCTTGAAGATCTGATCATTTTCCCTGGCTTAACCAAACAACAGACCTCCATTCCTGAGGGCTCAGTTATACTGTGTATTTAAGGTTGGAGGTGCAAGAGTATGATTTATGTGACATCTCTCACATGATGTCTGAACGTGTTGCTATGTAACTAGTAAACAGGCAAACAGAAAGCTCGTTAGCGTCTCTTGAGTTTTTTGCTTCCAGTGAAGTCCTCAGTTCTCCTCCTCAGCAGTATCTGACAGCTACTGACACACCATAGCTACCAAAAACACCTCCAGAGATGTGACACAACAGCTGCTTTTTTACACATCTTAACATTGAGGATCAGAGTTATCCAATAAATAATGTGACATTTAAAGTACCGTTTCACCCTCTTTGCAACACGGCCTCAGAGTAAGCGTTGCTACATTTACAAAGTGCTCGCGACGACGTTTCTCCACCATGGTGCAAATTCCTCAGCTTTCTGTGAGAACAGGAGTGGAAAGAGAATCAGAAGACCTGTGGGAAATGAGAAGCGAAGAGGAAAATTGACTCTTAAGCCAAGAAGCAGTGTCGATTGGAATCACATATGTTTGGCCACATGTGCTATCTTACTCTCTGCTGACCAAAAGGAATTTATGAGCTTATGTGGGTGGAAAAAAGGGGCCTGATCCAAGACCGGCTTCCAGTAAAGTGTTACACATCCCCCCGCAGTATATTTATTGTATGGAAGTCTGTGTATATGCATGGGGAATGTTAGGGATTATGGTGATTTAAAAGTGTTTCCCAACAAGTAAACATTCAGACCTGTTTTTATCTCAAAGTGCTCTGGTCTCTGCCTCGATCTTCCTCTCCCCGTGGAGGCTGTCGGGGTCGGCCGGGGCCACCGTCTGCCTCACTGCGATCTCCGGCCCTCCTCCATAAATTCCCAACAAGTACTGCCATGTCTCCTCTGAGATCTGACCGTAGTCTGCACCTAAATGAGGAGGGACGCACATAAAATCGTTTATTGACTGATTTGTTTATTTCATTTCCACCTTTACAACCAGGGCTGAGATTTACCTTGCTTGAGTTGTATGTGCCCTCCTTTCATAACGCCGATTTTGCTGTTGTCGATGGGACCAGGTGGCTCTGAGAAAACACAATCCAAATATATATAAAATGATGATGTAGTATTTTATTTCTCTGTACAGCATTTCATTTTACGTTCTATTTTTAGCTCATCTTATTCTAATCTACTTGTATATAGTTAACTTCTCCTGCATTACTTCACTACTAAACATTCACTTGCATTGTTTTATTCCTCCTATGTTTCTTTTATGCTCTATTTGTATTGTTTTTTTATTTTTGTAATTGTTTTATGTCTTATATTTATGCTGCATTGTTAGTGGAGCCTGGGCCTAACGTTTTTGACTACACTGTAGCTATTGTGCATATCACAATAAAGCCTTTGAAGTTGAAGATATTTTTGTAAAGCTAGAAAATAGCTTGAATTGATGATTGTGCTTGTGTTCCTGCAGGATCGTACCGTTGTCTTTGCCCTTCACGAAGCCCTCCCACTCTCTGAACCACTGCATGCTGATGCACAGGATCACCGTCGGAGCCTCTTCAGCCTGAAACTCTTTGTTCAGCTGCAGACAGGAGAAAAATTGCTCGCTCAACCCCAAACATGGAGATACGTTTATGCATAGGTACCGGTAAACTCATGCAGTTACCTTGATGAAGGTGTCTATTTCAGTTTTTCTGCGTTTAGCCAGAGCTTCAATCTCTACCTGGCAGATGGCGCACATATACAGGTGGTTCACTGCAGGGCCGCCTCCAAAACTGAGGAACACCAACATTAAAACAACACAATATAATGTGATGCAATGTCAACAAATACAAATGAGTTAATAAAATATCAGCGAAGACCTTTGTCTATGATGACTTAAGTTATTTTCCTTTATTATGACATGTTTTAGCTACATATGTTCAGTCTGAAGGGACATTTGATACATATGTCTTCAGCTGTGATATCACTAGATATATCACCATTTGATCCATGAGTGTACACATGTTGACACATTTTAAATATCAAATATTGTTGCATATTCACCTGTTGTAAAGGTACTCCCACACATTCTGAGGAACAATCACAACCAAGTCATCCACGTAGTTGTATTTATTAGGAGGGATTCCTGTGCAGAGGTGAAAAACATTTAAGTTAAAGCATCTATTCACTTCTCTCCTCTTACACAAACTCCATAACCTTCTCCCTGCAGGCTTAGTGAACAAAGAAAGCCATGCTGTTCTCATTTAGATGCATAAACTGGCCAACTATCGTTCAAATCTTAACAGGAATACTTTTTTTCTATTGCTGAAATTCCTTGAGAGGCCACAAACCTCTATCCTTTAACAGCTGAATAATATGGTTAAAAGAAACGGCAGAGAAGACAGCAGCCAGTTTTGGGAAACTGAGTGGGTTGAATATATTGATTTGTCCTCAAACTTAATGTCAAACCTTAAATTCAACACCTCAAAGAATTAGAATGATTCTTTAATGTTAATATGACTGTTAACATTACAAATGAAGCGTCCAAGTTACAAGTTCTTTTGTACAGCTTTTTAAGCTGCTCTCTGATCTCTCGGCGAATTGAAAGTACTTATTGCCTGAGATCTCATGGTGTGGTTTTATTAAATGTGCCAAGTGCTAGGACTGTCTTAGGGAAGAAAGCTTTTAGTTGTGCAGCTCCACTAACTTGGAACAGTCTGCAAACATGTTTAAAACTGAGCACTTTGGTTCCCCTGCATCATTTTAAAACTCGGCTGGGTGACATGCTGTTTGATACTCATGGTACCTGTCTCTGTAAATAGAGTTTGTAAACTGTAGCCTGTACATTATGTTGTATGTCGTCCTTATTGCTGTTCTGTTGTTTTTATGTTACATGTGTAACTAATGTCCTGCAGGTCACCCTTGAAAAAGAGATATTTTGATCTCAAGGGGCTTTCACCTGGTTAAATAAAGGCTACAAACAAACAAGAAACTTTGGTTTATTTTAATTGGTAAAAAATTAAAGAGTGCATATTATGCTCATTTTCAGGTTCAAATGTGTATTTAGTGTCTCAACTGGGACATGTCTCCATGCTTTAATGTTCAAAAAGCTCTTTATTTTTCTCATACTGCCTGTGCAGCAGCACCTCTTTTCACCCTCTGTCTGAAACCAGAGCCCAGTCTGCTCTGATTGGTTAGATGACCTGCTCTGTTGTGATTTGTCAACCGCTTAGAGAAGTCCCGCCCCTTTGACTACCGCTACAATAGAAGTGCTAGTGTGACATAGGGATGTCACTATGTTCCGGAAGTAAGCAAAGGAGTCCAATGGAGGCATTTCAGGCAGGGGAGTGTGTAGGAGAGAAAGTCCCTCTGGAGGGAACAATGGGATTTTAGCCTTTGCAGACCATTTACATGCATGAAAACCTACATAACACAATAGAGGAAAGGGAAAGCTCTCTTGCCACCCACCCCCGTGCTGACAGAGGAAGGTGTGGTTGCTGATGGGGCCCGGTTCGGTGAAGGTGTTGAACTTGTTCAGCCACTCTCTGGAGATGTAGAACTGCAGCAGGCTGGGCTCCCTCATGCTGGCCAGAGCCACCACCTTCTGCCGCTCTCTCACAGACTCCTCGCTGCTTTTCCTGCAGGAAATAAATACAGTCAGTGACAACATTTAGAATAAATAGTCTCAGTATAAATGTCTGAAATGATGGGATCTTTGAGTGCTTACCTATAGAACAACACGTAGGCCTCTGCATTCTGCACCACCGTCTCATGGACCTCTGTCACATACTGGTCATCAAACTCATACCACTGACCATTAATCACGTTCTGACAGTACGCTATATAGTGTCCACCTGCAACAACAGAAACATTTAGATAAAGAGAGTGTGAATGCGTGACCCATAGTACCGTCGGGCCTATTAATGGACATGGAACACTTTTGTATATAGTTAGATTAAACTTGTTCTGAAATATGTTCATGTGCAAATGCAACTTTAATATTTAGTAGTAGGTCAAGTGATGGTTATAATAAGTAAAGGAGTCCTAGCTAGGAGCCCTAAAGGTGAGACGCAGAAGCACCAGATGCATCATGCTTAGACCTAGCCTACAGTGTTAAGCTACATTGCAGTGATTTGCCTTTATTTCCTGTATTTCCAGGTAAGAAAAAGCAGTGACAGATTTAAAATGAACGTGTAAGTGTAACAAACTAGCGGTAATGCTAATATGATATTTACATTACATTTTTTTATAGTTTAAACAGTGAAATGACGAGTGTGTCATGTGAAACAGTGCGTCACCTAAATATTTACAGATGCATCATTTATTAGACCTAGCCCACAGTATGACACTTACATGCTTTTTTTTGTGTGTCTTTTTATATTTTCAGAACTATACGAAGTATAGCATGGAAGTCCTTTTTCTGCCAATTGTGCAACATGAAGACAAAAATAAACACCTCTGCTGATTCTGACTCTACATGGAGATAACTTTTGATGTGCTTTTATCTGTAGGAAATGAAGTAACTTCGTACTTCCTGCAGTGCCGTGGTGACAGATGACTGACAGCAGGTCGTAGGTGGTGACCTGGGATGGACTCTCTTTGGCCAGGAAAGGCCTCATGTCCAGGCCCTCCAGCGGGAAGGACACGTGGCTGCTGATCTTAAACGAATACATGACCTCGTGCCGGAAGCGTTTCAGGTGAATGCAAAGAATCTACAAAAAAAACACACGTTATGAAGCCAAACACAAGCCAAACTAAACTTGGTTTATGCAGAAAGAAGGAGATCAGATAAAATAAATGTGAACCTCTGGAAGCCTAAGTACTTTGCAAAATTTGACACCATTTCTCAACCTGTAGAAGAAAAAAAAACCTCGTCAATAATTCTAAATGGAAAACACCCTTGGTTAATGCATTAAATAGGATAATTTCTCAAAAAGATACAAAAGTATTCTCCTAGATTTACTATGCATACTCACTTTTTACATCTCTCACAGCTGTACATGTTGTCCCCTATCAAAAGAAAGGATTTACATCTGAATTGTGACACATTTTCTCGACAAGAGTATCATAGTACATTTTCCACAGTGTAGCCAGTTTACCTTTGAGCTCATCTGCAGCAAAGAAAGCAGCGAGGCAGTCCTCCAGGGTCACAATGGGCCCCCAAAACCATGTGGGGATACATGAGACTACGAACCTGTTATAACATAAAGAGACGTGATCATTATGGTGACAGAGACCCCTTAACTCCGTTCCCTCACAGCGACCATGCGGAGAAAAAATGACCTTCATGAAGGGCAGAAACCTGTAATGATTAGATGACCCTGAAAGCATCGCTGCCTGGAGCTCCTGAAAGGGTCTTTGATGGTAGGTTTAAAGGGCGGCTTTTACCTTTAAACAGTGCCTTGAAAGGGTTGCTCCTTAGACGGTCGCATATGCACACATAGTGCACCCTTTTCTTCAAATTGAATATGCCCAGCAACCAGGCTCTCTGACAAGACAGGGAGGCGGGAGGAGGATGCATGGATGGGCATGATGGTGATTGTTAAAGGAGGCAGTTCACCCACAAATCTGAAATACATGTTTCTTCTCAAAACCCTAGTGGTATTTATCTTATTTAGCTGAGAGTCCCCAAGGGTTGGAGATATCTGCCACAAAGATGTCTGCCTTTTTCTCTAAACAAATCAAACTACATGGCACTTGACTTGTGGTTCTACAAGCACAAAAAAATCAATTCGAAGAACTAAACAGATGTGTCTCTTTCCAGAAGTCCTGACACTGGGGGTGTTTTTCAATCTCGAGTAAAGCTGCTCCAGAGCCACTATTTCAAGCATACTACGTCATCGAGTGCCGCCGAAGTACTGTTCCAATGTCCAGCATACTTGGAATTCTACCGAGCCCGGCGTACTTAGTTTGGAGACATTTCGAGGCTGCACATGTGTAGACTCCGCGGTCTTAAAATCCCCACAATGCTTTGCGCACGGACCAATTTCCCCAAATCTGTGGCGGAAAATGTAAGGCGGGGCTTCTCATGTGACGCACACCTGCACACTTGCTAGCCTGTTCCACTCTTTGTTTTCCGAATGCCAGGAAGTATTCTTGCCTTGCTTCTGAAGCAAGACGCTCGGCAGGCATGTGCTACCAAGCAAGCGTACTCGAGATTGAGAAACATCCCGGAACTCAAGATAATCCACGGACATGTTGTGAGCAGTTCATGTAGTAAACATATCTATTATCACATCCACTCATTGGCGATCAATGCATAAATGCACACTTCACTCTGTGCGGTGATACGGCTAGTGGGTGTAGTTGGGTAAAAGGAAAAGTAATTTCTACATGAAGCTGCTCGCAACAAGGTTTGTAGATCATCTTGAGTATCTGGGTCATGATATCTGGAAGGAGACATTGCTTTAAAAGTGTGAAACATAACACTAATGTTTGCATTGAAGGTATTCCTGATTCTGTCAGGGCAGAAGTCTAACAGGAGCCTGCCTCATCATGTCGTTGGGACCTTATCAAACAACTGGAAACATGAAACCAACAATAGGGGCATTCAATACATATATTCAAGAGAAGGTGATTTCTCATCGAAGGAAATTAATCGTGTTATCTCTTCTTCCTGTTAATAGCAAAGTCCCAACATGCCCTCAAACGCATCATTTGCACTTGATTTTCAGAGATAATGTGGAGTGATAATCAAGTGAGCATCACTATCTATTACTCATGATTCCATTTGCCTCCTTTTACTGTCAAGAACTCCCTAAGTATATCATACAGTGATGAAATCATCTGGATTACCATCTAGATGTAAACCTTGAATCAGATACCTGCCTAGAGAAGATCTCAATGACCCCAGCATATCAGTGTGCTATCAGACAGCTTCTTTTCAAATCATTTGTTCTTAAGCGCTCCACTGACCGGCGTATGGAGTCCATGAAGAAGGTGACCCAGCCCTGCGAGCCGTAAGTGTCGGGACTTACCCCGGTCTTTACCGGGAGGTTCTGATGTATGGACGAATGGAGCTTTGCCAAGTCCTCTTTACCCGGAATGGGGAGGGACAAGTCCTGGAACGTTTCCACCGTAGTAGAGACCTGTCATACATAAAACATAAGAGCGTTAAAGGATATGTTAATACTAGGGCTGCATGATTTGGAAAAGGTTTTAGTTGACAAATATTGCAATTGCAGTATTAGAGCATGATCATTTTTTAAACATCATCATTCAAAATATAACGAAACGATCATGGTGGCCTTTTTAAATCTCACATGGAAACATTAATAGTATTAATAAAGTAAATATACTGTGGTTTCTGACTAAATATGTAGCCCCCCCTGCTGTTTAAACAGCTGAAGTGCAGCTCACCCTGTCGCAGGTCAAACACTGGACCAGACTGAGGATGGAGCCATCGAAGATGTCTGAGATCACACTGCGGAAGTGAGACTGTTTCTTCTTCCTGGCACTGAGCAGCAGCTGAGCTGAAAGATTCATGGAGGCAAGGCAGATAATAACATTATACTGTTTATTCAACAAAGGCATCTTCATCATTGCTACCTGCAATACTGTGTTTGGATAAAGGCAAAGCAAGCAAGTCTATAGTATATTGTGATGGCAGGCACACTTTATGAAATATAATTAAATTCCCTGATATACTGTGTGTGTTCTGAAATAAAATAAAGTTCTCCAGAACAGGCTACTTCACAATGCATAAATATATAATTGTAAATTCATATGTATAAAAGAGGCGTGCTGTATATGTGAAACATATGGAACTCTTACTGAAGAATCAAATTCACATCAAAATCAATAAGGACCCTAGCAGGTGGTGCCTTGACTTCCTTTTTCACTAAAACTCCAGCATAGATCCCACTGTCCGTAACAACTCAATTGACTCTGTCGTGCAATTGCAAACATCCAATGCAGAGGTTTAAATAACTGGAACTCCCCAGGAGTCTGTACAAATGATAAAGTGTGTTATATGGGCAGTGAAACATCTTTTCTCTTCTCTGGGATGTGTCCTTACCTTTTTTGAAGGCGTACGCAGGCCCTGCAGAGCGCAGGGGGCTGGAGCGAGGCGGGCTGGAGGACAGTTTGGGATGCAGCTCCTGAAGCGTCCTCACAGGACTGCAGGGAGTGGACTGGGTCTGGCTCATTGTCACCTCATTGTCTGGCTCTAGAAAACAGTATGTTAAAGGCAAAAATTGACAGTTCAGAGACAAATTATGCACATGTTAGATATAAAAAAACAAAACAACAGAAAAAAATCCATGTTAAAGGGATAGCTTGCATTGTTTAAAGTAGGGTGACATTAGGTACTTATTACTAGACAGTGGAAGTTAATGTTGGTCGGCACCGCTTTAGTTTGGATAAGCAGATAGGAGTACTAGCATGGGCTCTAAACAATACAGTATATGCTGCTATGGAAGGGGGCAACAGCAAAACTTAAAAATAAAAAGACGGTTTGAATGAAAACTGTATTCGGAATATTTTCCCTGCCTTATCTTGTGTTCAGTCGACAACTATAGCCGTTATCTTTCGTCTCGTCAAAGCCACCAGACTCCATTGATAAAAACAGTACCACACAGAACTAAAAGGTAGCTGGTCTATCACTCCATCTATCAATTAGTTCTTTGTGTTATTCGATTACTTTATTTCTGGTGTATTTAAGTTGTTCATTTTTTCAACAAACTAATCAATGCAGCGGTAGACCAGCAACTCCCCCAGTATGTAAGATAAAATCACTGATTTTGTCCACAGAGTCTAGTGGATTTGAAGAAAACATAGAAAAGGTTCAGTTCCTCATCAATAAGGACCGTCTAACTGCAAGGTAAAGCACTGAAGATATTATAAATAAAGCGTAAACCCAATCTGATATTGATTCTCTTGTGTGGCTTGAAAACGTTTTATCCGGCCCCCATCCACAGCAGAAAGTTGCTTCGCTTCCGTGCTGGTGCTCCTGTCTGTTTGTCCAATCTTGGGGTGTGCCGACCATCATCTACTGTAGGTGATACACTGACTATGAAAAAGTGCCTCACACAGCCCCACTGCAAACACTCCGAACTATCCCTTTAATAACCTGAGGTGCTGCTGCTCTGGCTGCTCTGCCCTTGCCCAGTATCAGATAACTGGTTGTTCTCTTGGTTCTCGGCCTCAGTGTTTGTGGTGGGCGTTAACTCCTCTTCGTCTTCCCGCTCGGGAGCCCCCTCCTCCTCAGCGGCTGTATCCACATCGGCGTCTTCGTCCATCTCCTGCGAGCCTCCACGGAGAGGAGAGCCCGACACCCTCCTCTCCTTCAGCCTCTCCTTCTCCGAGATCACCCCTCCGGTACTGACGCCCACCACCCCTCCTCCGGTCGGCGCCCTCACCCCGTCGCACTCATCCTGCAGGAGCAGCTCTCCGTCGCCCACGCCTCCCCCCCCCTCCCCCCGGTCACTGCTGGAGCCAGAGTCACATGATAGGAATTCATCCTCAGATGGGGAGCGCTCTCCATCTCTTATCTCCTCACCATCACTGCCCTCCCCGCTCATGCTGCACTCTGTCAGTGGCTCCTTCAGTTCCTCGTGCAGCTGGTCCATCAGGCAGCGCAGGAACTCCTGAGTGTCCTGCAGCAGGAAAACACATTGCATTCACTCAGAGGCAGGATGCATTACAGCTGATGCATAAACACACAGTCAGGAGCTTTGCAAAGAAGCTCATTTTTGGACAGAAATGTGAATAATGGTGTATTTCTTATTTACAGCACAAAGCATTTTGTATAATGGTAAGAAGTGGTACAAGGAGAACCTAATCAGACACAACAAACACTATTATTGTCAACACTTTGCCAAGGTAATTACAATACAACAAACCAGATACTTTCAATCAAACGTGCACTAAGCCTGAAACAAATTCAAAACATTTCTAAACTAGAGTGTCCTACAAAGAATTAGACCATCTCAAAGGCTTGATTTTAGTTGTTTATCAAAAATTATGTTTTTACTTCAATAGAGCTACTTCAAAGTCACAGATTTTTTTAATGTTTAAGCATGCAGTTTGAGGGTATGTTGAGGTATCAGTTTAGCCTGTTTTAGCTCAAGTAGTGGCTGTCACCTGGATCAAGTAGTCTCTCTTAAGTTAAAGGATATTGTATGTGACATGGGAAATAAACTTATTTTTGTTTTCTTGCCATGGTTAGATAAGAATATCAATATCATTCATGTTGTGCACAAAATATAAAGCTGCAGCCATGGGTTCAGTTAGCTTAGCATAAAGATTGAAAGCAGGGGTAAACAGCTCAACTGTTGAAAGGTAACAATATTGATATAACTTGCACATTTCAAGCTCACTAATTATCACCTTTTATATTTTGTTTGTGTAATGTACAAAAACTGAATTAAATAAATGACATGTTGCAGCTAGCTAGCTTCCCTCTGCTGTGCTAAGTTATGCTAACTGCTTCTCTGCAAGAAAGCAACAAAGTGTCAAAAGTAGCCTATTATATAAAAACACTAATTTTAAGAAGGTTGGCACTAATGCAATAATATCCAGATAAAAAGTATCTAACCTCTCCTAGAGTTTCTCTCCACTGTTTTCTACAGAGAGACTTAGAAATACATCTATGATTTTGTCTGGTTTTGGGACATGTAAGAAAAATACTTCACCAGGAACTGAAGTAGAAGTAAACAATCTAGTCAAGCCTTTGATTAGTATTAACAAATGTAGTAGTTAATAGCAGATAGAAGTCATGTTTAGGGAATGTGTGAGGAACATACACAGGGGTTGAGAGTTTAAAAACAAAGGACAAGACCGTGTCAGGCTGTAGAGTGATGCCAGGTGTAGTTACCTGCTGGGTGCTTGCCCCTACCTGCTGAGCGTAACCACGAAACATGGGGTTTACTAGTTTGATGCCATGAGACAGACTGGTAGGCACGACATAGCTGGGCCTGCAGGGGGGAGCCATGACAGTTAGTTAAATAAACAGTAAAGGATTCATTAGCACACAATCGTCTCGTATAGCTGCATTCTGTCTGTGTCGATTTATGTCTCTTCTCATGTGGTTATTACCGTTTTTTATGCCAGAGTTCGGAGATGAGTTTCTGGTAGCTCTTGCAGAGAGCGGGCTTCTTATCGGTCCGGACCAAGCCACTGCAGTCCAGGAAGAACTGAGTGAGAGGAGGACTGGGGAGGAAAGGGAGGAAAATATGACATCAGCACAAGTGTTTAACTCAAGAGGAGACCCTTCCCCAGTAATGGACTAAACGTAATGACAGGAAGTGACCTCACCAGTTGGACAGAGCTTGAAGAGCTGCATTCATGTAGCAGGAGTTACCTATATTTTTCATTCCTGTCAGGCCTGCAAACAGTGGAAACAAGAGCCATACAGTTATTTTATCCCCAGAAATACAAAAGTTTACAAACCAAGCATATTTGTTTTAAAATATGTATTTATTAATGCCAATCTGGATTATAGGAAACAGCTCTAGTACCTAATCTTAGGGCTCAAAGCAATTGTATCTACAGATTGTATTGAAGATGGCCCCTATGACCTGATTGAATGAGCTCTATCTACAAGGAGTTTGATAATACAAATACAAATATTTATTCCGAGCAGAAAAATGTGTACGGAGTAATTTGACAGTGTATGAGGGCAATCGTAAGTAAATAAAAACAATTATAGAAATGGGGGGGATTGAAATTAGAAAATAAAAAATTATTGTAACTGTTCGGAAATGTATGTTTATTGGAGGAAAAGTGTTCACAGCACACATTTTGTACCTCTGGGTTTAACCTCATCCTCCTCTGACTCTGAACCCTCATCTTCAGCCACAGCAATCGGTACTCCTTTCAGTGGGTGACTGAGTGGCTGAGGAGGTACTTCCTTTGGGATTAAAAGATACTATTAATATGGTGGTGAGTATGAAACAGGTTTGGCATCAAGTGCACTTTTCCTTTTAAATCAAAGGATGTTGATGTGCAAGGTGTTACCTGCTCTGAGGCTTTACAGGTGTGAGGAGCAGTGTGGACAGGCAGCAGCGCCGGCCTGTGCTCCAGAAACACCTCCCGCTCACACACATAGCACCAGATCCTGAACGTGGTCAGGTTCACCGTCAGGTTGTGCTTCTCAGCCTGAAGGAAACACACTCACAATCATTCAAGGGACATTTTTCCAGGAGGAGGTGAAATGTTATATTCAATGTGAGGGGTTTTACCTGAGCATGCAGGGTGCTGTGATCGGAGAACGACTCTCCACAACCAACATACTGGCAGTCGCTCTACAGAGAAAGACTTCTTATTTTATCTTGAAAGGCATTACATCTTCCTGTTTTATCTCTATGAATCGGCAGTTCCCTAAACAATACATATTTATTTATCCTACTTGCACATATTTGGTAGTTGCTTACCTGCCTTAGTTCAAAAGCTACCTCATTTATAATTACATTTATGCCCAACATAATCATTAATTATTAAGCATCCACCTGGCCTCCGCCCACAGTATCACTCAACTCTTTTCCCTAGTGGCATCTTAACGCTCTCTCACCCTACGCTTGGTATTGCTTACTGACATTTCCAATAACTCCTTTTGCATACTCTGTGCATAAGGTAATTGTGTAATTGTTTCACAAAACTTCAGGTCTGCTGCAGCTCTTTTCTGTTTGCCACTTACTTCAAATCATTATTTGTTTTATACATCTAAACAAATTATTTTATATTACATCCGTT
The DNA here is from genome assembly GCF_949606895.1 of Notothenia rossii. Lineage (NCBI taxonomy): Eukaryota > Metazoa > Chordata > Actinopteri > Perciformes > Nototheniidae > Notothenia > Notothenia rossii. The sequence continues at coordinate 38,266,080 of NC_136910.1, forward strand.
GGTTTTGTTTCATTTGTTTTACTCGTACTGTGTTGGGTTTCGCAGTTTTGCACTGTCTTGATGCTTTGATGTTTTATGTAGAGCACTATCAAATGCCTTGTCACTGAAACGTGCTTTATAAATACACTTGCCCTGCCTTGCATAATAAATGGATCCCTGACAGAATGTTTGCAGAATGTCAGACCCATTCTTCTTCTCAAAGAGCCCTGAATGATTGATCACTTATTTTAGCAACATTAATTATTACTTAATGTTTTATAATGTTATGTTGTTATGACCATTAAACATGTATTTGTATTGTAATATTAATTAAATATATGCATCAATGTCATTGTCTTTGTTCCCCTGTTGTTTTGTAGTGTTTGTCCCATTTGGATTGTTTTCATATTGCTTACCACTTGCACCTTCACCATTGTACTGTGTTGACCAAATGTTAATGTTATTTTATCATTTAGTCTGAAAAAAAACTAAAAACATTCACCTAGCCTTCTTATTTAAAATGCAGCAGTACTAGCACTTATAGTGGTCATAATTGATGGGACAAGTTGCAAAAGCTTCACTGATTATTACCCTTCAAAACAAAGATTTAAACATGGTATATTGTTTTTTTTTACCTGCAGACAGGCCCACAGGTTTGGGCCCCCTGCTCCACAGGACTGGCATGATCCCTGCAGATTTATTAAAATAGAAAGGAACAGATTAAAAATATTGCAAAACATGTTGGGTCACTTTGACACATCAAGGATGTTTCCATAGATACCTTTAATCACAGCAGTAGTGGAGGAAGTATTCCGCTAATTAAAAAATATTTAACACTTTGATAGTACACTGTCACACTTAAAAGTTCTGTGTTTAAGTAAAAGTGTATACTTATAAAAGTAAAAGTACTCAGATGCAATGCCTAACAATCCAAACTATACTAATCTCAAATATTTAAACTAGATTCAAACAACTAATAGAAAAACCAACCAGATGTGTGAATCTGGAACCATAAATATAAACAAAGTACTTGCCAAATAATTTCTAGTCAATGGGTGTTTAACCACATTTTTATTTTATTATTTTTATGTTGATGTTTAGGGAACAAAATTCTCTATTTTTAAAGTATCTAAAAGCTTTCAGGTAAATGTGTGGTAAAACTACAACATAACAGAGCATATATTCCAGCTCATGCTTTTTTTATTGGAGTGGAATAAGGCTGCTACAACAACCTAATGGGATGTGTAGGCCATGGAAAACAGCCAATGACCTGAACATGGCATCTTTTATTTGCCAGTGAATTAATAAAAACCCACCTTGGATTTCTCGAGGAGGTCCTCCTTGGTCACCTCTCCTATGGAGTCCAGGTGTGGACACGTTTCTGGTTCAGCCATAGCTACTCTTCAGGGGAACGTCTTGCTAATTTGACAGGACAGTAATAATAAAACTAGTGATACAGATGAAAAGCTGTTGTAGCTAAAGCTAGCTTTATACAACAATCTAAACACAATAGCAGGATATGTGCATCAATCACATGCACCTCTTCTATGACTGATAACTGGAGGAATAGTTGGATAAATTATTGTTTTTTTAGCCCATCTTTTCACAGTAAACCCCCACATAATGTAACATCTGAAAGGCCTTATGTTTAACAAACGAGAGCTCAGAAATCATCTCCTCACTGCAGCGATGACAGCAGCACATTTTATGAATGAGTCGTATTTACCAACAGAAGCAGCTGACACGATGATCATCCATTTTTCTCGTTAACAAGCCATAGTGGTTGCGGGGCAGGGTATAGTATGCTAGCAAGATATTGGAGAAGCCAAGCCGAGAGACGGACGCGATACCCCCGGCCCACCAACCCCAAACAACTCGCCCCCTCCTCCAATCCTCCGCACGGCACGGCACGGAGCGGAACGACGCAGGTCTGGAGCAGGAGGAGCGACACGGAGCGACGTCAGTGTAACAAATCCAGCCCATCCAGTATCTTTACAATGAAGGCATATTTGTTTCATGCAATTGAATACAATTAATTACTAGATATACAAATAGATGTTTATTTATTGTGCTTTTGCTAAATTGAACGTTTGTATTGATTAATGTTAAAAAGAATACCTGTTTACGGAAGTGACGCCGAAGTTACGTCGGTTAAATGCCCCCCCCCCCCCCCTAGCCCACGGGTGAACACAGAAAACACGTATATTTAATACATAGAATACCACCCAATATACGGTATTTTTCGTCCCGTCCAAATATAGGAAGACTATCATGACAATACATGTGTCACTTATTTTAATGTATTCTTATTACTGAACGATTTATTCTGTCTCTTTGTATTTATGTTGCCTGTTGTCATTATTTTATTATGATAGTCCATCGATATCAGCAATATATCGTATGTATGCAATTTCCGATAATATGGACATTATTAAATAACAAAATGACGGTAAAAACGCATTAACACTGTTAATTGTAACACTGATCCTGAGTCAGTAATTTATATTTTAAAACATCAAAGCAGAAGCGGGTAGGCATCTGTCACATCTGACTCCAGATCGGTGCGTAAAGAGGCCACGTAATCACGGCGCAAACCTCGCGGTATTTAGGCTACCCAGAATCCCTAGGTCTTCCTTTCTGTCTGAACCAACATGGTGGGTGCATAGCTGATTCTTCTGTTGCTGTTCTATCTGTTTGCATCCTTTAATGTATGCATATTTCAACATCGTATAATGTTACAATGGCTTATATAAAGTATGTCCGTTAGTTTAATGTAAGAATTGTACGTCGATGTTTTGTTGTTTTCGGGTAAAACTTGGTTAAGTTGAAGCTAGTCTAGTCGGTACGAATATCACCGCGACAGAAGCTAACGCTGGTCAGCACGCTTGTTTTCAGGAGCAGTTCTGCTCTTATTTAGCATTTTCTAAACACGTTTTAACTAGTAATAACCTTGCTGACTTTAATTAATATTGTGACTAAAGTAAGTGCACTGGGACGTGTAACTTGTATCCTGGTGATATACCCGGTAGTGTTGAGATAGCTTAAGGGCCTGAGCAGTGCTTCTGTTTGCTTGAATGGTAACGTTACAGTTAGTAGTCATGGGTCAACTCTAGTCCACGTTTTAGTGACTTTGGTGACTTGTTAGTCATGCAATGTGAGATTGTCTTTGTGTATTTTGAGTGTCTTGGTTGTTGAAAGTATAGCTCCTCCGTGGTGGCGGCTAAGCTAATAGCATCCACTGTAACTGTATGGCATGCTGACTGTAGACCAGTCAACATGGAGATTTTGCTAACTCCATTCAGGGCACTGTTTTGGAAACTAACTCCTACATGTAGACTTAACATTGACAACTTGCTGGTCTTCAGATTTGGCTTAAACTATGTATAGTGGAGAAAATAGTTGTAAGGAGGATAATCTAATGGCTTAGCAATTGATGCTAAAGCCATGTTATGTTAATCAGAGCTGAAGTTATTGCTCTATTTAAAGCAGAAAATTGCCTAAAGAGTCCAACGACTGTATAGTAGGATAATGCACTTAAATCATAGTAGATGCAAATCTTAAGGCTTCAATTTTGTGTAGTGTGTTTGTATGTTGTACTCCAATGCATCCTAACACTTGTTTTCTTTTTGACAGCCTAAGGGAAAGAAGCCTAAGGGGAAGAAGGTGGCACCTGCCCCTTCAGTGGCCAGGAAACATGAGGCCAAAAAGGTAGTAAACCCCCTCTTCGAGAAGAGGCCAAAGAACTTTGGCATTGGTGAGTAACCATAGTTTGAGTTTTGTAAGAACTAGGCTACTACTGTGCAGATGATGTAAAGAATATTTGCTATCTTAAGAACATTGAGGACAACTTTGATCACCAAGATCGCTGATGCACTTGAGCTTTAGAACGAGAAAAGTCCTTAGTTTAATTCCAGATACTGATCAATATTGCATTTTTTTCCCCCCACAGGCCAGGACATCCAGCCCAAGCGCGATTTGACCCGCTTTGTGAAATGGCCTCGTTACATCCGCCTGCAGAGGCAGCGCTCCATCCTCTACAAGCGTCTGAAGGTTCCCCCTGCAATCAACCAGTTCACCCAGGCTCTGGACCGTCAGACCGGTGAGTTGAGAACGGTTTCAGCTAATGGATGGCGGCTTGATCCTTAACAGTACAATTTGTAGCTTTGCAGATGATGTTAATAATATTTGCTATCTGAACGTCTGTGCTGACATTCCCACCAAGATCACTGATGCAGTTACTCCAAGTTATATCCACTTGTGATGCTGAACCAGCTGTGGGTGTAGCTGCTGTTTTAAATGTTCTCTAATGTTCCTCCTCAGCCACACAGCTGTTCAAGCTGGCCCACAAGTACAGGCCAGAGACCAAGCAGGAGAAGAAGCAGAGGCTGCTGGCCCGTGCTGAGCAGAAGGCTGCTGGGAAGGGAGACACCCCGACCAAGAGGCCCCCTGTCCTCCGTGCTGGTGAGTAACAGAGTAAAGGTGTAGATGAAGACACAATCAATTTTAGTATTATTAGTTGGTTTGGACTTTCCTATGAGGTCTTCTAAAATGTGGCCTTGATGCAATGATGACACAACTTTCTTCAACTGATTACCTGATGCTTTTGAGCTTTTTAACCCTGAGCATTGGCCAAAGTAAAAAATAATGTAACTGGTGGGACATGAAGGGTGTTTTCTGGTTGGTAAGTTAAATGTTCCTATTAATCTACAGGTGTGAACACTGTCACCTCTCTGGTGGAGAGCAAGAAGGCCCAGCTCGTCATCATTGCCCACGATGTGGATCCAATCGAGGTAAGCATTTTTATTTTAACAGTTGAGTCTAGAAAGTGGTCCCTAGCAATGATGAATGAATTTCTTCACCTGAATCCTCTATGTGGATCAAACTTGAGCTTTTTAACCCTGAGCAGAGACCACAAACTGCAAGAATGCATGTTGACATTTGTCGTGAACATTAAACTACAACATAAGAGTTTTTAATTTGTTCCTAAACGTTCCTGTTGCTCCCTGCTTTTCCAGCTCGTCGTCTTCCTTCCCGCGCTGTGCCGTAAGATGGGCGTCCCGTACTGTATCGTGAAGGGCAAGGCTAGACTGGGCAGACTGGTGCACAGAAAGACCTGCACTTCAGTTGCCTTCACACAGACAAACCCGTAAGTGTGCACATGTTGTGTTTAAAATATAACATTTGCCAGTTTATAAGCACAGCTGACTAAAGCTGCTGCATTATAGTAACTACGCAATCATTTCAACATAGATGTATTCCCCATTGCAGTCCTCTTTACCAGTTTGTTTCCAAAGTAGTCTTAACTGCAAATGTTGACGCATTTTAAGTTCTTACATGTTTATAAAATAATAATGTAGATGAATGTACCGTACTTAAGTCAACATGATCATTAAATTGGTCATTATTTTTAGCTCTAGTTTCAGCTCCGTATTAACTGACTCTGTTCTCTTCCAGTGAGGATAAAGGTGCACTAGCCAAGCTTGTGGAAGCCATCAAGACCAACTACAATGACAGATATGAGGAGGTAAGAATTCATTTAGTCAACTTTTAAAAGTCTATCCATGAGTCAAATTGTACTTGAGTATAAAGAGCAATGTGCACCGTTTTAATCCTTATTCTAACTTGTTTTCCAGATCCGTCGTCACTGGGGAGGTGGCATCATGGGCCCCAGATCCACAGCCCGCATTGCCAAGCTGGAGAAGGCAAAGGCCAAGGAACTGGCCACCAAGCTTGGTTAAACTATTTGGAATAAAAAATGTATGTCCTAAAAGACTGTCCTTTGTTGTTGTTACTAAATATACAGTACTTTGGAATCAAAATGCATCTGTAGATTAATTTACTGCACAGTGATGTGCTGGCTCACCTATAAAATCCTTACAGCTTTTATTTTCCCTCAGTAAGGCATGAAAAGATTCAATTGGGACACATGATGATTTTTACAAAGCGACAAAGACAGTAATGACTTGATTCATTGGTTTTTAAAAATGTATTTACAGGGGAAGATGATACTTCAAACAATGTTAAGTATTTTTTATTTTAGGACTGGATGCATACAAATGTGCCTCTTCAAAATCCTAAACGTTTCCAACTTTCTTGACATGGTAAACAATTGTCTTTTATTGGACGAAATGGTTTTAAAATACCTTTCATCAGAAACGGGTTTATTGCCAAGTATGTTAACATACGAGGAGTTTCTAACATTGCTGGTTTTATGTTACCATATTTAAAGATGTAGAACAATCAAATGCTAAACAACTTCATTGAATTTATGCTGCCATGATTACATGGTAATGAGTAATTAAATTGTGTACAATCCATACATGCAGTACTAGACACTGTTTATGATAAGTAAGATATTTTTAAATGTGGTTTACATTTTTTATGAATATAGTTGAAAGGAGTCTAATATCATCAATCGGGTTAATTGCTAGGTGCATTCAACATACAAATGTGCTTTAGTGTTATGGTGCTTATAAAGGTATGCCTATTAAAAGCAATTACTGAAAGTCTAGGAACAAAGTTCTGAAAAAGATAACTATACAAATATGTTCACTCTGCCATAATCAAAATGGAATTTTCTACATTGTAGATTAATACTTGAGACATCAAAACTATAAAAGAACACTTGGAACTATCTAGTAAACAAAACAATCCAGAATATGATTTATATTTTTAGATTCTTTAAATTATCCCCCTTTGCACACTCTTCATGAGGTCGTCACCTGGAATGGTTTTCCAACAGTCTGGAAGGACTTCCCAGAGGAGCTGAGCACTTGTTGGCTGCTCTTCCTTCACTCTGCGTGCGGTCCAACTGATCCAAAGCCCCCCCCCCCAAATCACACTTCCTCCTCCATGCTTCCCGGTGGGAGCCACACATCCAGAAACCATCCGCTCACCTTCTCTGTGTCTCACAAAGACACTGCAGTTGGAACCAAAAATCTCAAATTTGGACTCATCAGACCAAAGTACAGATTTCCACTGTTCTAATGTCCATTCTGTGTTTCTTGGCCCAAACTATTCTCTTCTTCTTGTTGTTCATCCTCAGTAGTGGATCTTTGCAGCAATTGGACTATGAAGACCTGATTCACGCAGTCTCCTCTGCTACTGGAGCTCTGTGATCATTGATGTGGGCTCTAATCTGACGTGCTTTAATTTGTGGTTCCTGAGGCTGGTAACTCTTATGTATTTATCCTCTGCAGCAGAGGTAACTGTTGCTCTTCCTTTCCCGGGGGGTGGGGGGCAGTTTCATCATAGCGTTCAATGGTTTTTGCGACTGCACTTGAGGATACGTTCAAAGTTCTTGACATTTTCCGGATCGACTGGCCTTCATTTCTTAAAGTGATGATGGACGGTCGTTTCTCTTTACTGAGTTGAGTGGTTCTTGCCATAATATGGATTACAACAGTAGTCAAATCGGGCTTTCCGCTGTGCACTAATATAACCCTACCTCTGCACAACACTGATGGTCTCAAACACATTAAGAAGGCAAGTCATTCCACAAATGGACTCTTGACAAGGCACATGTGTTCATTGAAAACCATTCCAGGTGACAACCTCATGAAGCTGACTGAGAGAAGCCAAGAGTGTGCAAAGCTGTCATCGAGGCAAAAGGGGGCTGCTTTGAAGAATCTAAAATTAAAATTATATTCTGGATTTTTCAACACTTTTTTTATTTAACAGATACTTACATGTGTTATTTCAAAGTTTTTATGTCTTCAGTATTAATCTACAAAGTAGAACAATATTAAAATAAACAAAAACCATTGAATGAGAAGGTGTGTCCAAACTTCTGTCTACATGTACAAGCTCAGACTTTCCAGCTTGAAGCATGTTTGTATTGCAATAGTAGATGATTAATGTACCATTTTAAAACCCTTATGAAAATGCTGTTGATGCTACAAATTACTCACTGGAAAGCAAAATGTATATTAGCCCCCGTAAGTTAACGACAAATTTAAAAAAGCAAGAGCTGGGCGAATAGTAGCCTACAATAGACGGTATGTACAGTGGAGGAAATAAGTATTTGATCCCCTGCCGATTTTGTAAGTTTACCCACTTACAAAGAAATTAACAGTTTGTCGTTTTTATGTTATGTAGGTTTATATAAATAGTGAGAAAATCCAGAAATTGACATTATATAAAAGATAAAAATTGATTTGCATTTAACTGTGGGAAATAAGTATTTGATCCCCTTACAAAACATGTGTTAGTACTTGGTGGAGAAATCCTTGTTGGACACACAGAGGTCAGACACTAGTTGGTCACCAGGTTTGTGCACATCTCAGGAAGGATGTTGGTCCACTCCTCTCTGAAGATCCTCTCCAAATCCTTCAGGTTTTGAGGCTGATGCTTGGCATCTCAAAACTTCAGCTCCCTCCCCATTTTCTATGGGATTAAGGTCCGGAGACTGGCTAGGCCCCTCCCTCATCTAAGTGTGCTTCTTCTTTAGCCACTCCTGTGTTGCCTTGGCCTTATATGTTAAGGTGTATTGTCCTGCTGGAAGATCCGTCCAAGACCCATTTTCAGTGTGATTCTGAGGGAAGGAGGCTATCGGCCAAGATTTTACAGTACATGGCCCCATACATCCTCTCCTCAATGCAGTAAGTCGTCCTGTCCCCTTACCAGAGAAACACCCCCAAAGCATAATGTTTCCACTTCCATGCCTGATGGTGGGGATGGTGTTCTGGGGTTATAGTCAGCGTCTCTCTTCCTCCAAAAACGGGGTGTCGAGTTGATGCTAAAGATCGCAATTTTGGTCTCATCTGACCACCTCACCTTCTCCCAAGCCTTCTCTGAGTCATTCAGATGTTCCTTTACAAACTTCAGAGGGGCCTCTCATGTTCTTCTTGAGCAGAGGACCTTCAGGCGCTGCAGGATTTGATCCATTATGGTGTAGTGTGTAACCAGTAGTTTTCTTAGTGACTGTGGTCCCAGCTGCCTTGAGATCATTAACAAGTTCCTCCTGTGTAGTTCTTGGCTGATCCCTCACCTTTCTCATGATCATCAATACCCCACGGGGCGAGATCTTGTGTGGAGCCCCAGATCGAGGGCGATTGATGCTCATTTTCTGTTACTTCCATTTAGAAACGCACACATTATTCTTTTGAATAATCGTACAAACAGTTGTCTCCTTCTCACCAAGCTGCTTTTTGGTGGTATTGTAGCCAGTCCCAGCCTTGTGCAGGCCTACAGTCTTGTCCCTGAGGTCCTTGGACAGCTCTTTAGTCTTGCCCGTGGTGGAGGGGTTGGAATCGGATTGATTGATTCTGTGGACAGGTGTCTTTTTAACAGGTAACAAGTTGATATTAGGAGTACTTTTTTAAAAGAAGAGGACTTATGTTACCGTCTGTGGGAGCCAGAATTCTTGTTGGTTGCAAGCATGGTTGCAAGGTACGGTGGCCCTGAAGTGCAAGACACCACAGCATTTCACAAAATGCTACAGCATTTCACAAAACGCCACAGCATTTCACAAAACGCCGCAGCATTTCACAAAACGCCACAGCATTTCAGAAAACGCCACAGCATTTCACATTGGACGGAAAGGGTATTCCTTAGGGAGAACACTTCTTGTTTGTGATTGGACAGAGCCAGCCAGAGAAGAACTGCTGTGATTGGTTGTTTTTGCTGCCAGTCAAGAAATGACGCTTGGCCCAAAAACACATCAGCTGTTAGCTGTTAGCACACACTCAGAGCGCACAGCTCCTCATATCTGTTCAGAAACTGGACAAAACTTAAACATATACAAAACACAGACTGTCTATGTCATGGCGAATACAGTCGCTGCTTTATTTATGTCTGTATGACGTTGTTGTGAGTGTGGACGGAGCAGCTACAGGTTAGTTTAGCCTGATGGATCCGATCTCGATAGGATTTACATGGAGATACGACCTGCCCCCTCTCAAGCGTCTTGTTTGAATGACAGCAGTAAACACAGAATTAACGCTTTATTAATTCATGGTTTTTAAGGGGCTTATCTCCATGTAAATACTATGGTAGACTACCCAATATTCGCATCGCTCTAATCGCTCGAGTTTCACCGCGGCTGTCAGCTGTGTTTGCTCCTGTCATTCAAACAAGACGCGCTGGAGAGGGGGCGGGGCGTATCTCCATGTAAATTCTATGGGAGATACCAACTACAACCAAATGAACATATTTCACCGTGATGTAATTGTAATACACGTTTTAAAGTGATGCCGAATTAACTACATACTGATAACGGTTAGTAAAAAACATGAATTAACGCTTTGACAAGTCTGCAGACAAGACGGCAGGCGAAAAGCTTTTAATATGCGTGTTTTATGAATGGAATCGGATCCATTAGGCTAAACTAATTAGACTAAAACAGATATGAGGAGCTGTGAGCTCTGAGTTTGTGCTAACGGCTAATGTGTTGGGACCATGGTTGGGACCATGGTTGGGACATATTGCGCTGTCGGGTGTTGACCAATCACGAAGCGTCATTTCTTGACTGGCAGCAAAAAAAATACATCACAGCAGTGCTTCTCTGGCTGGCTCTGTCCAATCACAAACAAGAAGTGTTCTCCCTAAAGGAATACCCTTTCCGTCCAATGTGAAATGCTGTTGTGTTTTCTGAAATGCTGCGGCGTTTTCTGAAATGCTGTGGCATTTTCTGAAATGCTGTTGTGTTTTGTGAAATGCTATAGTGTTTTCGGAAATGCTGTGGCGTTTTGTGAAATGCTGTGGCGTTTTGTGAAATGCTGTGGAGTTTTCTGAGATGCTGTTGTGTTTTCTGAAATGCTGTGGCGTTTTGTGAAATGCTGCAGCGTTTTCTGAAATGCTGTTGTGTTTTGTGAAATGCTATAGTGTTTTCGGAAATGCTGTGGCGTTTGTGAAATGCTGTGGCGTTTTGTGGAATGCTGTGGAGTTTTCTGAGATGCTGTTGTGTTTTCTGAAATGCTGTGGCGTTTTGTGAAATGCTGCAGCGTTTTGTGAAATGCTGTTGTGTTTTGTGAAATGCTGTAGCGTTTTGTGAAATGCTGTGGTGTTTTGTGAAATGCTGTGGTGTCTTGCACTTCAGGGCCACCGTAGAAAGGGGGTCACAGACTTATTTCCCACAGTTAAAAGCAAATCTATTTTTATATGATGTCAATTTCTGGATTTTATTTTTGATATTCTTACTCTCACTGTTTAAATAAACCTACCAATAAAATTACAGACTGTTCATTTATTTGTAAGTTGGAAAACTTACAAAATCCGCAGGGAAGCAAATACTTATTTCCTCCACTGTAATTAGTAACATGTCTATCGCAATGACGTGTGTACACCGATAGGAGGCAACAATGGACTAAACTGTGCCTAGTCTGCCCTAATTAAAAAGTAGAAGAAGAAGTGCGTATAAAGCTGACTCAAGCTAGAAAAAAAGGAAAAGCTTGAGGTGAGTTTAAACTGACGGTTCATTTGTGATTTGTAATCTGTGTTCATCCTTGAATATGTGATTATTTTATCAATTTAAAATGTATCTATGACTTAAGTGAAGTTTTAACGGTTCATATTGTCGTTATTGGGTTATTTTGGGTTGAACGTGGTTAAGTTTAAGCTAGTTTTTCCTTCAGGAGTAACACCGTGACTCTATCATAAGCTGAAGCTAACATTTGTAAACTAACTTGATTTCAGAAACAGCTTTTTCACTCCATGAACTGCCAGTATTTAACCTGGTAACTCAACTTTATACGGGCTAAATTAATGTGCACCAGGACATGTCTTGTTGTGTCGTGTGGTTTATCGACTACAGATCCTTTGCACTAAATACTTAAACACGTGTTATTTTTTTTCATCAGTTTGTTTTTGGTATTAAAACGTATTTTCTTTTTCCAAAGGCCAGGATATTCAGTCCATATTTCGTTTGACATGCTGTGCGAAATGACCTCGGCACATCCGCATGCAGGCTCTGGACTGCCAGACCGGTGAGTGGAGATAACTTTTCGGGCCTTAAAACAGAGTCTCTCTTAAGGCTGGCATAGTAGTATAAATGCCAAAGCCTATGCATACTTGTACATTTGATAGGTGCAATAATCCATTTGATGTTATCAGTGCTGAATGTATTGCTCTTAAAAGTAGAATAAATGCCTCAAAGGGTCTCATAAGTTTGGTATAGTAAGATAACCCATTAAGAATACATTGTGGAGGAAAATGTTAAGGGTTGTGTTAAGAAGTTTGTATTTTGAGCTTTCATGCATCCTAACACTTGATTACTTTTTGACAGCCTAAGGGTAAGAAGCTGCCACCAAAGAAGTCAACCCCCTCTTCGAGAAGAGGCCAAAGAACTTTGGCATTGGTGAGTAACCATAGGTTGAGTTTTGTAAGAACCAGGCTACTACTGTGCAGATGATGTAAAGAATATTTGCTATCTTAAGAACATTGAGGACAACTTTGATCACCAAGATCGCTGATGCACTTGAGCTTTAGAACGAGAAAAGTCCTTAGTTTAATTCCAGATACTGATCAATATTGCATTTTTTTTCCCACAGGCCAGGACATCCAGCCCAAGTGCGATTTGACCCACTTTATGAAATGGCCTCTTGACATCCGCCCGGCCAGGATATTCAGTCCACATTTCATTTGACATGCTGTGCTAAATGGCCTCGGTAGATCCGCATGCAGGCTCTGGACTGCCAGACCGGTGAGTGGAGATAACCTACGTCTTTCCAAGGCCTTTCAGGCCTTAAAACAGAGCCTCTCTTAAGGCTGGCATAGTAGGATAAATGCCAAAGCCCATTTTTTGATAGGTGCAATAATCCATTTGATGTTATCAGTGCTGAATGTATTACTCTTAAAAGTATAATAATTGCCTCAAAGGGTCTCATAAGTTTGGTATAGTAAGATAACACATTAAGAATACAATGTGGAGGAAAAATGTTAAGAAGTTTGTATTTTGAGCTTTCATGCATCCTAACACTTGATTACTGTTTGACAGCCTAAGGGTAAGAAGCTGCCACCAAAGAAGTCAACCCCCTCTTCGAGAAGAGGCCAAAGAACTTTGGCATTGGTGAGTAACCATAGTTTGAGTTTTGTAAGAACTAGGCTACTACTGTGCAGATGATGTAAAGAATATTTGCTATCTTAAGAACATTGAGGACAACTTTGATCACCAAGATCGCTGATGCACTTGAGCTTTAGAACGAGAAAAGTCCTTAGTTTAATTCCAGATACTGATCAATATTGCATTTTTTTTCCCCACAGGCCAGGACATCCAGCCCAAGCGCGATTTGACCCGCTTTGTGAAATGGCCTCGTTACATCCGCCTGCAGAGGCAGCGCTCCATCCTCTACAAGCGTCTGAAGGTTCCCCCTGCAATCAACCAGTTCACCCAGGCTCTGGACCGTCAGACCGGTGAGTTGAGAACGGTTTCAGCTAATAGATGGCGGCTTGGTCCTTAACAGTACAATTTGTAGCTTTGCAGATGATGTTAATAATATTTGCTATCTGAACGTCTGTGCTGACATTCCCACCAAGATCACTGATGCAGTTACTCCAAGTTATATCCACTTGTGATGCTGAACCAGCTGTGGGTGTAGCTGTTTTAAATGTTCTCTAATGTTCCTCCTCAGCCACACAGCTGTTCAAGCTGGCCCACAAGTACAGGCCAGAGACCAAGCAGCAGGAGAAGAAGCAGAGGCTGCTGGCCCGCGCTGAGCAGAAGGCTGCTGGGAAGGGAGACACCCCGACCAAGAGGCCCCCTGTCCTCCGTGCTGGTGAGTAACAGAGTAAAGGTGTAGATGAAGACACAATCAATTTTAGTATTATTAGTTGGTTTGGACTTTCCTATGAGGTCTTCTAAAATGTGGCCTTGATGCAATGATGACAACTTTCTTCAACTGATTACCTGATGCTTTTGAGCTTTTTAACCCTGAGCATTGGCCAAAGTAAAAAATAATGTAACTGGTGGGACATGAAGGGTGTTTTCTGGTTGGTAAATTAAATGTTCCTATTAATCTACAGGTGTGAACACTGTCACCTCTGGTGGAGAGCAAGAAGGCCCAGCTCGTCATCATTGCCCACGATGTGGATCCAATTGAGGTAAGCATTTTTATTTTAACAGTTGAGTCTAGAAAGTGGTCCCTAGCAATGATGAATGAATTTCTTCACCTGAATCCTCTATGTGGATCAAACTTGAGCTTTTTAACCCTGAGCAGAGACCACAAACTGCAAGAATGCATGTTGACATTTGTCGTGAACATTAAACTACAACATAAGAGTTTTTAATTTGTTCCTAAACGTTCCTGTTGCTCCCTGCTTTTCCAGCTCGTCGTCTTCCTTCCCTCGCTGTCCCGTAAGATGGGTGTCCCGTACTGTATTGTGAAGGGCAAGGCTAGACTGGGCAGACTGGTGCACAGAAAGACCTGCACTTCAGTCGCCTTCACACAGACAAACCCGTAAGTGTGCACATGTTGTGTTTAAAATATAAGATGTGCCAGTTTATAAGCATAGCTGACTAAAGCTGCTGCATTAGTTAGTCCTCCGTGCTGGTGAGTAACACAGAGTAAAGGTGTAGATGAAGACACAATAAATTATAGTATTGTTAGTTTGGGCTTTCCTATGAGGTCTTCTAAAATGTGGCCTTGATGCAATGATGACACAACTTTCTTCAACTGATTACATGATGCTTTTGAGCTTTTTAACCCTGAGCATTGGCCAAAGTAAAAAATAATGTAACTGATGGGATATGAAGGGTGTTTTCTGGTTGGAAAGTTAAATGTTCCTATTAATCTACAGGTGTGAACACTGTCACCTCTCTGATGGAGAGCAAGAAGGCCCAGCTCGTCATGTGGATCCAATTGAGGTAAGCTTGTTCCTTTATTTATTTTTCTGCAGCGGTGGAACAGATGACAGTGACCACCAGCAATGATTTATGCATATATTGTATGTGGATTTAACTACAGAAAGCCCTGATAATTATTAGAAGTAAATGTATTTACAGTGTGACTCGTCTTTATTCTTGAATGGCCTTAATGCAGTGATGTATGAATTTCTTCACCTGATACCTGATGCTTTTTGAGCTTTTTAACCCTGAGCATTGGCCAAAACAGTTTAAATATGTTGAAGAAAAAGGGAAGGTTGTTTGCAAGGAAGAAAATGATTGTATTTCTACATTATTTTGCAGGTGAGAACACTGTCACCTCTGGAGAGCAAGAAGACCCAGCTAGTCATCATTTCTAACCATGTGGATCCAATCGAAGTAAGCTGATAGTGAATCATTTCTTTGGTACTAAAACAGTTGCATCTAGAAAGTGGTCCCTAGCAATGATGTATGAATTTCTTCACCTGAATCCTCTATGTGGCTCAAGCTTTCGAGCTTTTTAACCCTGAGCAGAGACCACAAACTGCAAGCAAACTTTATTTTTACATTTTAAGTTGCTACTTTGCTCTTAAAATACTAAAGTGTTCTCCTGTGCCCCCTGCTTTTTCAGCTATTCTCTGGTCCATAGACTGGTGCACAAAACCTGACCATCAGTGAGTGGCCTTGTACAGAAAAACCTGTGAGTATGCTTTATTTTTTTAACAAATAAATGTGCATGCCTAAATAGATCTGCACTTCAGTCAACAAATTGGCAATTCCATCGACTGCCTATTTATTGACCTTTTTAAAAAAAAAAAAAAAAATTATTATAGACCAAACAAATTAAATAATTTATCCGGCTTTATTTCCAGATCCGTGGTCACAGGAGATCCTCTTCTGTGAAACCGGCTCCAGTGTTTGTTTGGGAGGCGCTCTACATGGAGAAGACTTCCCTTAGGATAAAGCTTATGGTTGGGGCTTGCCACAAACATCCTCCTAGATTCTTTATTTTATACATTTCCACATTATGGTTTCTATCATTTGGATAGTTTTTTTTCTAATTCTATGTTGAACATTTTGACTTTCATGTGTTTTTTGATGTTAAACTGTTTGCATTAATAAACAATGTATCTAAAGGAAACTTGTCTGTCATTTGAATATTACAAATATGTTGGTATCTAAATGCTATTCTACATACATTTTTAGGTGAATGTTGGAGAAATACTCTTCAGATTGAGCTGCAATTACGAGTTTAAATGTATTGCATATCAAATTGTCCCTTCAATAACTTTATACTTGAAGGCCCTACCTCATGAAAAGGCCTAACACTGCATGAGCATTTTTAAGACATTTAGAATGTGTTGCCACTAAAGATGCTATTTTCAAATTAGGTTTATTGAATATGGGGCCACTAGCATTTCCTAATGTGTAGCAAGCTACCATTTCCTGTGTTTCTCTTATACAGAGGTTGTATTTTGTCAATTTAACACTGAACCCCTTTAAACACTCACAACATGCTGATTTATGGATCTCCTCAAGCAAAACGTATTTACTCTATACAGAGAGAAATGAATGTTATGTAACACATGTTCCTCTGTTCAAACTTAGTCTTTTCCAGCAGTTTTCCTGCCTTGTGATTTATATAGTCTGCTTGTGATCCAAGAAATGTTCACATCCTCAGGTGTCTATAAACATTAGTGCATGTGTGCAGAACCCATCCTTTTCGATTTCCATTCAAACCAGAAGCACTTAATTGATATTATATTACGCCAAACAACCTTTGCTATAATCACAGCCTGTCAGAGCCGTTTCCTCACTATACTTGTATGTGTAAACTACATGTCTACATCTATTGATTCTTATAGTATATCTAGATTTGTGTTGATGGAAAATGTAGAGATAATATAGCGAAGTGTGTATCTTTCTCTCATAGTTTTACTTACTTAAAGAAAAAGTGTTCTGTGTTTTACAAATAATCAAGACTCAGTTGCATTTTAGCCACTATATTTTGAGACCTGCGATCAATAAACCATTTTAAAAAAGCTTCACAGTATACCGAACATCTGACAACGGAAAGGTTGACTTTAGATTGGTCCGGGTGTTTTATTGAAGTCAACAACAGTGAGAGATCTTGGCGACAGAGTGCTCAGTGGAGCGATCTGATGATGGCTCTGGTCTGCACCCACTCAGACCCAGGACTTCCAGAGACAAGAGAGGAGTCCTGTCCTGAAACAAGAAGACAATGTGTTTTCTCTTTGCATTATGTAAGAGTTCAGCACATTTCAACTCTTTAAGTGGCAATTGCTTTTGTTGTAATGTTAAAATACTTACAGCTCTCTTGCAGAGGTAAGCCTGGATTTGCTGCAGGAACACTATGAGAAATTCATGAAAGGTGTTCAGAGTAAAATACAATGAGCAACAATCTGAATTATAAAAAAGCTAAATTGAAACTTATAGGAAATGTCTGAATGTTTTTATTGATTGTTACCTCTGTCTGTTCTCTCCTGCAGTTCTGCATTTCCTTTTGAGTCGTCAAGGTAACCCTGCATGTGCTGCACTTTATGTCAGTCTGAAGCTTACACTCACCTTTACTGCACGGGGAACAGCAGGAGCTCAGGTGGTGGAGTGCAGAGAGAAATATACATAATGGTTAGTTAAAAATAAAATGGCTGAATATCGATGCATGTATGAATGAGTGTAGCTTACAGGATGCAGATAGTTTATTTAAAACGTTACATTTGCTGTTCTTTTTTTATATCCTACTACTCTACTGGTTTTCTATCCTCAGTGTATCGCAGCAGTTCAGGTGGTGGAGGAAAGAAAGGAAAAAGATATTAAATGACGAGTAAAACATAATATTTCAATTTTGAATCAATGATATCACAGAGAACTAGTTTACACAACAACATTATCTTCATGTTGAGTCAGAAGCTCGTTCTTACCTTGATGTCCACAGAGAATGGCTGCAATCTCAAAGAGAAACTTGAATTAGTGATGGTATAATGGCAAACGAGAAGCATATAAAGTGGATTTCTTTTTAGTTTGAGTCAGCCTTTATCTGTGAATTACTGAAAAAGTGATATTATATAAACAATTAGATTTAGCATTCAGTTTTGTAGGACCGTCACATGATAATACTTTCTTCTGTTTTTATAGTATATAGACTATTCCAGGACCCTTTCTCTACAGGACAGAAGCTCATACTTATCTTTGTTGTCTTCGGTGAACAGCATCTCAGTTAGTGGAGTTAGAAAAGAGTGAAGTAAGGAAAAAGATGGTGAGTAACACGAATGATCTCTGAATTATTAAATATTAAAGATATAATATATTGTATATGGTTACTATACCTTTTTTGGCCAAATTAAAAAGGGACAGGGAAGGATTGTTTGAGGTAATTCCCCATAGTCAGTGTATTACTTTCAGTAGATTGGGGTCGGCACGTCCCGAGTTCGTAAAAGGAGGCAGAGTTAGTGCATGGAAGTAAAGTCATGTACTGCCGTGTATAGGGGCTGCTTGGTGAATCCAAACTAGCGAGTTTAAGTCACACAATTACATAAACTAACTAACAGACTGTGGCAACGGTAGACCAGCAGCTCCTGTGTTCTGTGAGGTAAAAATGACTGTTTTGTGAATGAAGTGTGGTGGCTTTTAAGAAAGAATAGATAGTTGCTTCACTTTCCCGTTGGAAAGGGAAGGTATACTGGGTTAAATATTTCTTTCAAGTGGCTAAAAAATATTTTGCTCCATATAAATAGTTTGCTTCGCTGTGGTGCTGTATAGCCTTTTTGTTTCTTCAAACAGAGTGTGTTGATCACAATCTACTGTAGGCAAGACCCTTAGTGTCCGTACATCCCCACTTCAAACTATCCCTTTAATAATTTTGAGCTGTGGAGAAAAAACATTCAGGAGGCTTCCTTATGAGATGCCTATTTTTTAGCAGGCTTAAATTAAATCTTATTTTTGGAGGATTTTTTTATTCAATAAAGTCTGCTCATGTTTGATGTTATATATTTTGAAGGTGTCCAGTGCATTGCCTGTCAATTGGTGAGTAAAGGTGCTATGAGAGTAAAGTGCCATGTGTTCTCTTTGATTTTGTGGCTTTTCCTGCTTCTTCTTATGTCAGTGCAGTGGTTTCCAGTGATGTTTTTCGTTTGACCTTGAGAACAGCAGACTGTAGAGTCTTCCAGGACACACAGTGCTGTCAGCTTCACTGTGAGGGCATGACATGAGGGTTATTCAAGCAAACCCACGATCAAGGTGAAGGCTCCAAGGTCCAACGTCGATCCACCGTGCAAAAAAATGAGGAGATGGGACTCCTAAAACCCCTAATGCAAGACGCTTCCTGGGTTGTTGGCAGCCCCGCAAGACGCAGAGGCTACCAGGGACTTTGCTTGCCCAGCCAGACGCAAAGGCCAGTCCCGCCATGTAGAAAAGTGTCAATCAAATCAGAGCAAGACGCTACCTGGACCCGTCCCTGTGGAGAAAAAACACTCAGGAGGCATCCAAATGAGATGCTGGCTTAAATGAACTCAGAATATCGCGACGTTTGATGGTGTCCAGTGCATTGCCTAACAATTGGTGAGTAAAGGTGCGATGAGAGTCAAGTGCCATGTGTTCTCTTTGGTTTTGTTGCCTTTTTCCTGCTTCTCCTTATGTCAGTGCAGTGGTTTCCAGTGATTTATTTTCGTGTTGACCTTGAGAGCAATAGACAGCAGACTGCAGTCTTCCAGGACACACAGTGCTGTCAGCTTCACTGTGAGGGCATGACATGAGGGTTATTCAAGCAAACCCGCCATCAAGGTGAAGGCTCCAAGGTCCAACGTAGATCCACTGTGAAAAGAAATTGGTAGATGGCACACCAAAAATCGCCAGTCCAGGACGTTTCCTGGATGTTTGCCAGCACCGCAAGACACAGAGGCTACCAGGGTCTTTGCTTGCCCAGCCAGACGCAAAGGCCAGCCCCGACATTAAGAAAAAGGTCAATCAAATCAGTGCAAGACGCTACCTGGACCCGCCCTGCCAGACGCAAAGGCTACCTGGAGCAGTGTCTGCCCACAGAATCAAAGAAAGAAAGATTGAGCTACAAATAATGAGATGGTACACCAAAGAAAATCCCATGGCAAGACGCGTCCTGGGTTGTTGGCAGCCCTGCAAGACGCAAAGGCCAGCCCCACTATTTAGAAAAGTGTCAATCAAGTTGGAGCAAGATGCTAACTGGATCGGCTACGCAAGACGCTAAGGCTACCAGCAGAATAATGTGGTCCTGCGGTGAAGAGGAAGAGATGGAGGGCAGGTATTGCTCTGATGTTACAAGTAGGATCAACCCAACCATGGCAGACTCAATCCTCGTCGCTGTCCTCTGACCACCGCGGCCTCTTCGCAGCAGACTCCTCCTCCTCACTGTCTTCCCTGCATCTTTTTGTGGAGCAGCCGGAGCGAGAACTTGAGGGAGATCCAGGAACGAGAGCGTCTTCTGGCTCCTCGGAGGAATCTTCAAGGAAGAGTGGCCCGATTTCCTCAACATCCAGAACAGGGATGTCGAGTCCGACAACGTCGATCTCTTCCTCTTCATCCTCATCCTCAGACGACTGCTCGTCCAAGTACCTGTGAAGATACTCATCAAGACCATCGTTATCAACATCATCTAAAGGATGTGCATCATGGGGAGGGTCAGCGTAAAGGGCAGTATGAGGGTAGGCAGGAGCAGCAGCAGCTTGAGGGTAAGCATAACGATCAGCGTATGGAGAAGGAGCATCGTGGGCGTAAGCATAACGATCAGCGTAAGGAGAAGGAGCAGCGTGGGGGTAAGCATAAGGATCAGCGTATGGAGAAGGAGCAGCGTGGGGGTATGCATAAGGATTAGAAAAAGGAGCATAGTAAGGGGAGGGAACAGCATAAGGAACAGAATAGGGAACAAGATAAGGAACAGAATAAGGAACATAATAGGGAACAGCATAGGGAGCGGCATAGGGAACAGCATAGGGAAGAGTGTAATAAACAGGAGAAGGAGCAGCAGGAGGGGGCTGCTCACTGTCTCCATTACCTCCATGAGGCTCAGCCTGAGCCTCCTGAAGCCCGTCCACAGCGGCCACCCCAACTGCGCCGAGCTCTTCCTCATCGACCTCAGGCAGGACCGGGTCATTGGGAGGAGTCGCAGCATCAGGGCGAGCGTTGGTCACAGGCCACAGGGAGCCACCTGAGGAACAAGACAGGTATTTGAAAAAAGTCACATTCTGCACTTCTATGAAACAGACCTAATCAGTTGGTCTAAACGCATCATTAATCAGTTAGTAGAAAAGCCACCATTTAACACTGCCCCCTCTAAGATTATTATCAAATAGTTTGCAATTCAGCTAATGGTATTTGTGTGGTTTGATACCGCATGACGAAATACAGGTAAGGTGCTGTTGTGTAATTATCATGTTATTTATAAAAAAATTATTATGCAAATTGGTGTTGCATATTTGCCAGCCAAATCAGACGGGTGTAACTGAAAACTGTAATGAAGGCCAACTATTTTACTATTTATCTGGTCATTTAAAATAAGAGAAAATTATGGCAATGCTATATATATATTTAACATTTGTATCTTCCCTATATGAGCACAGTAGCTGTAACAGGGACTGTAGAGCATAAGTGAATAAGGTTGAGTTGTATTCAGTTGGTTTGAGTTTTATGACATACTGCAGCCTACTGTCTTAGTGAGGCAATAATAAGTGTATTTAATAACACAATAATCCTGCTCATTGTTAAATTACATTGGCTTCTCCGAAATAACCACATCCATAATGTGTGTTTTGGCAGGGCAAATTAATTACTTATAATTGGTAGCTCTCTTTAATTTTGAGATAAAAATAATGATGTGCGGACAGCATATCGGAACACTCATCTCTATAGAAAACACAAACTATACATTAACTTTAGAATATTTAAATGTTAGATGGAAATATAGTAAACAAATGTGATATTGTTGAACTTAAGAAGACCACAACATATCTCCAGAATACATTTAACACAAAACTCAACTGTCCCTACAGAGAAACTACCTAGACGTTCTATTATCACCATGGTGCTGGTCGCCATTTTGTTGTCTCCATTTTCGACACTTAATTCGTCAATATGAGGCCGTTTAACAAAAAATAACCGGGTTTTCAAATCACTACAGCTTTGTTAACCCATTCTACAACTGTCCCGCCAAAGTTTTCCCAGTTCTACCGTATATTTTTCATTTTATGCCGAAAAAACGTTGAGTGACCCCAAATCTTGTTTTTCCAACTTTCAAGCCAACATTCCATAATGTCTGAATCTTAATATTGAAAAATGTCACGTAATTGAATGTACATTTCTTACTTAAAATAACTAAAAGTGACTAAATAAACATTTATAAATATATTTGGTATGAAATTAAATGATGTATTACCAGCAAAGCCAATGAACCACCGTGTGACACGGGTCAGAAGGTGTTCCTCCGCCGGGGTTCCTGATGAAGCCATGTTAACAGCTGGTATAGTTTTTTTGCTGTAGATTTAGGTGTTACTGATGCTGATGCTCAGTTATCAAACTGTTGGTTCTTCTAGAAGTTTTCGGGATCAAAATTCAACTCTCCAGTTTTCGCGTGAACTTGTCAAGTCAGAGTGCAAATGACTGATTGAAGCTCTGCAGCATTTTATAGCGTCGGTAGAACGTAATGCTCTGTTGCCATGACTTTCACTGCAGCTCTTGCGTGCCTGTGCATGAGCAGTACATTTGATTATGTCAATGGATTTTTTTGTTCATACTTCAGATTAGCTGTTTCCGTACAAAAAGTGATGTGTAAATGAGGCCTCATGATAATGAACACACAGGTATATTTACCTACAGAGATGGGGTCGTTACTAAAAAAAAAAGTAATATATTACATATTACTTTTTTAAAAAGTAATATATTACACTACTTCGTTACTCTCTACATAAAGTAACTCGTTAATTTACTCGTTACTTTACTCGCAGGGCCGGCCCGCCCCTCCCTACAGGCAGATCACGCAGACTGCGGCGCACCTACAGTGTAAGCTCGCCACGGTTTTGCCTCTGCGAGACTCCACTTGCACCCCCAATTACTATTGCATTAAGGAAGACATAACACAAGTCTTTCTTTTTATATGCTCTAAAATAGGCTACCAGCCTACCACAACAAACTGTCTGTGAAACGTCAAGACACTAATGAATTAAACCAGTTCAAGACGCATTATTCTTATCATTCTTTATGAGCGCAGTAACGCTAAGGTATCTAATTACTTATTTATTTAGTATTCCATAACTTAGTAACAGAGATGGTCAAACTAAAGTGGTAGAGACATGGCAGAATTCCTACAATGAAGCGGGACAATGAACTGTTCACCCGTGAGAGGGCGATCAACAAAAGAGAGCGAGCGGCCCCATTGAGGGAGTTTACAGATGAAAAGACTCAGCCATGTTTATGCAGCACTGCACGTGGAGATGTGGTCGCGCAAGTCGCGCAGATTACATAGGCCTACATGTATATAAACCTGCGGCAGAAACCCCTCTTGTCTGTCAGTGAGTGTGATTATTTTATAAAAGTAACAAAGTAACGCGTGTCGGGGCAATGTTAGTAACTGTAGTGTGATTACTGAATTATAAAAGTAACGCGTTACACTACTCCGTTACCGACAGATTGGCTGTTTCCGTACAAAAAGTGATGTGTATATGAGGCCTCATAATAATGAACACACACACTCGCGTCTCTAAACTGGACCCACCCAGAGTAGAATAATAAAAGTTAAAGCAAGAATAAACCGTCCATATTTATTTTTCCTCTTGTTTTTTGTAAAGATTGCTTTGTGTGGGGGGGGGGAGCTAGTGATTTGTCCGACCGGCCCACTTCTGTACCGGCCCACCGGGAGAACTCCCGGTGTTCCCGATGGCCAGTCCGCCCCGTGTATCTTGTGGTGCGTTTACTTTTCACTGGGATTACATATCGCAATCATGATGCCTCAAAGGAATAACGGGAAAGTTACAGTTTAAAAAGAATAATTGATGGTTAAAACTTTTAACTAGTGGATCGCCGCACCATCCTTGATGGAACATATGTGTGGGCCGGACCTGTATTTTACAGGAAAGGAGTGAGCAGAGGGTAGAGTTCTCTATTCTTGTTCTGTTTTCTGTGACTATCTATCTGCCTCACCCATGGATGTATAATAAAAACGCCTCAGCACTCAGCACCTCGGCACCCAGTTATATCCCTCTGCATTATGAACGCGCATCTAACCCACGGGACCGCGCCGCCCGGCACGTTCATGTTACGTGTTCAGCAGGTTCAGCACTACGCGTTGATCTTTACCCATGGATGCACAATAACAACGGACCGAAATACTCTCTTACAAAAGCTCTGCATTTAAACATGTTAATGTTACTTTAGTAAAAGTATGCTAGTATAATTAGGAAAGTGTTGTTAAAGTAGACACAAGTTATACTATTATATTATATCATTTGTTTTATTGTTATTACCGATGCACGAGTTGATTTAACTGTAGTTGGAGCTCATTTTGAACAATGAGCTAACTAATGATTAATTTCATAATGGTTTAATGTGCTGATTATTTTCTACATTAATAGATGCAGGTCTGGTTTGTTCAAACTCTCAAAATAGTAGGACATGCTGTCATAATTACCCAGAGTCCGAAGTGACACCTTTACAATGTTACAGCTGTTAGATAAATGTAGTGATGTAAAAACTAAAATATTCAAGATAGTGTAGTGGAAAAGAGATAATGTTTTAAACAAAATGTTACTAAAACAAAATCTCTTGTTTTGGACTGACAGTAATGATTCAAGAAATAGTAGATAAATAAATGCACACACACTGTGTGCATTTGTTGTGTATGGAACACAACAAATGGTGCTCTTACCTATGATGCCTCCTCCACAAATTATAACCAGCCTGTATCATTCAAACTATAAGTAACAGTTCTAGCTACTTGACTTTAGACAAACAATTCAAAAGACAAAATCAACACAATTTATTGAAAGACCAATCTTTATCTTACGGTGCCTCTCCTTTTGTTTGTATTATTAAACCCTGTCAATCTAAAAAACTGAGCAACTCAACAGTTAACTTTATATTTCTTATTGTCCAAAGCATCCATTACACTATTTGTTCCCCTCTCATATTCACAGGATGGATGATTAGAGACTTTGGGGGAAACCTCAGCTTTATGAACGTCCTGTCTGCTGGTTTGGCCAGAGAGGACTGAGGGTCTTTCCCTGCGAGGAGGACCAGACCTGAGGGAGGAAGACCTGCACCAGCTGCACCTACAGAACTTAGCCCATGCTGGGCATAGCTGTTACCACCTGCACAGGCCTAGCCTTTCAATTAACAGATTAACATTGAGTGTAACTTATGTATATTATTTCGTTTTTATTTAAAATGTTGCTTGATAACTTTTAGTTCACATTTCAATCAATTGTATTTGCACTCCTTTTGTCTGTTATTCTTACTGAAAATGTTAAATTACACATTCACATCTGACTCAAGATTGGCACCATTTATTTGTGACGTTGCAAACTCTGCGGTTTTTTTTTTGCCAAACTTTATAGGCCTGACAATAATCACACTGTCTCTGAGGTGCAACGTAAAACACAAAACAACACACAAATTAAGTTCCTGTTAGACTACAAAACTAGTCAGTGTGCAGGCCTTTGTGTTACAATATAAGTGTCTCTTAGTGAATGTCCTGTACTGCTCTTAAATCTCATGACATCAGCTTTTCCTTTCCCCTCTTGGATGTTCTTCTGGACCCTCAGAGAAAGAGAACATGGTGAAGCAGTCCTGTCTCTCAGGCATGTCCTTTCCTAACAGAAATATCAAAAAACATTATTGCAGAGCAAGTGTGTTATTTAAGAAAGAGGTGTGATCGTTTGTTCAGGGGCTATAAATATAATGATTTTTTTATTTGAATGTGTTTTTTAAATCCAACAGTGTACTACAAAGATAATCAGATTATGAATAAACCGTTCTAAATTCATCAACATTGAAATAAATGTATTATTAAAATAATATTGAACTGTTATCAAAACTTAGTGCAACTGTAAGCTTGCTCTGTTCGGTTGTCTCACTGAAATAATCACTTTAACATGTTTTTTTTACAGTCAATATGCAGAGACAAAGGGTCGCAGCTCTCACTATGTTCAATAATATTTGCCTTAAATACATTGAAATGTGAAAGTTGAACAAAAAAGTTATGTTGCTTGGTAAAATGTAAATGTAACCTTTTGCTAAGAAAGTACACTCAACATCACTGATGTGTAGGTGATCTAGTATTCAGTCATGTTTAATGGCATGTGTATCAGTGTATTAGAGTAATTACTTTATGCATTCTTTGTAAAGTATGAAAAAGGTGTACCTTGGAATCCGTGCTGAAGTTCTCTGCTGTTAGGAGTACAGATCTGTCTCTCCTCCTCTGGTCCAGCCTGTCTGGATCACCTTAAGGACACTTTGAACAAACAGATGTAAAGTTACATGCGCGGCTTACAGACTTCTTTACATGCAAACAACTTTTTATCTTCTTTTAAAAACAGGTCATAATCTTATGGTTATACTTAAGAAATTGCTGGATATCACAGTCCTTATACAGTTTGATTGAGTATTATTGTGTAGTTCCTTTTTATTTTACTGTTACTTTGGATGAGGTTTTCATGAGTCAGTCAAATTAATTTGTTTTCATATGCCATATTCATATGTATCACACACGCACGGGTAAGACACAAACCTATTGAACAAATGCAAAGCAATGGATAAGCTTCATTTTCACTGAATTCACAGATAACGTCATACTGTATCTAATATTTAAACAAATCATTTCCTTGTCACTAAAGCATTGACTATTCATCGTCCTTAAATGCAGGCATGTTACATGTTCCGTTCTACAGCCACGATAAGGCTGTTTCTCAAGTGGGATGATAATGCAATGAAAAGAGGCATTGGTATTATAATATTAAAAACAACAATGTTTGGGTTGTTAGTCGGATAGGCGGTTAGCTTCAATAAATAACTCCAGTTCAACAAACCATATTACAATATCTAAGGGAGCGTTATTTCTGGACCATCTTGAAATGTGACATTCATATTTTAAAGATACACACATTTCATTGTGAGGTTGATTTAATATACACTAAGCCTCTTCAACAATACGTTGACGTAGCTAGTCTATTTTATGCTATAGTAGACCATAGCGAATTTAAATTAACCTTAACAATGCATACAGTAACCTAACTAGCAAACTAACTATCTAACGTACAAGGATGACCTTATTTTAGCAACCTCGCACAGAAGCCTTTAGGTATACAGTAGCATCCCACTTAATGTTTTACACTCTTGGATGCTACGCATAGCATCGTTAGCACAGATGGAGCTACGATTGCTCAAATGCTAACCCAACTCTAAACATTAATGAACGTTAGCTTAATAAAAACACCAGTAACATAACATAAAGTACGCAGGGTTGACTTACCGAAGAAACTGCATTCATGGACGGTCTGTTTCAACCGCAGATAAATCCTATGACGAATAGTCCACCACGAACCAACACAACAAACACGGCCGAGTTCAAGTAGTGTTCTCCTCATGAGCTGAGCCGCTGTAGCATCACGGAGCCAATGGAGCTAACGGAGTTTGCAGTGAGACAGAGGAGCTAGGAGCAGCAGTCCCGTTGTCATGAAGGGGGAATCTAACTATATACAAAATACGTTTTTGTGGATCCAGGCTAAAAACATGTTCATTTTCTGATGTTAAATTGGACATTTTAACATAGGGTCTACGGGAATTGCTCGTAGCCCGGATGATGCTGCATCGCAATTTTTGACGTCGAATTTTATACACCGAATTTTTTGACATCGAATTTTAAACACCGAAATATTTGACGTCAACATTTTTTCACTTTAATTTTTGGGATCTGAATTTGAACATTCACATTTTTTTAACTTGAATTTTTACATTTTTATTTCACATAGGTAAATTCGGAGCAAAACTAATTCAGATACATGACTTTCAAAGTAATTATTTTCAATGCTACAAATTCGGTGTCTGATAAAATTCAAATACTTCTGTCTCTTCTTTGCTTCCATAGCTGAACGAACAGTGGTGAAATGTAACCAATTTACTCAAGTAGGCTACTCCAGAGCCATATATAGTCTCCCATATAATCTCTATGGCGCTGGGCTACTCTACGTAAAACATTGAGATATTTGTACTTTACGTGAGTATTTTCACTTTATGCTATTTCACCACTAGATTTCTGACATATTTATTTACTAGTTACTTTGCAGATTTAAAATATAAATCAATTAATACATTATGTTAAGCTTGGGTGCACATGAATCGCGTATGAACAATAAGTAAATCAGACTCGGTATTCTCTTCAGCATGTCTCCGGTAAATTTATTCACAGACTGACAACAGTCAACGTAGTGACGTCACATTAGGACGTACCTTCATACAAGAACAGAATAACAGTGCGACTGCTACCGTAGTACACAGACTAAGGGCGTCATCAAATAATAATACTTAACACCCCCACTCGCTCTTAGCTTACTGGGTTACATGAGAACAAAACAAAATAAGGCTTCTTTTTCTTTTACCTTAACTATGTTAACTCTTTGCCCTTCTAGGTGCCAAACATATCCTGAGCAAACCTCTTTAGCTTTATTTTGGTGGCTGGTTTTGTCATCACATCAGCGATCATTTGCTCAGTAGGACAGTATTCCAAAATTACCTTTCCACTATTTACAGTCTCCCTTATGAAATGGTACTTAATATCAATGTGCTTGCACCTTTGCCTGTTTACTGGGTTTCTGGCTAGTGCTATAGTACCTTGGTTGTCTTCGTACACCTTTGTTTGTGCATATTTGTATTTGTCTATACCTCTGAGTAATTGTTCTAAGTAGATGTATTCCTGTATGGCTGATGCTAAGGCCATGTACTCTGCCTCGCAGGTAGATAGTGCAACCGTAGGTTGTTTCCTTGCCTTCCATGAGATCAAGGAGCTTCCTTCACTGAGACTGGCACAATATCCTGATGTACTACGTCTGTCTGTTACGTCTGATGCCCAGTCAGCATCACTGTACACTCTCAGACCTAGTCTATCTGTGTCATTTCTCTTAAAGCATAACCCCTGTTCTGCTGTACCTTTAAGGTATCTGAACACATGTTTTACTGTGTTCCAGTGCTCTTCAGTTGGTTCAGCAAAGTGCTGAGATAGTTTACTGACCACAAAACATATATCTGGTCGAGTGCATGTGGACAAGTAGATTAAACTTCCTACTGCCTCCCTGTACTTTCTTGGCTCTTTAATGTTTTCAGCGTCTGCTGTGTATTCTAGTTTTGGCTCACATGGTGTGTCTCTGGACTTGCAATCCTGCATTTCAAATCTCTCCAGTATTTTGCTCACATATCTCTTTTGAGACATTTTGACTTGACCTTCTGTTTGCTCAAAATCTATACCTAAGAAATATTTCAACTTTCCCAGGTTTTTCATTTTGAACCTTTCAGTGAGCATCCCCTTTACACTTTCCAATACACCCTCGTTGCTGGCTGCTATAATGAGATCGTCAACCCATATTATTAGGATTACCTTTTCGCTGTGCTTTTCTCTTGTATACACACAGTGATCAGCGGGGTTTTGTACAAAACCATTTTCAGTCAAACATGTATGTAACATAGCATTCCAGTTTCTGCCTGACTGCTTTAAACCATAGAGAGATTTGTGCAACTTGCATACTAACTCTTCACCTGTTTTTGACTGTTTCTCATAACCTTCTGGTTGTGTCATATATATTTCACAATCAATGGGTGCATGTAAATAGGCTGTTTTAACATCCATTTGGTGTAAGATTAAGTTCTCCTGTGCTGCCTTTTGCATGAGTACTCTTACACTTGTCATATCAGCTGTGGGTGAGAATGTCTCATCATAGTCGATTCCTGGTTTCTGACTGTAGCCTTTAGCTACAAATCGCGCCTTGTACTTGTCTGACCCATCAATGTTACTCTTGAGTGCGTAGACCCATCTACCCCCCACTGCCCGTTTGCCTGGTGGCAATTGGGTGAGGTTGAAGGTCTCGTTCTCCTCCAGTGATCTCATCTCCTCGTTCATGGCATTTTTCCACTGCCTTGATTTGGGTGACGCTATGGCGTCCTGGAAGGTTTGAGGAATGTCGCATACTGCTCTGTAACAAAAATCCATGCATGTTTGCAGTTTGTCCTCCGTATCGTCAGTCTCAAACTCCTGTAGGTGAGCTGGTCTCCTCCTGGTTCTGGGTGGGTTTTTTCTGTTTGGAGTCTCGGTGACTTTACCCGGCTGTGTACGTTCAGTCTGTTCAGGTAAAGTCCCAGAAGCACCACTTTGAGTATCTTGACCTGGCACATTTCCCACATCACATTCATCAACAACATTTTCATCGCTGTCCTTGACCCTGGGATGTACATCACTATCACCATATTCATTGTATGACTCTGGTGTTTGTGTTTCCTTTTCTTTATCCCCCTTTGTTGTGAATTTTACCAATCTGTGCTTTTGGACCCTCTCTGTGTCTGGATAATACACCAGGTAAGCTGGGCTATTTTTATCATAGCCTATGAAAACACCTTGCTCACACCTAGGGTCGAGCTTTCCCTTCTCTTGTTTGTAAGCAAAACACACTGACCCAAATTTCTGAAGTTTGGATATATTTGGTTCTTTGCCTGTGAACAGCTCGTATGGCGTTTTCTTTGTGCGCCTACTGTAACACCTGTTCCTTACATAAGCTGCTGTCTGTATGGCGTAGTTCCATAGTTTATTTGGTAACTTGCTTTCTATCAGTAAGCATCTGCCCATATCATAGAGAGTTCGCCAACCTCTCTCTGCTGTACCATTTTGGTGGGGTGAATAGGGTGCAGACGTCTCGTGTCTAATCCTATTTTTGGTTAACAGTGCCTGGAAGTCTCGGCTTGTAAACTCAGTGCCGTTATCTGAACGGATACACTTAACTTCTCCGTAAGGTGCTATGTCTGCTAAGAACCTTTCTGTGGCCTGCACTGTATCACTCTTGGACCTTAGAAAATACACAAAAATAGTACCAGAGTAGTCGTCTGTAAAAGACTGTGTATATCTGTGCCCTTCTATGCTTGGTGTTGACATGGGACCGGCTAAGTCTGTGTGGACTAGTTCTAAGGGCATCTTAGCCTTTTTGTCTGGCTCCCTATTTCTCGTTTGGGTGAACTTGCCCTGTGTACACACTTCACACAACTGAGCTGGTTTGACTGCACTTCCTCTTATCTCCATGCCTTTCACTACACCTTGTAAATTTTGTACATCTTCGTAATTGCAATGACCCAAAATTTCATGCCAAGTTTGCATGTCGTGACACCCTTTACATTGGTCAACATTCCCCTCAACAGTTGGTAAGTAATACAAATTTACACTTTCATGGATGTCAAACCTGCTGCCGTCTTTGGTAACCATGTTTGTCCCCTTTCTTGAAGGTGATTGTCGCCCCTCCGTTTGTTGCTCTTGCCACCGAAAAGATGTCATGTGGGTATGAGGGCATGTACAGTGCATCCCGTAGCTGTGCTCTGTGTTGTCGTCCGGCGTCGTCTAATAGACATATCACCGCCGTTCCTCTTCTCTGTGCTGTTCCATTGCACTTGGTCCCGTCAGCTAACTCCACTGAATGAGACTCGGGCTGGAATGAATCGTCGAAGCTTTTAAACTTTCCGATGTCGTTCACGATGTGGGATGTCGCTCCTGCGTCCACCATGATGCCTTTCATCTTCACGTTGTCTGGTGGTTTCCCGCTCTTTGTGTGCTTGGCCTTGAAGAGATAGTCTTGGTCGCCATTCTGTTCCTCTGCGACTTTTCTGGCACCATCTTCTCCCCCCTTTTTTTTACAGAGTGATTCATCGTGTGTATTCCTTTTGCAGTAACCGCACCACACTTTTCGAAAACATTTTCTTGATATGTGTCCTTTTATTCCACACTTGTAGCACGTCACATTGGCATCTTCATCTCTTCTGTTGCTAGCGTGCGTCTTGGTGCCTCGGCCTTGCCTTGCACATGTTTTCATCACATTATCTGTGGATTCTGCTGTGTTCATTTTCTCCGACTCTTCATAGACCCTTAATCTTCTTCTAAAGTCTGTGAACGTAACGTTATCTTCGTTCTGTGTTACATGGACGGCGAATGGCTTGAAGGAGTCTGGTAACCCATTTAGTATCATGGCTATGGTCAGTCCATCACTCATGGTCTCGCCTGCATCTCTCAGGGCTGTAATCACGTTCTCTGCCCTTATCATGTAGTCGGTAACACTCTCGTTGTCTGCCATGTGCAGCCTCGTTAACGACGTGTATAAGTTTATTATCCTCGGCTTGCTTTTCCCTGAATAATGTTCTTTCAGTATTTTCAGAGCCTTCCTGCCGTCATCTGCGGCCTCATGTCTTATTAGCGACAGGCTCTTATCATCTATCAGCCTTATTAGCTCAGCATAGCAATCAGCATTCTTCCTTCTATCTGCATCTAGCTGTTCTTGATCAGCACCGGTGGGCTCATGTAAGATAGTCTCTTTTAGCCTCAGAGTATGTAAGCAGCCTAGGAATCTTGTTTCCCAAAGGTCATACTTATCTTCACATCCTTTGAATAAGAGCTGCGGTGCCAGGAGACCTGTTGCTCTGCTTGCCATTTTTGCGCGCCAACTTTACCGCGAGGGCTACTAGCTTGCTAATATACTTCACTTGCTAAGCTAGCTTGTTAGCTTAATTGGCTAACGCGTAATACGTCGCGTAACACTTCTTCCGATAATCTAACTCACTTATCTCCAAGTCGGTTTGTGTCCAACTCTGCCTGGGCCCATAACCTGTTAAGCTTGGGTGCACATGAATCGCGTATGAACAATAAGTAAATCAGACTCGGTATTCTCTTCAGCATGTCTCCGGTAAGTTTATTCACAGACTGACAACAGTCAACGTAGTGACGTCACATTAGGACGTACCTTCATACAAGAACAGAATAACAGTGCGACTGCTACCGTAGTACACAGACTAAGGGCGTCATCAAATAATAATACTTAACACATTATTATGTATTATTTTAGGTTAAAGGCCATGTAATGCATCTAACACAGGTGTTTTTTAACATGTAGTTTAGATATCACCAGAATAAAAATAAATAAAAATGTTTAAAGTTTGGTCATAATTAAATGACATATACGTTAAAAACCGATGTTGGTTCCGAAGTTTGCCGAGTACGCCCCCGATCACTCCCGAACGAGCGGTGACGTCACACGTGGCAAACATTGCCATCTGATCAAATCAGTCCAAATGGCAAGCAACGCGACAACTTCAGACAGCGACAGCGAGAGCGATCATTCAAGCTCAGATTCGGTGGGTTATCTGGATTCAGTTACAGAAGTAGAGAGTGAACCAGCTAGCCTTTCACTTCAAGGCATCTTGCCTTATCAGTACGAGCCTCCTGCCCGGCAATCGAACAACGAGGCAGAAACTTGTGAAAGAGAAGCGGATTCCGCAGCCGGCGAGACTCGAGTCAGCAATACTGAATGGTAAATTCAGTTTTATTTAATTTGACCTGCACTAAATGTCGATCTTAATTTGTCATCTGTTCCTCACACGTCCGGCAGATATTGTTTTTTTTTTAATGTTATGTACAATATTCAGGTGTAGGCTACATGTCAATGCTGTGAAAGCATGCCCACTGCAGATGAATGTGTATGCTGCAGAGAGATCTGGCAGGTGATGGAACAAATAGACAGTTTGCAACCTACTGACCAGATAGCAGAGTCCTGAATCGGGTCGGGTATCCGTGGGTGGGCCTACCCGACGGGTGACCCGCAAAAAAGGTGATTTGCGGGTGGTATTTTTTCAAACGCTTTTTTCCGGGTTCGCTTCTGGGTAAAACAAAGATGATGCGGGTCCGGTTGCGGGTGTTGCATAATAAATATATTTAAACAATAATAATTTAGTTTAATGTTTAAATCCTCAGACCTCTCCTCCGCGGGACCGAGCATAATCATAACCTCTGCAGCGCATCTATCTGCTGCTGAGCGCACCACATTCTGAATGGCTGAGGTGAAGCTCTCTAGCGGAGAATACACAATTTTCAATAACTCTTCTTCAAGAGCGAAATCCAACGTCTGGGAGGCTTTTGGTGTCAACCTAGATGGAGAAAATAAACAACATCCCAGGCTTTTTGAGCCAAATATGCAACTGCGTGTGTTAATAATTGCACGTTGTCACTGCTTATATATGGGTTCGGGTCGGGTTGCGGATCTTGTGCCGGCGGGTCGGGTCGGGTTGCGGAACTAATTGGCAATATGTGCGGGTAGCGGGGCGGGTTCGGTACTGCACGTCACGGGTGCGGGGCGGGAGCGGGTCTTGAAAATCCGACCCGTGCAGGACTCTGCCAGATAGAAGACACCGACGAGAAACCAAGGTGCATTATTAGCCACCCAGGCTTTAGAGAAGGCTGTCTCAGTGTTTGGACACTGAAAATAGCGTATATTCAATACAAACAACAACACAGAGCAGTTGATGGCCCACTACACCAGTAAGTAAATATTGATTGACTCAACTGCCTATTGCAGCTTTGCTTTCATATAATACTTTTAGTCGCTACAGATATAGTACACTTTTAAAGATACCATTAAACTCTTTCAAGCAGTCAAAAACAGCTTGGCTTTTATTTTTTCTGTGTATGCAAGTTCAATGTATGCTTGGGAAAAGAAACAACTACACATGTGAGGAAATATATAAGAGGTCTATGATTCTGTCAAGCAGTCATGTATAACCTCATATTTATTTTGTACAAGTAAAATACAAATATCATGTTATAAGCCAATTTGTAACCATTGCTACATAATAGTACTACATAACATTTTATTTTTCTCCAAATATATTTATAATCTGTATACTTTTTTTTCATTAGGAAGTATCGATATAGCCTACAGCTTATCGACAGTTTGTACGTTGGTGCTGGGGTGTACTCGGCCCAAAAATCAGAGTCCCGCTGCGTGCTGTAACCGAGATACGGAAGACTTACCCTGAACCGGGAGGCCGCTATCAGGGATTTCAATGGCCAAATCTGTAATTTGACATAAATCATGCAGCTGAACTGGTTAAAATGGTTTCACATGATGTAAATAATTTACAAAGTACATCATTTACAATATTATTTTTCCAAAGAAACATGTAAATATAACAACATTTTCCAAATCACAAGTTTGTAAGATTGTATTAATTTACTGTTTGATAAATAAAAAAGGGTTCTTTTGTTAATTTTTCACTTGTATCATTTGATCTTTATTGCAGTGTACATTAGTCTATTTTGGTATGTGCGAGCCCACAAATAATTAAAAGTGGTAAAAATAATAAAGATATTCAGACGTAATTCATTTTTGGCCTTACTTATTTCACTTCAACTTTTATATATTTCAGTCACTAGGCAAGTTCACTGTACTCTGGTGACATTTAGCTCAAGCTGGCATAACACCTGTAGTAACTTAATTCTGACCCGAGTTTTGTGCACAATCTTCCAGCACCCATGATCAATGTTTATAGCAATCAGGAAACATTCACAGCTCACAACTACACATCGCTTCCCCATCATGAATTGTTAGATAAAAAAAGTTTAGCGAGGTCCGGTTACACATATGTTGAGCGAAAATAGCGGAAGGATACAAAACAAACAATCTAGACGAGGCTGGTGTTTGCCACGTGTGACGTCACACAGCTGGGTTAATGGCTGGCAAGCTTTTCGCTACCGGAGCGGAATAACACGGGAAAGTGGCACACATTTCATGTTATTTGGGGGGTATTTATGGAAAGAATCATTGATGTTGATATGTCAAATGAAACAGTGGAAAGTGATGAAGCGATTTATTAACACAGAATAACATTTATTTTGGACATTACATGGACTTTAAACTACCCTAGTGTATAACGTAATTCAAACAAACCTGGGGCAAGTGTGCAACATTGAAGTGAAGAAAACATAAATGCACCACTAATTTTAATGCAATAATTAAAATATATTTTGTGCTTTAAATGGTTATTATGTACTAGGCTACTTTTACGACTACTTTTTAAGTACAATTTTTGAATGCAGGACATATACTTGTAAGTTTTTGTAACTGAGTATTTGTACACTGTTTGCTACTTTTACTTAAAATAAGTACAGTAGCCTACTTATTCTACCTCTGGTAATGAACCATAGTATATTGTTTAAGTAGGCCTGAACTCCATGATCTTGATATCATAACATTTCAATTAACTATTTTAACATTCATGATTGTACCAACTTGAGGAGCATTTCTTTATTGAATTTTCCTTCTGTGCCGTCATTCTTCTACTTCATGACAATTCAAAGGTAAATATTGTACTTTTTAATTCACTACATTTATTTTAGAAATATAGTTAGCTACTTCATCAATTCAGATTTTCACACACACCACTTAGGAATAACTTGTGTAATATGATGCCATCACCAAGTAGGCTACCTGAAACAATAAGTGTGTTGAGAAACATTGCACAGTTTCAGGTTCTCGAAATTTAAGATTTTATTTTTTATAATTTGGAGATTTTTCTCCTTGCAAATATACTTCAAGTATATTCTTCCTGTTTCATACTTTTACGTGTACTAATCTCAATGCAATACTTTTATTTGCAATGCAGTATTTTTACAGTGTAGTTAGTAGTTTTACTTTCCACACAATAGAGGGCAGTAGTGCACCACAGAGTTAATTATCAACCTGGTTTAAAAATAAGAAGAAGCCCGTGAAGCCTGTCGCTCCGCCCGCTTGGATGTACGCTGCACGGCGCCGAGTGGGGTGACAGAGAATTAAAGATTGTATATAAACACAATTTATAGGTTGTCAACGTTTTCTATCAGTTTGCACAATGAGCGGGATACCAGGGACTGCTGTCGTCCAGGTTACCAACCTGTCCTCGGCCGTGAGCAGCGAGCAGATGCGCACCCTGTTTGGCTTCCTGGGAGACATCGACGAGCTGCGGCTCTACCCGCCCGAGTAAGAGCAACCTACCCCGGCATGTCTAGCTATGCAACACCGTGGATCTGAGGCCTTTCTGCAAACCACTAAAACATGCACATAATGATATAACGGATGAAAAATGTAACTAACCCGCCTTGTTTTCTGTTTGCTTTATTTCACAGCAATGCCCCTCTGTCTTTCTCGTCCAAAGTGTGCTATATAAAGTACCGGGACCCCTCCAGTGTTTGTGTGGCGCAACATCTCACCAATACTGTTTTTATTGACAGAGCTTTGATAGTGGTGCCATGTGCGGAAGGTGAGTCAAAGTCGGTTTCTTTAAAGTAATACAAATGCAATGTACGAATTGCTATGAGGTCGTCCCTTTTGAATCCAACCGTTTGGTGTTTTGGTTGAATTATGGGTTGTTTTCTTTTTCTCACATGGAGTTGTGCCAGTTGGGTAGTCTTGATTTTAGCCACTGATGACGCTAGTTTTGTACACAGGTGTCTGGTTGTATCACCCTAAAAAACTTAGCCATGTTATTTCCTGTAGTGCCCAGCCAAGGTTTCTGTTTGCTGTCACAAGGTGGTTGTTTCTATCATTAGAGCAGTGATGACTGTTTTCGAAGCTCCACTACATCGCTTTACTCACTGTAAACACTGGATTATGTGAAACAAGTAGCTTGTGTATTTTCTTTAATAAACTGCCATTACTTGTTTCATGAAAATAAGTATAACAGTTTAATTAATCCCCTTTCTCTCTCTTTCATTTTTGGTGCTCCTTTTTCTTTAAACCTGCCTCCCTTGTGTACAGTCAAACAAATGATATCACCTCTAACTTGATGCTTTTTGTCCACCTGACTTGGTGCTGGATGGCTACTGAGTTTATTAATTTGGTTTTGTATGTTTTTTCTGTGTGATTATGTGTGCATATCAGATGACTAGACTGGCCCAGCTGTTACACTACACTAGCCTGAGTCAGGCATTGTTTTCCAAGCCACTATCCCCGATCGGGCCAACGCAGCCTTCAAGGGGGAATGTGACCCGGAGAATAGCCTGCTGAGCCTTCCAAGATGGACACCTTGTCTCTTTTTATTTATTTAATTTTTTATTTTGGTTTGTTTCCTTTCATACTTTCCCATGTTGTCCACTCTCTACTGTCTCTATCTAGAAACTATAGTACTGCTTATCTCTAGCTTTGTGTTTATATTTGTTATTTTGGTTTGTTGTTTTGATTATTGTCCAACCCCCACCCCCCTCTCTCTTCCTGCTACAGCTGCAGCTTGTGTGTGATTGAATTCTGTCCAGGTTGCTACGGCATACCGGTGGGATGTGTATCACACATGGGATGCTAGGAGGATCACTAACACTTTACTCTCTTGTCGCCTACACCTGTTCACATAGTGAGGAGCTAGACATTATGAATGTGAGAACTAGTAGAATATTTTAAATTCTATTTACACTCACATTACAGCTCTGCTATGGATGTTTAATACATTATAATAGCACAAAGTCACTCCATTCAACATCATCTTTTCTTTTCAACATGTGAGACATGATTTAAAGCTTTGCGTCGCTATTTGTTTTATATATTTCCAGCGCTAGAAGAACATTTCCTGTGGTAATCATGCTCAGGGCTTCCAGCTACAATGAACTGAATTTGTATATGTTGTTTCTTCGTGGTCTTAACGTAGCTCTCTTCTCCAGCTATAAAAGCAGCAACCCTTAGTGGAAGTGGAATCAGAACAAATAAATCCTAATTGGTTGTTTTTAGTCTTGGCTAACATTTCCTACAGTTCTTAAAATTGTTGTTCTTCTCTGTATCTGATGTCCTGTGTGCTATTAGTGATGCAGCCATTGGGGTTGTCTTGTGTTGCACACCTTTCCAACACTGCGAAACGATCGCCCCCACGGA
The DNA here is from genome assembly GCF_949606895.1 of Notothenia rossii. Lineage (NCBI taxonomy): Eukaryota > Metazoa > Chordata > Actinopteri > Perciformes > Nototheniidae > Notothenia > Notothenia rossii. The sequence goes on from NC_136910.1 coordinate 38,304,792, forward strand.
AAAGCGCCCATGCTTGATATCGTATGGTTCATGACCAATATGTTTCCAGTACAGGTGACCCATGCATCAAAGTGTTGACTCATTCTCTGCATTGTGTTTTTTCTTATTCTTTTTTGATCTATGAAAAGAGACCAAGGACAAAAAAAAGAGTATTTTTGAAAACAAAGTAAAGATTTTCATTGACAATAATAATTCAGATTGACTGAAATGAATAATTTAACAAATGGAAGTAATGCTGCTCGGTCTCCAGTAGTAGACAGTTGTAGGCTGTATGGGGAGGTGTATGCTCTCTTTCTCTCTAGAATACAGTGGGCTAATTGAGCAGACATAGAGGAGACATAGAGACGAGTCCCTCTAATGCCTTCACTAATATCTGCTTCTGTCCTGCAGGGAAAATCCCAGAAGAGGCCAAAGCCTTGTCTCTTTTGGCGCCTACCGCTCCAACACCTAGTCTGATTCCTGGTGGGGGGCTGCTGCCAATTCCTACTCCCGCTCCCCTTCAGAATGTGAGTCAGCACCTCTCGTGTCCTCTTTTACGTGTCTCCTTTGAGCTTTCATCTTAAGTAAAACCTGTGTGTGTGTTTGATACCTGCAGCTGAACGTCCCTGCAGTGAGTCGGCTGTCAGCTGCTCTGGACCCCACAGCATCATCGCTCACCCAGGCCCCCCTCATGGGAAATGTGGACCCCTCAAAAGTGGATGAGATCAGGAGGACCGTCTATGTTGGCAACTTGAACTCACAGGTCACAAACCTCATGTCAAATGGTTTATATTTACCTACAGAGATGGGGTCGTTACTAAAAAAAAAAGTAATATATTACATATTACTTTTTAAAAAAGTAATATATTACACTACTTCGTTACTCTCTACATAAAGTAACTCGTTAATTTACTCGTTACTTTACTCGCAGGGCCGGCCCGCCCCTCCCTACAGGCAGATCACGCAGACTGCGGCGCACCTACAGTGTAAGCTCGCCACGGTTTTGCCTCTGCGAGACTCCACTTGCACCCCCAATTACTATTGCATTAAGGAAGACATAACAAAAGTCTTTCTTTTTATATGCTCTAAAATAGGCTACCAGCCTACCACAACAAACTGTCTGTGAAACGTCAAGACACTAATGAATTAAACCAGTTCAAGACGCATTATTCTTATCATTCTTTATGAGCGCAGTAACGCTAAGGTATCTAATTACTTATTTATTTAGTATTCCATAACTTAGTAACAGAGATGGTCAAACTAAAGTGGTAGAGACATGGCAGAATTCCTACAATGAAGCGGGACAATGAACTGTTCACCCGTGAGAGGGCGATCAACAAAAGAGAGCGAGCGGCCCCATTGAGGGAGTTTACAGATGAAAAGACTCAGCCATGTTTATGCAGCACTGCACGTGGAGATGTGGTCGCGCAAGTCGCGCAGATTACATAGGCCTACATGTATATAAACCTGCGGCAGAAACCCCTCTTGTCTGTCAGTGAGTGTGATTATTTTATAAAAGTAACAAAGTAACGCGTGTCGGGGCAATGTTAGTAACTGTAGTGTGATTACTGAATTATAAAAGTAACGCGTTACACTACTCCGTTACCGACAGATTGGCTGTTTCCGTACAAAAAGTGATGTGTATATGAGGCCTCATAATAATGAACACACACACTCGCGTCTCTAAACTGGACCCACCCAGAGTAGAATAATAAAAGTTAAAGCAAGAATAAACCGTCCATATTTATTTTTCCTCTTGTTTTTTGTAAAGATTGCTTTGTGTGGGGGGGGGAGCTAGTGATTTGTCCGACCGGCCCACTTCGGTACTTTGTGACGCGTTACACCCAACTCTGCTTACCTAGCAACAAAGTGGTGTATCTTTCCGTTGCACATGTAACCCAGTATGGCCCGTTTGTGTGTTTTCAAAGAACAATGGAGCTATACGGCACAGAAATAGAGTAAATATTAGGATGTGGGTACTAATTTATTCTTCAATAATTGTCATTTTAGGTCATCTTGAGATTTGTCTACATAAGAAAGATACAGAAAATCAACACACATCCTTTAAATGCACAAAATGTCAATTTTGCCCTCTACAGGTCTCTCAAAATAAAAGCTTGGCAGACATTGGATAGAGGGGCAGCTAACTAACTGCTAATGTTTGCTTTGCTTGTTTCTCTAATAACATAAGATCAAGACAGGCAATGACTAAAATACTTCCCCCAGTTAAAATATATATTTAACAATGGCTAAGATCTAACAAGTGTAATGTAAAAATGAGGCTCACTGGATGCAATTCAATTGATGAAAGATTCTGGCAGACAACCACAACCCTGACTCATCCCCCATTTTTTGTTTTTGTTTTTTGGTTTACCATTTACTGCTGATGGTGTATGATAATCAACCACTAAAATAGTTCCAGACGCTTAACCACATCAAGGATCAAAGCTTTACATTCTTTACGTCCTTCATTCCACAGACCACCAATGCAGACCAGCTGCTGGAGTTCTTCAAGCAGGTGGGCGAAGTGAAGTTTGTGCGAATGGCTGGAGATGAGACCCAGCCGACACGCTTCGCCTTCGTAGAGTTTGTTGGCCAGGAGTCCGTCAACAGAGCCCTGACCTTCAATGGAGTCATGTTCGGAGACAGACCGCTGAAGTGAGTCGTTTTGAGAAAAAGACAATTTTACTGATCCAGTAGCTCCTCATTTCTCTTAATATTGTTCTCAAATAAGAAGCTAGGTGGTCAAAATGACATGAATCATCACAAAGAACCAGATATCATTAGTAAGTTGGTGTCAGTTGATATTGTTTTATGTCTTTCAGGGTGAATCATTCCAATAACGCCATAGTCAAACCCCCAGAGATGACGCCACAGGCTGCAGCTAAGGAGCTAGAAAGTGTGATGAAGAGGGTGAGGGAAGCACAGTGCACCATTGCTGCTGCCATAGATCCAGGTACAACATCTTGATTTTCTGCATGTTTAAGGGATTTAGTAACAGATAAGTGAAATTGTCCTGACACTGAGACTGCTACTCTTCCTCCAGCTGACTTAAAGAAATGCTCCCCCAGTCGCTCTCGGAGATTATGTCGCTCCCGCTCACGGTCAAGATCCCGCTCTCGCTCAAAAATGCACAGGAAAAGGTCCCGCTCGAAACAAAGGTGATGACTAATACACTCTTGCATGATGCTGTGATCATATGATGGTAATTGTTTCAGGTCAGTGACATTGTTTTTTCCTGTAGCAGACCAGCGCCAAAGTTGTGTCCCAGGAATGACTCCCACAATTCCCGGAGCAGCCACAAGAGGAGCTCTCTCTCCCGAGACAAGAAACATAGTCGCAGTCGCTCTAGGTATGTTGGGGAAAAACCACAATGTTTAGCTTGAAATATTAATCTAAACAGTGTTACAGCTGGATGTGAGGCACATTCTGCTGCTGTAATGTCATTTTAGTAGAAATTGGCCCAATTCCAAACCAAACCCTACACACTACCACCCACAGGAGTGACACTCGCAGCTTAAAGAGTCCCCCTCCTTTCAGGTGGAGGCTGTAAATACAGCGGCAAGCTTTGGGGCGACCTCTCCAACAGAAACAGGCCATAACTTTCCGTAACAACGGTTTCAAATCAGCATCTCTCGGACAAAAAATAATAACTAAAATAAAACTCTAAAAATCTTAAATGGCATTTATTTGATGTAAACCTATTTTTGGTTTAAAATCTGATGTTTATAAGCTGCTAAGTTTTTGCAACAGTCCCTGTAAATGTATACTTTATAATCAAATGCACACATTTACTGTTTTCTTGACTAAACCCAGGTATATGATCCTTTATTAAGAAAAATATGAGCAAACCATGACGTTGTTAACATCTGAATGAAATTATTAAATGTCGATCTTGTTGTATCAGTAAATGTTTGCACGGAACTGTTTGTAAAAGTGTGTCTCATGACGGACACACATAGCGTTGAGTCGGTCAGGCAGTGCAGCAGGTGAAGTCAGGTGATGCTGACTCTCTGTTGGAGGGCTTGTAACCCACCCCCCCTCCACACTTGTTGTTTTGGAACGGCACTTTGGAATGGGACCTAAATCAGCTCTTGTGCCCTTCTGTTATCCTTTTCCTGAACAGCAGGGGTCCCCAGGCACTTGATGAGTCAGTTGCTGCCAAGATTTGGCTCCTGTTGTGCTGCATCTGGCACCAATGAGGACAACATACTCTTATTAATATTTTAATACAATACATTTGATATTTTTTATGTTTCTATCAATGTTTTGTCCTTAATGCATCTAATCTCTTGTTCCTGTTTATCCATAATTGCTCATATTATTTCAAAATGTACTAAATCCTGGTAATGTGGTGTTCTCAGGGGCCATAGGAGGAAGAGTAAGGATCGCTCAAGGAGCCCCCGGAGGAAAGCAAGGTCACCCTCCCCAAAAAGGTAAACTCATCGTTAGGGCTGCAACAAACGACTAATTTGATAATCGATTAATCTATCGATTAATGAAACGATTAATCGACTATTCGGAGTATTACTGTATGCCTTGCACAATTTCTCAAACGCTCTTATTTAGCCATCAACTTTTAGATTTAGTTTGAGGTTGTTTTAGGCATGTGGAAACTAACAATGAAGACAATAAAGATGAATACTTGATTCATAAATACATATATCATTAAATTAACTAAGCACATTTTGAACAAAATTAACATTGCTTTTTATTTAAATTAAATAAATAATCTTTCACATCAAAAGAAACAACAGTGTTTTAACAAATCATATTAAATAATGTGATAACAGAATTGTAAACAGAATAGCTGAAACTTTAACAGAATAAATAACTCAGTTACCTCTAATCATTAACCCATGTTTGTATAATTGTGTTAACTCTGTGTGTTGCTGCTAGCATACATAACACCTGACGTGGAAACGTTACTCATGGATGGGGCTACAGAGCTGCTAGAAAGACAGTCGAACCCGGTGCATTCCTCCGTCTGAATGTGGAGCACTTTTGCTAAATGTTTAGACAAATAGCTCGTGTTACCGCCCTTACATGCTAAACACTTATTGAACTTTTGGCAACGAGCATCGAGACGGGTAAAGTTTAACCACACCTCGGAGCGCGTTCTCTCCGCCATCTCCGCAGTGTGTTGCTGCATGTAGCAGCTAGCTGTAAACTGCCCCGCCCCCTCCCACACAGACGGGGGAGAGAGATCTCGTCTGATCGAAAATACATCATAGACGCATTTGTTTATCTTTTTGCATGTTAGAAACTAGTTGGCGACACTAAGACTGCGATATAATGTTTTTGTAGCAATAATACATGACATATATTTTTTAAATGTCTCCAGTACCGATAAAAAGACCAATAACGTTGGAGCTTAACGGCGCGTAAAACACACGTGATGACGTCACCAACGAATCGACAACTGAATTAGTTGGCAACTAATTTGGTAATCGATTTTAATCGATTAAGTCGATTAGTTGTTGCACCCCTACTCATCGTCTCCTATGCTAACCTTTGTCTTTTTTTTTTCAAGGTGTGTTTACTGTTTACAATATCACTGATTTTGTGTGCATGATTACGATGTTTGTCCTTATGTCTGCATTAGCTTTTTCAGAGGAAGGAAAGACAAGAGGAGGGAGCGCAGCAGGGACAGGAAGGAGCGCTCAACATCCAGGAAGAGGAGCCGCAAGGACGAGGAGAGGATGAAGATCAAGGCCAAGCCAATGAAGGTAATAAAGCTGTTAATTAAAACACCTTGCTTTAAAAGACCTCCCTCTGCAGATACCAGAATCTGCTGTTCATTTTCTCCTGCTCAAGCAGCCAAGTGAAGCTGTCAGACTGCTGATATTTGAATGAGCTGAGCTTTGCAACACTGACAGACATGAGGGGAATGAGATGTCTGTCCCACTGCATGTCTGCAAATCTCTGATTCCCTGTCCCCTAGAAATCCCCCCGAGTAATCTGTTTTTTTATCAGAGGTTACAAAACTCAAGAATCAAACCTTGTGAACACTGACCTACTTTCTACTTTTGAGATCACACAAAGGAGATAGCCATCAGATAAAGGTGACACGTTTTAATCTTATCGCGCTCCATCTTTGCTTCCGATAACAATCATAACATTTGTTCAACAAATGGCAGCGTTTCTTCTCAGAAACCACTGCTAACCTGCAAAGTGCCTGCATAGCACAGTCTGTATATTCATGACACGTTTCAAAGTTCAAAGTCATTTAGACAGATACAGCCAAAATGCGTTTTTATAATAATACACATTCACCCTGTAGACATCTCCGCAGTAATCTTTTTTATTTACCGAGTCATTATACACAGAACACAGTATAACAGCAAATATTTAAGAATAAAGTCTATATCGGAAACAAGTGATGGAAATAGAAGGCAGCGCAGGTTCGCTGTTCAGTGTGAATCCTCCTGTCTGCAGCCAGGAATGATTCTGTAACTGAATTTGGAACGGAACCCACACTTTATTTCTCGACTGTGGAAATGTGATATTTTTCACATCCCAGGTGAACAAAGGCATTTAAACGTAAGTGTTGTTAAAGGAGACATGATTTCACTAGACTGAACTATAACTGGGATTTATAAATGAGTCTTAATCCTAGTTTATATATATATATAAAAAAAAAAACTGTTTTAATTTTGAGAATGAATTGAGAAAAAGCAGAACCCACTTGCACATGAGACACATTGAAAATACATAAAATATTACTTGCCATTGCCATCGTGTATTGAGATGTATAGATAACGTTATATATATATATATATATATATATATATATATATATATAATTAGATTTATTTATATATAGAATTATTGAATGAATCAAAATACGTTTAGCAAGATGCTTATTTTAATTTAAGTTACCTGTTGATGTTCTGGTAATGTAAATCTTTGACCTTTTAGTACCTGAACTTTGAGCCGACCAGGTTTGATTGTTACTCGTTCAAATTCCAGGTGGAAAGGGACTACGACAGGGAAGAGAAGGACGAATATGAAAGTGACAGAGAGGACATGCTCAGTGAGGACATGATGTCATCACCCTGCGCCCAGCAGAACGGCAGCTACAAGACTCACAATGAATATGCATCAATGGGTGCGGACAACAACAAGGAACTATTCCATCGCCATGGAAACTAACCATATTTTTCGTCAAATTATGGCAGCACCCATCACATGAGTATAACCTCATAAACAGCAGATAACCACTAACAACAGCATGTTTGTCACATCATCATCATCATCATCATCATCATCATCATCATCATCATCATCACAACCTGATTTCTACAGCACATCGTTGCATGGACGCTGTTATTCATTATCAATATCCCACTTTAAGGGCACTCGTAAGATTTTGGGACTTGCAGCAGGTACACTTGATACAATGTACAAAATCAGTACAACACTAAATAATACAAGCTTAGGAACACCGCAACAATAACTGGACTTTAGACATTGGATTGCATAACCCAATATAAAACAACAAATGTTGCTGTCTATTCCTCCAATAAACATCTCAACCACACTTAGTTGTTCAAAAAGCCTTTATTGCCTTCAAAATGATCAGTATTTGTGTAATGTAGTAAGTATTCATAGTTCATAGTTAGGGATGCCAGCGATTATTCGATCTTTCGAATATTCGTTACAGTTTCCATAATTGAAAAATTATTTTTTTATATTAGATTTTATTTATATATTTTTTATTATTGTTTGTTTTTTCTTTTTTTTTCCTGGCTTAGTTTCAACCAAAATATAGACTAATGCTAATAATAGTAATAGTATTAATAATTGTAAATGGCCATTGGTCACACCACCAGTTTGTTTTACTGTAAACTTGGAGGAAGCTAGCAGTGCAGGCTGAGCAGAGTGCAGACTGCTGCACTCTGCTCAGCCTGCACTGCTACACACCGACCCCGCCCCCCCCTTTCCGTCACACGTGCGATTGATTTATTGGCGACATACAGAACAGTGAGAACAACACAACTAAAGATGAACAAAGCGGTACGTTCAAAGAAGAGTTCCTCGTGGAACTACCTCGAACTGACAAGTGCAAATGAAAAAGAAAATTGTGTCGCTACAAAAATATAATATCGAATAATCGATTAATATTCGCCAGGGCTGTCCGATTTTCGAATTTGATCATGGTCAGTTTCTGGCATCCCTATTCATAGTAATGGTCTGCAAAGGCTAAAATCCCCACTAACGGCAAGCTGCTGTTTTCTCAATGCATAGACAACTCACTTTAACTCTGACTGACCTAATGCTTGGTCAAAAAATGGGTGCAGCTCTGTTAAAAAGGCGCTTTTATGCTTTTTGTATATGGATCAGCAAAGACTAAAATCTGAAAGTTCTCACCAGAGGGAGTTTCTCTCCAACACCCTCATTGATAGGGCCATTTTTCCAAAAAACTCAAACATCCCTCTCTCTGACTGAGGTCTCATGGGGTGTAACTGTTTTCTCTAAGTCTGCTTCTCTGGCCTTGGTGTGGCTGTGACAACAACTTCCTGTATTCTGCTGGCTTATTTACTGAGTGAAACAAATGGTAACTTTTAAGGTGTAAGAGCATGAAGGAGTGTATTGAAAAGTTGCCCTTTGTGTGGCGTTAAAGGGAGATTTGACAACCAGGTTTGTGAAATGTCCTTTTCTCCCTGCTCTGCCTCCAGGAACCGGTCAACTGCTGTTGAGACTTGAAGTGTTGTAATGTGAGAATGCAAAATGGTGTTATACTGTTCCTTTCAACATGTTGCTAATGTGTTTTATAAAAAGAAACATTTCTGATATGGTCACCATGAATTCATCGTTTTATATTTTGTTTTATGAGTGTACTTTCACTTGCTTTTATATATTTCAGGTTAGTTGCTAAATCATAGCTGTCACAATGTTTCTTTTTCCTGTTGTTGTTGTTGTAATGCTGTGAGATAAAAAAAAGAAGGTATTTACTGTTTTTTAAATACTAAAAAAGCCTATACTGTAAAAAAGATGATGGTGGTGTGCAAAATGTGTGTTGGCTCATATTGCTCTAAAGAAAGTGAGACGCAAACAGAGCCTGGATATGTCAAAGGTCAAATAACTACTTGCACGCACAGAAGGGTCAAAAAGTGCCTAGACTAAGATTGTACAGAATATTCTAATAAAATATGGAGACTTATTGACAGATGCAACTTGGAATTATGGTTTAGGATGTAAAATACGTGAAGTTATATTTAAGTATTGTCAGCTGTCTTTAGTAATGAATAGAGTAGATTGAACCTTCAGTGAATTTGTCTTTTATTTCACAATCTGTTCTATCATGTTTAAATTTGCTGTTCAGTTTGCATAATTGTGATTGTGTCAAAGATGTGTCCGCAAACTGGCCCCGCATTAACATCAGTGCTTTTAGGAAAGCTTTCATTTGAAATGGAATTTAAATTCCACCTTTATGGCTTTTACAAACCTAATAGGTTCTTTTCTTTTTCCGCTTTTTTCATTGACACAAAGCTTCAGTTTGTAGTGGTGAAGTCGTGACAATGTTTAATACAAAATAAAAAAACATTTTCGACACAATAACACAAACCATATTTTGTATCCAACATGTATTGTCAACATGTAGAAAAGATTCCTGGTTTGTTCTGGGGGATAAGGCACTTGATATCTGTGTTTGGGACTTCGTCTGAAGGTTTGGTGAACACGCTGTTTTTGAAGAGCCTGGATGTATGTGCTCATCCTCAGTTTGAAACTGACAAAACATCTGATCTGTTTCCAAAAACACTCAATAAAGACACTTTTCATTCAGTCATTTGGTCTCAGTTGTGTCCTTCCACCAAGTAATTGCTGATTTCGACCTTAGCTTTCTTGGAATCTGGTGATTTTACTGTAAAATAGTTCCATTCCGAAAAATTTGAATCATTAGCGAAAAAGTTTATATTTAAATGCTGCATGTTTTTCTTTTTCTGTTTAAACTCAGCATCTCTGCACAGTTGCAGATATAGAAAAGGCATTGAGACGATTGTTCAATTGAACTTCATTTCAAAGTGATTATAATCATTTCACTAATGCTTATGAAGCCAGGGCATGTAAATGAGGTCTTTTTTGCCCTTTTATTGTTCAATTGAACTTCATTTCAAAGTGATTATAATCATTTCACTAATGCTTATGAAGCCAGGGCATGTAAATGAGGTCTTTTTTGCCCTTTTTATTCAAACGTCAAGGTTATCCATGTAAAGATGAAAATAGCATACTTTATGTTCAAAGATGTATCTTAAGAAATGAGCAGTGATGTTAATGTGCATTTTCAATAGCGTAGAAATACAGTATAGAGGTTCTGGATGTTGTGGAATGCCATACATACAGTATGGTCTGATTCAGATGTTCATGGACAATGGTTCTTGTGTTCCTGTTCCAAACTCTTTTCACAAAACCGTGGACATCTCCTTGCCGTCCAAGATTGGACTAGTACTAAATTGGCTCATATAGTCCAATCCTGATTTCATCGCAGTCCACTCTGTGTCCTCTGGGTCGCTTTCTGTGTCTTGAGAAAAGGATGTCCTTGCTGGCATGCTCTGAGTAATCCCCTGCTGAAACATTTCTATTGTCGTATAGTCACATGGAAATGTGAAAGGAGAGCTCTGGGGGTCTATCCTGTTGATGTCTGGGATGATTTTTCCAGTAATGTCAGATGGGATTTCATCAGTTGAGTCTCCTGTGTCTCCCTGGATCCAGTTACAAGTCATTTCTGTTGAGTCTTCCTCATCATCTGAGGCGTGGAGGAGCGGCAACATTGATGGCAACGGGCTAGCAGGGATCACTTCTTGTTTTTCTACTATCTTCAGGCTGTTTGTATCCCATTCTTCCACCTCCAGGTGGTTTATGGATCCTAGTAGTTCCTGAGTGAAGTAAAAACAGCTCCTCATTAACTTAAGTTGTACTTTGTCTGAGACTGGCTGGATGTTATATTTTTGCTTCATAATGTTAAAACTGCAAAAACAGACACTCACCAGTTCACAGGGCTCTTCTATTTTCTGCATTGCGTTGCTTTTTCCAGGGTTAGGTATGCTCGGCCACAGAATGACTTTTGCTCTAGTTAAAGTAGGTAGTGTACAGTAAGTATTTACCAATACAAGCATTTAGGGACAGCTTGTTCAGCATACATGAAAGAAAGTGACTGTACCTTTTTATTACCGGAGATCCAAATATAAGCACAATGCCTATAACTGCAAAGATTGTGATGACACCAATGAGTTTAGAAAGTTCTACGGAAAGAAAGACAGCAGGAAAAACACATTTAGTGAGGCAATGTAACAAATTACATTGTATAAATGTTTAGTGATGAAAAGATTTTTGATTAATTGAACCTTGATATTTTGTTGTAAAGAAGATTGGTGTGCTTCGTACTCCAACTCCCGCCTCAGTGAAACCTGATATCTGGACTCCATATGCTGTGCCATCTTTGAGATCCCCCAATTCATAGCTGTTTGACATTGGATCCACTGTAATATCTGCAATGAAAGAGAGACAGGTTTTGAGCATGTGATTTGGAGACATCTGCCTTCAAGTTAGGCTGGATTTCCAAATACTAAACGATCATTTACTTTTGGCAAAACAGATGATGGTGACATAAATCAGTCGGTTGGTCAACAACTTTTATCCAGACTGAAATCTCTAAACAACCTTTAGGTGAATTTGTACCAATAATCATTGTCCCCGTAGAGCCCCATGTTTTTGTTCGACTTCTGACTTTCTTAGTTGTGCCATTAGCTGGTTAAATTAGTCTTTATCTAGTTATTAACAACTGGATTTAATGAGCTAAACTCATGTGGTGATTCCTGGTTTTTGGTGAAAATGTGCAACTAAGGACTTTCCTGTCATCCTCACCTGGGGCCTCATTTATAAAGGGATATACGCTCAAAAAATGGCGCACGGCAGTTTCTGCGCAATGTTTGCGATTTATAAAATACTAACTTGACGGGAAAACGTGCGGTCCTCCACGCAAACTCTAACCCATACGTACGCACTAAGCACAACAACGGGAGAGACAAGAAATTGCGACACCGTTGGCAGAAGGAAGAATGGAGAGAAATATGTGGAAATAATACCATAAATAAAATGTTACCTCTCATTTATCAAATATGAAGAATTTATTTTTGCCCAACCAAATGCAAAAACATAATTCAGATCCAGTCGTCATGACTCCACTCCGGAGGGATTCCCCGATCATTTATTACAGTTTCTCATCAAGGGTGGGTCTCCTGTCCCCGGTACAACACACTGCCTGAGGAAGGCTGTGTATTTTTTTTGTCATTAACCTTTTTCGGACCACTTATTTATTTATTTTGGTGACGATCCGACCTCCATGCTGCTACTCTGGTTCAAACTGCATCCACCAAACAATATGATTTATCTCGACCTCCACAAAATAACCAAAATCTGACACGGTGTGAGATGTTTTTTTTAGCTGTTCTGTCGTCATTTCCTGCTATCTTCTTCATAAAGTCAGTCAAAATGAATGAATGAAAAGGCGTTTCTTTGACTATTTATAGGCAAATATGTGCGTTACGTGAAGCCCGCAAAAGCTGCACCGCATTTCGAGTCGGTTGTGATTTATAAAGGGAAACCTGCGTAGGAAGACTGCGGTCAAGCCAGCCGTCTTTCACTTTTGCGTGGTCAAACCAGCCGCCCCTGTATTTCGAGTGCGTGATTAGTTACAGGTTTACGGTAATGCAATAAAACAACCCTGGGAAGCTGGATTTCAAAGTAAAGGATGGCATGTGGTTCATTTCTATTATTTGCGATTGAGGAACAGGGTAATTTATGAGAATAATTTTAGGACTTATTGCTTCATAAACTTGTTGCACAAATACTATGAACTACTTTTACTGTGTACTTTTTGAGAATGGCAAAAAAGAAGGAGCATTTTTGTCTAACTTTGACGTGGGATAAGAAACATTTCTTCCATAAGTAGTTTATGAAACTGCCATTTTTGTACTTAATACTTCTTAGACTACTTGCAAAAATAATATGAACTACTTTTACTATGTACTTTTTCAGTCATTTAATTTCCAAAGTCCTCTCCAGAGAACAAGAATGAGCATTTTTGTCAACTTTAATGTGGTCTAAAAAACATGTCTTCCATAAGTAGTTTATGAATCTGCCATGTTTGTACTTAGTACTTCTTAGACTACTTGCAAACATAATATGAACTACTTTTACTGTGTACTTTTTCAGTAATTTGAGTTTCAAAGTCTTCTCCAGAGAACAAGAATGAGCATTTTTGTCAACTTTAATGTGGTCTAAAAAACATTTCTTCCATAAGTAGTTTATGAGTCTGCCATGTTTGTACTTAGTACTTCTTAGACTACTTGCAAGTATAATATGAACTACTTTTACTGTGTACTTTTTGAGTAATTTGAGTTTCAAAGTCCCCTCCAGAGAACAATAATGAGCATTTTTGTCAACTTTGATGTGGTCTAAAAAACATTTCTTCCATAAGTAGTTTATGAAACTGCCATGTTTGTACTTAGTACTTCTTAGACTACTTGCAAACATAATATGAACTACTTTTACTGTGTACTTTTTCAGTAATTTGAGTTTCAAAGTCCTCTCCAGAGAACAAGAATGAGCATTTTTGTCAACTTTATTGTGGTCATTCTTGTTCTCTGGAGGGGACTTTGAAACTCAAATTACTGAAAAAGTACACAGTAAAAGTAGTTCATAGTATTTGTGCAACAAGTTTATGAAGCAATAAGTCCTAAAATTATTCTCATAAATGTCCCTGTTCCTCAATCGCAAATAATAGAAATGAACCACATGCCATCCTTTACTTTGAAATCCAGCTTCCCAGGGTTGTTTTATTGCATTACCGTAAACCTGTAACTAATCGCGCACTCGAAATACAGGGGCGGCTGGTTTGACCACGCAAAAGTGAAAGACGGCTTGCTTGACCGCATTGTAGGAAGTGCCATACGCACTTTCCTCGCCGGTACGCAATGTTTGGTGAATCGGAAAGTGGCGGAAAATGTATGGACCTATTTTTCGGATTTCTTCTATGTAAGCAACCTTCCCACGTCAATCCTACGCACGGCGTTATACATGAGGCCCCTGAACAACACATAGGCCTAATGTTAATTTGCTAATGTTAGCATCCTACCAAGGTACACTAAGATGGACATGGTAAACATTAGGTCTGCTCAATATCAGTATGTTAGCATTATTGTTTGAGCATGTTAGCATGCTGACATTAGCAGCCAGCACAAGTTATTATGTGCATGAATATAATCGTATGGAGCTGCTAGCAGGCTGTATGGCTAAATTCAAAAACAGAACTTTCACAAGAGGAAAGGCTGTCATCTAGGTAGAGCTATGTTGTTGTAGATGTTTGTGATTGTTAGCAGTATGTTGTTAGTGCTTTTGTCACACCACATTGACAGCGTTCTTGTCTTGTCAAACCATCAAATTCCACTTATTACGTTTGTAAGAATTGTCAGCTTTCAATTTCAGTCTATCAATATTGTTCATCAACCTCTAGAGACTGAGACAGTGGTGAACAAACTAGCTGGTAGACAGGAAATCCACTGACAATAATTGGCTGTGTGTCACTGAGGGCAAACAACAATGTGAAGCCAATGATGTTACAGCTGATACAAAGTTATTGTACATGTTTTATCTGGACTTTACAATTGAAACTTTGTTTTATATTAATCGTTTGGCCAAAATAACGAGTATAAAAGCTTGTAAGTGAGTTAGGACTTTGTTTTGGGTGGATAATACTTACTTCTCTCTGTAGTGACCCCTCCATGGTACTCAGTCCAGTAGATTATGTAACGCAGAAGGAAACCTCTGATGTCGTCATCTGGGATGGAAAACCACTGCAGCTCCACTGAATTCAGCGATACATTGTAGAAGCTGAGGTTTGTGGGAGCACTGAGTGGTGCTTTGGGAGCACAATATCAAGAAATCAGTCTGTTTGGTTCTTGATAGGATAAGAAAAATCAATATGTATTGGCCTATTAGATGTGATCTTTATCCTTGGTGTTAGCTACTGTAGGCTATCCGTGTAGCTTCTGTTGTGATTTCAATATTGTTCAGGCAGTCCACAACTGAAACAGACTGAAGCATCCCAACAACAATTTGATGGATTGCCATGAAAATGTGTATATTCATGGTCCCCAGAGGCTGAATCCGTATGACTTTGCAGATCCCTTGACTTTTCTCTCGAGCACTGCTAGCAGATTGTTTGATTTACAAGCAGATTCTCAATTTCTCAACCAATGTTGGATGGATGGAAATTCAATTTGATGCAGACATTCGTGGTCTTTGCTTAATAGCATCAGAGTAATTCATTTATTCCGACAACATTATAAAATAGTGGAAAGGTAGAAGGCCTGTGACTTACATCCTTCTATGGAGTAGAAGTGTGTTCTCCCATAGGTGCTCTCACTGTTGTTCACCTTCTTCATGTTGCAGGTGTCCTTGTCTGGCCGTGTGTGCAGAGTGATGCTGTATCTCTTATAAGGCTCCAAAGGCTCTGGGGATTTAAAATAACCAAATATATTATCTCAGAGGAAGGAAACTGAAGATTGTAATTTCATACTACCTATTCAAATTAGCAAACAACGTTCTATGAGAATCATAAGGCCACCTAAACAATGTTACTAGCAACAAAATTAGAAAAAAAAACGTTTTTGAACCAATTATGTTTAAACAGAAGATGCAAAAATGTTCACTGAAATGAATTGTATTTGCTTATCCTTGCATGTTTTCTGTTTTTTAAGTGGGGGTTCCTGGCACAACTTCACATACGTCCAATGTGTATGGAGAAGGAAAAAGTCTAAAAAGGTTTAACTCTCCAACAACATTTGAAGTATTCCGAAATACACTTGAAGTATATTAAAACAACCTGAGGACTCAGTCAGGGTCATGATACATGTTTTCCCTTTCCCTAACCTTAACTTTTTTGGCTGAACCTTCAAACAAATCCTTTCCCCTGAAAGGTCCTCTGCTACAAAAACATGTATATCCTTTAACTTCTGAATATGACACCTATTAACTTTTTTGAAAATGTACGTGGCAGACATTGAACGGGACAAGGTTGGTCAACATCTGTACATTTTTCCTTACCTGGTAAAGACGTTAAAGTCCTGTGGTTGTGTTCGTCCTCATAAAAAGACATGGACCCTGCTTTATGTCCCCTCTCCATCCACTCCACAGAGTAGCAGACATAGTTTTTGATGAGATCTTCTTTCCAGTGGATAGTAAAAGATGTATTGTTGTGGACTGTCACGTTCAGCTTCTCCGCTCCCGTACCTGTGTTGACAAATTAATAGAGTATATTTGTAATCCTTTTATCGTACAAGGAATTATATAGATCATATCTCCAAAATAAAAATACAATGAGTTGACAACTAACTTGGTGTGTCTTCTCGCTGTGGTATTGTCTGGCTCACAGCTGGGGATGTGCTAGCGTTGTTCACAGCACTGATGTTGAGATGATATTCTGAATATGAGAGAGCCAGTCTGATTTCTGGCTCAGTGGTGATCATCCTCTGACGTGGGGCCTCTCCTGATGCTTTCCCAATGATCACATGGTAGCTATCATGCAGTTCTTTAGCAGGAAACTAACAGACAGGGTCATTTAAATATTGTAATGATATCAGCCATGATTAAACAGAAGACATATTCCCCAATATATTTTGTGTTTCTTGAAAATGTAAGGAGATACATTAAAGAAGAAAATACCTTCCAGGTTAGAGAAATCAGCCGTCTGCCTTTTGTCTTTGCAATGTCAGTATCTTTCATGTTGACCATGACAGGCTGTGTAGTCAGTTCTGAACAAGGACATTTATTTATTAAGATATTTGAAAAACAGTTCTTGCAATTGAACAGTTGCATACAGATTTTCTTTCAGCATGTATCTCATATTTATCACAATTACCACAATAGTATAACAAAACCTGCTTGTTTTTAATGTTGTATTCAGTTTTAAACCAATGAAAGTAAAAAAGCAAACGTACCTGCAGGGACATTGTAAGTTTCACTCCATGGACACTGTGGGCATCTATCATTAGTGACGCACTGTATCTGCACATTGTAGACCAGTGAGGAGTTTAAATTCTCCACTGTACATTTCTCTCCATTTTTAGATTGCATGAGAGGCTGTGAACCACAAAGAAAAAAATATTTAAGGCCTTTCTTCTTTCCTGTTATATAAATAGTTTGTAGATTAAATCATAACCTATATCTAATCATCTTAGCTCTTTGAGATCTTTTCTGCTAGGGAGACTCAAACAACAACAGGTCCTTCTGTAGTTACATTAAAGGGGAATTCCACTGATTTCACACATAAAGGTCAGTTTACTCGCCATGAAGTAAACTATTAAAAACAGCTGTATAATGTATTTCCTTTCTTCTGGAGCGCACTTTTAAAGTTGAGTTTTTTGTTTCTAGTTAGCATGCTAGCACCATTAACTTAGACGGTGAACATGGTAAACATGATACATGCTGCATTTTGGCATGTAACAATGTATTTGGGAACATATTAGTGTGCTGTGCCTAAGCCTGTAAAATGTTAGTCTTGTCCCTAAAGTTTATTGAAGTGTTGTACTAAATTGCTCTTGTGTTGTTTATAAAGTGTAGTTGTATTCTTGTTGCTAAAGAAGCCAAACCTACTCTTCAATGTAGTACATGCAGTAATACATTGGAAATGCATGGCACAATAGTAAACTGGATAAGGTTGTTTCGAAATAGCAGTACATGTGTTGTCAAATGTAGATAAGGGATTGTGTAACCTCAAGAGGGAATCCTGCTGCTTTATTCAGATAAGAAACACATTTTTAGTTTTAGTTTCCGTCCAAGTTATTCCACATTAAGTTAAAGTAAGACAGCTAACATACAACATTCTCAGTTAATATAAGATTTAACTTTAATTTCACTAATTTTGACCTCCCTTTTAAACATTTAGAATATGAAAACTGATTTATGCTGTGTTAACAGGTGTTTGGTACTGACCTTGCTCCATGACAGGCTACCCAGTGCTTTATATCTCACAGAGTAATACTGAACATCTTTTCTATCCTCATTTTGCCACTTCCACGCTCACATCTTGTTTTCCTGAGTGGCGACTGAAGGAAGCATTATGTGGAGGTCCACATCGGACTAAAAAAAACCAAAAAAACATATATTCAGTCAGAGATGAATCATCAAAAAGAGAGAAATTATAAGGTTCTTTCTCTTATAAATAAATGTTTTTGAACTTACACAAGCTCATTGGTGACCCTCTGAAAACTGATTTTGTGCAATTGGTTGATGAGCTGTTTTCAAAAACCTCAGCGGTCATGTTGTACTTTTCATATAAATGTATCCCCTCAGTGATGTTTGTTTGCAATGTGTTGTAAACTTTGCAGTGTCTTATCCTAGAAGGAGAAGAGCTTAAAAAACGGTTTAATGTTAGAAATCTTTACAAATGTTACGAACAGTTTCATGTTAGATAGAAAAACTCAAGAAAGCCTACTTACAGTTGTGTTATGATCAGTGTGTATGTATTTTCTGATGCGCTGTTTCTAGGCTTCCACACACAGCGATAGGATGTCGGATGTTTACCAAAACAATCTAAATCATGCACTCCAGCTAAAAGAGAGGCAGTGTAGAGTCACAGTTAAAAGTAAGTCTCCAATCTAATGATTCAATCTGTGATGACTCAAATGTGTTTTTACCTGGGTTTATCCCACAGTGCTGATATTTTGAAGAAAAGTTCTTTGACTTGCAGGGCACTGGAACATAATCAAGAATTGGTCATTTTACAATAATGCTCTTTTCTCTGTGCAGAACACAACTCTAAATATGATGCCACTTTTTATTTTATGGTAGGACACGTATCTTATAATAATTACGATTTGCTTTCATAGTTCTTGCAGATAAATAGAGCTATTCATCCAGGAAAGTTATTTACTAAAGATACAATGAACACACCAATGTTAAGTAAGCAGCAGTATGAGGATTTATTATCTGAATTGTTGAAACGAAATAACATTTCCAACCTTTCGAAGCTTGAACATGAGAGGAGAGTGCTGTGTAGTAAACAAGGATCACACCTTTAATGTGAAAAACAACAAGAATCTTTAGGGAGTGGTTTGATTTGAGTACTGTATAATGATAGAGCAGTTCACAAACTGCATTCATAATACATTACAAATCAAAATAAGGCTGAAAACCAACACAAAACATAGAAATAAAATAAAGATAGCAAACTTTTAAAGGAAACAATAAAAAAACACTTACCAAGGAGGAAAACATATGATTTGATTCCATAGGAAGTGCATTTTGAGTCTAAAAAATCTAAAAGAAATACGCTGCCAACCATCTCGCCTGGGACTGACTGAAGACTGAAACCAAGAAACCAACAGACTGGGTAGGAGGCATCCTCACCCCCACATTCTGCTCTTATTCACAATCATGATGCACACACTAGCTGCTCACTGGGCGACTGAAAAGAAAATATATATTTTTTTGTCATACTATACATTCAGTAGAGGGGTGGCAACACATTTTGACACAGTTCATAGGACTCATAGTGACAATAAACTGACATCTTCTTACTTCCTTTTTCCATAAATAGAGCTGCTTAGCATGCAAGGTTGTAGCCTTTCTGATAACACTGATATGCAGGAGGTGCCTTACATACAAGAAAAGTGACGGTAAAAAGTGGAAAGGACTGTCGCTTTGAGTGAATTCTTTCTTTCTAACAGCGGTTACCGAAAATACGCTTTCTCAGACCCGCTGTGACTCAAAGCATGAACACATATGACTTTCTGTTAAGTGATTTCAGGAATTCTTCATGCTTATTTTGCTTTCAAATAACTGAATGTAATTTTCAATTGAAAATCACAAATTGACGACAGTAACTGATAGATTTGTTTGACAAATGTTTTAATTTTGAATCAGAGATGGGCTGATCTGAATGTTTCAAATGTGAATGTTTCAGTGCTCAAATTGCTCCTGTGGGGACTGTCCACAGTATTGAGTAAGTCGCTTTGGATAAAAGCGTCTAACAAGTAACATGTAATGTAATCTTTGTAAGGACACATACTGCTAAGTTTTCTTATCTGTTGAAACAATTGTTTATTTTATGTAAATGGAAAAAGAAAACGTAAAAAATATCAACAGAAAATTGCCATCTTTTAAAACAATATTTAAAAGAGGATTTTGTCCCCAAGTAAATCTTAAAGTGGACCTATTAGGCTATATTGAAAAAATATATTGTAGGGCCATACCTATACAAAACATGTCTGTGAAGTTTTTTGCTTACAATAACTAACAGTTCACCCATTGTA